>NC_092106.1:20225396-20538888 GCF_045679555.1 Salvelinus alpinus
CCTGGCTGACTGGCAGCTCTGGCAGATCCTGGCTGGCTGGCGGCTCTGGCAGATCCTGGCTGGCTGGCGGCTCTGGCAGATCCTGGCTGGCTGGCGGCTCTGGCAGATCCTGGCTGGCTGGCGGCTCTGGCAGATCCTGGCTGATTGGCGGCTCTGGCTGGTCAGGGCTGGCGGACGGCTCTGGCTGGTCATGGCTGGCGGACGGCTCTGGCTGCTCCTGTCTGGCGGACGGCTCTGGCTGCTCCTGTCTGGCGGACGGCTCTGGCTGCTCCTGTCTGGCGGGCGGCTCTAGCTGCTCCTGTCTGGCGGACGGCTCTGGCTGCTCCTGTCTGGCGGACGGCTCTGGCTGCTCCTGTCTGGCGGGCGGCTCTGGCGGCTCCTGTCTGGCGGGCGGCTCTGGCGGCTCCTGTCTGGCGGGCGGCTCTGACGGCTCGGGACAGACGGGCGGCTCTGACGGCTCGGGACAGACGGGCGGCTCTGACGGCTCGGGACAGACGGGCGGCTCTGACGGCTCGGGACAGACGGGCGGCTCTGACGGCTCGGGACAGACGGGCGGCTCTGACGGCTCGGGACAGACGGGCGGCTCTGACGGCTCGGGACAGACGGGCGGCTCTGACGGCTCGGGACAGACGGGCGGCTCTGACGGCTCGGGACAGACGGGCTGCTCTGACGGCTCGGGACAGACGGGCTGCTCTGACGGCTCGGGACAGACGGGCAGCTCTGACGGCTCGGGGCAGACGGGCAGCTCTGACGGCTCGGGCAGACGGGCAGCTCTGACGGCTCGGGCAGACGGATAGCGCAGGCGGCTCTGGGCAGACGGACAGTGCAGGCGGCACTGGGCAGACGGCAGACTCTGGCCGGCTGAGGCGCACAGTAGGCCTGGTGCGTGGTACCGGAACTGGAGGTACCGGGCTAAGGAGACGCACCTCAAGGCTAGTGTGGGGAGCAGCAACAGGACGCACAGGAGGCTTGGTGCGTGGTGCCGGAACTGGTGGTACCGGGCTGGAGACACGCACCATAGGGCGAGTGCGTGGAGGAGGAACAGGGCTCTGGAGACACACTGGAAGCCTGGTGCGTGGTGTTGGCACTGGTGGTACTGGGCTGGGGGGGAGGTGGCGCCGGATATACCGGACCATGCAGGCGTACTGGCTCCCTTGAGCACTGAGCCTGCCCAACCTTACCTGGTTGTATGCTCCCCGTAGCACGACCAGTGCGGGGAGGTGGAATAACCCGCACTGGGCTGTGTAGGCGAACCGGGGACACCATGCGTAAGGCTGGTGCCATGTATGCCGGCCCGAGGAGACGCACTGGAGACCAGACGCGTTGAGCCGGCTTCATGGCACCTGGCTCAATGCCCAATCTAGCCCTGCCAGTGCGGGGAGGTGGAATAACCCGCACCGGGCTATGCACACGTACAGGAGACACCATGCGCTCTACCGCATAACACGGTGTCTGCCCGTACTCTCGCACTCCACGGTAAGCATAGGGAGTTGGCGCAGGTCTCCTACCTGAATTCGCCACACTCCCCTTTAGGGCTGACTCACAAGCTTCCTACCGCGTCGTCGTGCTGCCTCCATTCGCCGGTATCCCTCCTCACACTGCTCCAGAGAATCCCAGGCGGGCTCCGGCATTCTCCCTGGGTCGATCGCCCACCTGTCGATCTCCTCCCACGTAGTATAGTCCAGACTCTGCTCCCATTGCCATAAATCCTGTGTCGGTTGCTCCTGCTGCTGCTTAACACGCTGCTTGGTCCTTGTTTGGTGGGTAATTCTGTCACGATTGTCGTAACTTTGAGGAAGAGTGGACCAAGGCGCAGCGTGAGAGAAATACATCTTCTTTTATTATGAAGACGAACAAACGAACAAAAACAACAAACTGATGATCGTGAAGCTATACAAACAAATAGTGCTGACACTAAACACTGCACATAGACAATTACCCACATTAACCTAATGCCTATGGCTGCCTTAAATATGGCTCCCAATCAGAGACAATGAATGACAGCTGTCTCTGATTGAGAACCATTCAGGCAACCATAGACATACCTAGATACCTACACTCAACACAAACCCATACACTCTACTAAACCCCCCTATACCATACAACCACCCAAGACGAGACAAATACACACACACATCCCCCCTGTCACACCCTGACCTAACCAAAATATTACAGAAAACAAAGAATACTAAGGCCAGGGCGTGACACTTAATTGGCATTACTTTGGCAATTAGTGGAACAGCAGTTCAATGCTCCAGCTAATCTTACTATGGAAACCAGATCTTGCCATGGAATTTCTGGCCAATGACCCCTCCTATGGGAGGACCGAGTAACAACATTGTTCAATACAATATTTAGGTGCTCTATCCCGTTGATATTACTAGGCTACTTGTCATAGACACGTTTCCATTCTATTTTATATTGTTATGTTATATTGTAGGCTATATCATTTGCCTCCCCTAACTCATTGACAGAATGTTGAATATTCAACCTCCACAATATAGGCTAGTGAGCTAGCTAAAGAATCAGTGGAACTTACTGAATAAATTCATTAGGTCCTAATCTATGGATTTCACATGACTGGGAATACAGATATGATATGCATCTGTTGGTCACAGATACCTTTAAAAAAAGGTAGCGGCTAGGATGAAATAAACAGTCAGTATCTGGTGTGACCACCATTTGCCTTATGCAGCGCAACACATCTCCTTTACAGAGTTAACCAGGCTGTTAATTCTGGCCTGTGGAATGTTGTCCCACTCCTCCTCAATGGCTGTGCGAAGTTGCTGGGTATTGGCGAGAACTGGAACACCCTGTCGTACACGTTGATCCAGAGCAACCCAAACATGCTCAATATGTGACATATCTGGTGAGTATGCAGGCCATGGAAGAACTGGGACATTTTCAGCTTCCAGGAATTGTGTACAGATCCTTGAGACATTGGGCGTTGCATTATCATTCTCATACATGAGGTGATGGCAGTGGATGAATGGCATGACAACGGGACTCAGGATATTGTCACGGAACCTCAGTGCATTCAAATTGCCATCGATAAAATGCAATTGTGTTCGTTGTCCATAGCTTATGTCTGCCCATACCATAACCCCACCACCACCATGGGGCACTTTGTTCACAACGTTGACATCAGCAAACCACTCACCCACACGACACCATACACATGGTCTGCGGTTGTGAGGCTGGTTAGACGTATTGCCAAATTCTCTAAAAATGACGTTGGAGGTGACTTATTGTCGAGAAATTAAGATTAAATTATCTGGCAACAGCTCTGTTGGAGATTTCTGCAGTCAGCAGGCCAATTGCACACTCCCTCAAAACTTGAGACATCTGTGGCATTGTGTTGTGACAAAACTGCACATTTTAGAGTGGCCTTTTACTGTCCCCAGTTCAAGGTGCACCTGTGTAATTATAATGCTGTTTAATCAGCTTCTTGATACCCCAATGTAAACAAATTTGTGCACAACATTTTAGAGAAATAAGCTTTTTGTGCATATGGAACCTTTTTGGGGATATTTTATTTCACCTCATGAAACATGGGAACAACAATTTACATGTTGCGTTTATATTTTTGTTCAGTGTAGTTACATTGAAAGTAGGCTAAATGAGGTCATGGATTCACAGGAATGGAATGACAAGGAAAGGTATTGTTTCAAAGAAAGTGTAACTGTATCAGTTGTGTTGTTGTAGGTTAGAGCAGCTCTGCAGTTTCAACACCCCATTTAATTTTGATTTAATTAGATTGAACTAACCAAAACATTAACAGTTGAAATACACAAATTATTATACTTCTAAACACCATCCCAGCCTTGTTAACATTATGCAGAGGGCTTGTGTTACTCGGAAATAAAATAGAACGACTAACGTTACCTACTTGGGTTATTGCAGCAAAACAAGGACATACCGCACATTCTTTATTGATCATTCTCACAGAAAACTTTTCATAAAGCTAACCCTCCCAAAACACCATAACACAATGTATCTATTGTGTTGTTTATTATGAATTCAGTGGAGCATCTCTGTCCTCGAGCGCGGAAGGATGCACTGCGCTCGCTCTAATAACATCTCCCGCCCTGGCACATGCTTCAAGACACGCTATCATGGTTCCAGAGAGAAACTGCGTATCGAAAACTTAAACTCACCTTCCTCCTCTCCCATACGTTCGTCCTTCCAGTCACAACAGAGCAGCATCAACCTCATTCACTCTCCGATTCGGAGCTCTATGAGAGCCTGACTCTGATGAACAGATAACCGGTCTCACTTCGACCAAAGCCCCGCTATTCGTGTTGTGTGTTTATGAAGCCGACTAGACTAGATCCTCACAGCTTGATACTACTTCGATTTATTCGATGAGGAGAGGATGGGCGATTTGAAACAGTCAGGCTGGGGGACCGGAAAATATGGGTTGGCCAACCGATAACAATCCCTGGAAATTTTGTCTGCGTAGCACAAGCAAAAGCAACTGGGGGCAGAGAGACGAAGCGATGCGCAATGCACCCATCACAGAAATAGGAGATGTATCAGAATAGCTGTATTAGAATAGTCATCTGGTCTATGAGAGCAGGCTGGAATAGGCTAGTTGCATTAAAGTCTACATTCAGACATGTTAAAGTTCCTGAATAACATTTGAGCCATTGATTCATTTTGATATGTTGGTGCAGTTTGGGTGCAAGTGGAAAAAAGCTGACGCCTGGGCACAAATGTATTTATTAACCATTTTATTTCGTTATTTTACTTAAGCAAATAAAATGCCGGGATTACCGGGAACAAGTCACATGTGCGTCATGAAAATGTAAAAGTGCAAAACCCCATTGTTCCTCCTTTTTCTCATTTAAATAAGATGAATACTATCCCACCGCACGGAATACACGGGGCGGCGGGCCCCGGATCGGAGCGGCTCACACACAGTTCAGAAAAAGCCCCACGAGTAGGCTACAAGAACTGAAGTGAGTGAGAGTCATGATAACCTAGGGCAATTACTACAACATACAGTACACACAATCCCTAAAGAGACATCGTAGTGTAACTTTATAACAGAGCGAATCAATCTTTGGTCAGTAATGTCTAGTGAGTCTTATTCAACTGTAACTAACTCAAGTAAAGAGTGAAATGGGAGCTCACTCTCACAATTTACACAGACTAGGGGCTATAGCCTACACACAGACATTAAAAAAGCCCTTACATATACAGTATAACAATTCTCAACAGTGATTAAATGCATTACCCAAATATATATTTAAAAGATTACACAAATATGGTGATAGTCTACTTTCATGAGCGGAAACATTTGAAACTTGAATAATGAGCGACAACTTGCATAAATGAAACTATAACTGCATGTGAAACTAGAATGATTACAGATATGCATAACATTCTAGGCACTTAATCTTGAACACCAGAAAAATTATACGTAATTAATAAAACAAAATGTTCAATTCATACATTCATAATGTACAATACATGCCAGAGCAGTATCGAAAGGATTTCAGTTTTACATTTTTGTAAAACTAAAAACATACAAATCACTTAAAAAAACAAAACACACCGTTTCAATGGACTTGGGTACAAACCAACACAATGTATGCTATGAATATCACTGAAGATATCACCTACAAATCTTTTGAACACCTTTGGATTGATTGTCATCAGCTTTACCATATTCAGAGCAACACCTGCTCTTCATACTTCACAAGTTTGTCAGAAATCAAGGTAAGAAGGCTACTTACACCATGGCACTTAAAATATAGTCAAAGTTGCTGATGGCAGATGGACTGTGAAACCTGTGCCCACACACACACGCTATGCCACTGCTATTTCACCCAGAGCTATAAATAGCAGCAGAGATGATAGAAAGCCAGAGGAGGCAGTTCTGAAGATACATGGCCAAAGTTTATCAGCACTTTACCAACCACACCTCTTGAAGCTCAACCCTTGGTTTGACATGTCAGTATGGGAAGATCTCCAACAGTTACAGGAATGGTGTTGGTTTTGACTTGGAGCACTTCTCTGCATTCAAAGCATGCTTAATGGCTCTAGTTGGATAATCTTTCATATTCTCCTATATACCCAAACATCTCTGGCAACATGTGCAAGCTCACAAGCACATAGAGAGACACACAGCCACATAGGCACACATCCACACATCCACGCCCACACACATGCATGCACACACAAACACTTGGTAACTACTTAAAGGGGAGCATCGCAGGCATGTCAGTAAGAGCTGATGAACACCACGAACAATGATAAAGGCACAATCAAAAACACTAAGTCACATCAAATGTGTGCAAAAGTCTGGGTCGGTGGGTTTGTATAAAAAATATATTGAGTCAAATAAAGTACAACATATCTTTACATACTGTAATGGGGGATGTTGTGCATATAAAATGTACATTCTAGATCATGCAGTAGCACCATTGTTTCTTGAGGTTCAACTTCTTCTGAAGAACACCCTCTACTTCTGCCTTCCACAGTATTTGCTTTGGCATCCAGCAGCAACTCCTCCTGTAGAGAAACCACATTGGAAGAGAGGATATTTTAAATGCATGCATTTGTAAGAGGGTTTGCATTTGTACTTGGTTCGGTATCAGATTCATGTGTTTTTTTGGTCACATGCCAGAGTGTTTGTCTTATCGTACCTGGTCTGTAGCCTCCTCCTCCTGCTCCACCAAGGAAGCCCTGGAGTGGGCCATACTTGGCTGCTTTGGCTGCGAAAAAAAGTTTGTTAATTACAGGTGTTTTTGTGATCACTAATTATAATTTTTTAAACAGTGTTGGCAAGTCATTTCCTGAGCAGCTTTAATGTGTTTTTCTAACCACACTGCACAGATGAGTAAACTTTATGGAAATCTGTTGCTTGACCACAGCAGCCAAGAGCCTCAGCAAGCCTTGTGAGTGAGTTAGCATATGCTAACAGGTTGTCAAACAAGAAAAATGCTAACAGGTTGTATTTGTATTTATTATGGATCCCCATTAGCTGCTGCTAAAGCAGCAGCTACTCTTCCTGAGGTCCAGCAAAATTAAGGCAGTTTATACCATTTTAAAAACATTACAATACATTCACAACACACTATGTGCCCTCAGGCCTCAACTCCACCACTACCACATATCTACAGTACTAAATCCATGTGTATGTATAGTGCGTGTGTGTGTATGCATGTGTCTGTGCCAATGTTTGTGTTGCTTCACAGTCCCCGCTGGTCCATAAGGTGTTTTTGAATCTGTTTTTTAAATCAAATTTTACTGCTTGCGTCAGTTACTTGATGTGGAATAGAGTTGTTTGTTGGGTAAGCATGGGTGTCCGAGCTGTGTGTCAGTAGTTTAGACAGACAGCTCGGTGCATTCAACATTAATAAAAGTAGTGAGGAAGTCAATTTCTCCTCCACTTTCAGCCAGGAGAGATTGACATGCATATTATTAATATTAGCTCTCTGTGTATATCCAAGGGCCAGCCGTGCTGCCCTGTTCTGAGCCATTTGCAATTTTCCTAAGTACTTTTTTGTGGCACCTGACCACATGACTGAACAGTAGTCCAGGTGCGACAAAACTAGGGCCTGTAGTACCTGCCTTGTTGATAGTGTTGTTTAGAAGGCAGAGCATCACTTTATAATAGACAGACTTCTCCCCATCTTAGTTACTACTACTGCATCCATATGTTTGTACCATGACAGTTTACAGACTAGGGTTGCTCCAAGCAGTTTAGTCATCTCAACTTGCTCAATTTCCATATTATTTATTACAAGATTTAATTGAGGTTTAGGGTTTAGTGAGTGTTTTGTTCCAAATACAATGCTTTTAGTTTTAGAAATATTTAGGGCTAACTTATTTCTTGCCACCCACTCTGAAACGAACTGTAGCTCTTTGTTGAGTGTTGCAGTCATTTCAGTCGCTGTAGTAGCTGACGTGTATAATGTTGAGTCATCCGCATACATAGACACTCTGGCTTTACTCAAAGTCAGTGGCATGTCGTTAGTAAAAATTGAAAAAAAGCAAGGGGCCTAAACAGCTACCCTGGGGAATTCCTAATTCTAACTGGATTATATTTGAGAGGCTTCCATTAAAGAATACCCTCTGTGTTCTGTTAGACAAGTAACTCTTTATCCACATTATAGCAGGGGGTGTAAAGCCATAACACATACGTTTTTCCAGCAGCAGACTATGATCAATAATGTCAAAAGCTGCACTGAAGTCTAACAAGACAGCCCCCACAATCATTTTCTCATCAATTTCTCTCAGCCAATCATCAGTCATTTGTGTAAGTTCTGCACTTGTTGAGTGTCCTTACCTATAAGCATGCTGAAATTCTGTTGTCAATTTGTTACTGTGAAATAGCATTGTATCTAGTCAAACACAATTTTTTCGAGAAGTTTACTAAGGGTTGGTAACAGGCTGATTGGTCGGCTATTTGAGCCAGTAAAGGGAGCTTTACTATTCTTGGGTAGCGGAAGGACTTTAGCTTCCCCACAGACCTGAGGGCACATGCTCTCTAGTAGGCTTAAATTGAAGATGTGGCAAATAGGAGTGGCAATATCGTCTGCTATTATCCTCAGTAATCTTCCATCTAGATTATCAGACCTCGGTGGCTTGTCATTGTTGATAGACAACAATATTTTTTTCACCTCTTCCACACTGACTTTACGGAATTCAAAAGTACAATTCTTGTCTTTCATAATTTGGTCCGATATACTTGGATGTGTAGTATCAGCATTTGTTGCTGGAATGTCATCCCTAAGTTTGCTTATCTTGCCAATGAAAAAGTAATTAAAGTAGTTTGCATTATCAGTGGGCTTTGTGATGAATGAGCCATCTGATCAATGAATGAAGGAGCCGAGTTGGCTTTTTTCACAAACATTTATTTTAAGGTGCCCCAAAGCTTTTAACTATAATTTTTTATATAATTTATCTTTGTTTCATAGTTTAGTTTATTTTTATTTAGTTTAGTCACATGATTTCTTAATTTGCAGTATGTTTTCCAATCAGTTGTGCTGCCAGACTTAATTGCCACCTCATCCCTCTCAACCATACAATTTTTCAATTCCTCATCAATCCAAGGGGATTTAACTGTTTTTACAGTAATTTTCTTAATGGGTGCGTGCTTATTTGTAACTGGTATAAGTAGTTTCATAAATGCGTCAAGTGCAGCGTCTGGTTGCTCCTCATTACAAACCACAGACCAGCAAATATTCTTTACATTATCAACATATGAATCACTACAAAACTTATACTTATACTTATACTTATACTTGTATGACCTCATATACACTATATTAGGCCCAGCCTTTGGAACTTTGGTTTTCCTAGATATAGCTATTATATTGTGATCACTACATCCTATGGATTTGGATACTGCTTTAAAGCAAATATTTGTAGCATTAGCAAAGATGTGATCAATACATGTTGATGATTTAATTCCTGTGCTGTTTGTAACTACCCTGGTAGGTTGACTGACAACCTGATCCAGGTTGCAGGCACTGGTTACAGTTTGAAGTTTTTTCCTGAGTGGGCAGCTTGATGATAGCCAGTCAATATTTAAATCACCAAGAAAATATACTTCTCTGTTGATATCACATACATTATCAAGCATTTCACACATTTTATCCAGATACTGACTGTTAGCACTTGGTGATCTATAGCAGCTTCCCACAATAATTGGTTGGCTAGCCGCATATGCTAAATATAGAGGAGCTATTGATATTCACTTGTGCTGCGACTGCAACAGATGCCCTAAATCGATAGTGTTAATGAATAATTCTTAGCTATTACAAATGTAATGATTTGAACTGCAGTAGGGGTGTAGGGTGTACTCAGAGGTGTGATCAGTATGTGTGTAATATAATGTGAATAATACTTGATCTATGCACCATAAAGGGGCCTACATTGATGACTTGATGGCATGAGGGCATGATGACAATTCATAACAACCAGTCATAATAATTTATGATTCTGCATTAGCACAGATTATTGGCAATAGCACATCATTTGGCATTTGTAGACTAGCCATTGAGACCATTCTTGTGATAAGTGTAAATGCGTGAAAGGTTAAAATAGTTATTTAAAAACACACCTCCCACCTATGTGAGCAAAAGGCTGACGACCATCTACTAAGTAGAGGTCAAAAGTTTGGACATACCTACTCATTCAAGGGTTTTTCTATTTTTTTAAAAACTATTTTCTACATTGTAGAATAATAGCGAAGACATCAAAACTAGGAAATAACACATATGGAATCCTGTAGTAACCAAAAAAGTGTTAAACAAATCAAAATATTCTTGATTTTTCAAAGTAGGCACCCTTTTCCTTGATGACAGCTTTGCACACTCTTGGCAATCTCTCAACCAGCTTCACCTGAAATTAGTGATGCACCTACATGACATTTTTGGCCGATACCGGTATCCGATATTTAGCTTGTCAAAAAAAACGATACCGATAACCGATATTTAACATTTTAGGGTCCTTTTAAGCATTCTAGTACAGTTAAATAGTTAACACACACACACACACGGACGCAGCACTCTAAGGCACTGCATCCCAGTGCAAGAGGCGTCACTACAGTCCCTGGTTCGAATCCAGGCTGTATCACATCTGGCCGTGATTGGGAGTCCCATAGGCGGCGCATAATTGGCCCAGCGCCATCCGGGTTTGGCCGGGGTAGGCCGTCATTGTAAATAAGAATTTGTTCTTAATGGTGGTCAGACCCATCTATGTGAAGCTTGCCACAATAAGGATTAGCCACAATAGTGGACTTATGCCATAAAAGTATGGCATAATTCTACTATTTGTATTCATTTGCATCACTGTCAATGACATACTTTTATTTTGAAGGCAAACTGCAAATTCCACTATTGTGCCTAATCCTTATTGTGGCTAGCTTCACAACACATAACCAAGTCCGGTCGAGCATCAATAGCCAGATGACACTAGCCGGTTGCTTATAACATTAGCTTTGGGCAACAGGGTTAAGTAGCTGGCTAGCTATTCATTTTCATGAACTGAAGTTCCATTTCAATAGGCGAACAACAAGTGGCAATCTAGGTAATACTTACTCTCAAGGATTCCTAAATCATTGCGAAGAATAATGAAAATGACTGCAGTTTCTACTGGTCATTGTTTTCAGGCTGGTTGTATTGGTGCTAGCTAGGTACCAAGCTTAAGCTAGTTACCCCAGAAGTTGCGGTCGAACGAATTATGCTTCATTATCAACGCGGTATGGTAAACACATCGTTCATGACCGGTATTTGCTTGTTTGCAGACTTTTTTGTATAGCTTTGACAGTGCTACTATATATTTTTTGACATGCAAAGACCCAAACGGCATTCCATAGTATGTATGTCTAGAAGCTAATAGCAGTGACACTATTACTGTATAACTCCGGTAGAGCAATAACTGAAAAATAGCGCACTTGGTAGTGTGTACCGGTGCTCGACCAGTCGGCAAAAGCCGACATCACCCACGACAGAGAACGGTTGATTGTCAAGGGCAATGAATTCCATTATCTTGGCCTTAAAGGATTTCGCCTTTTGAGTTGTCTCGCTGAAATTTTCTTACTCTTTCAAAGGACTGCTGGACTTGTTGACTGCTCGATCCACACAGCAGACATTGTGGGCTAGGTTATGAATGCTGTGTTGCACATGTAGAGTAACATTTTATGTGGCGTCATTACGGCACGTACCTACATTATATAGGTATGCACATCAGCTTTGACATCGGTTTTGTACATCAGCGTTAAAGTAGACATCGGCCGATACCGATGTTGGCATTTTTAGCTAATATCGTCCAATTCCAATATGTTCACCGATATATTGTGCATCCCTACCTGAAATGCTTTTCCAACAATCTTGAAGGAGTTCCCACATATGCTCAGCACTTGTTGGCTGCTTTTCTTTCACTCTGCGGTCCAACTCATCAAAAAACCATCTCAATTGGGTTGAGGTCGGGTGATTATGGAGGCCAGGTCATCTGATGCATCATTCCATCATTCTCCTTCTTGGTCAAATAGCCCTTACACAGCCTGGAGGTGTGTTTTGGGTCATTGTCCAGTTAAAAATCAAATGATAGTCCCACTAAGTGCAAACCAAATGGGATGGGGTATCGCTGCAGAATGCTGTGGTAGCCCTGCTGGTTAAGTGTGCCTTGAATTCTAAATAAATCACAGACAGTGTCACCAGCAAAGCAACCCCACACCATACCTCCTCCTCCATGCTTCACGGTGGAAACCACACATGCGGAGATCATCCATTCACCTACTCTGCGTCTCACAAAGACACGGCGGTTGGAACCAAAATTCTCAAATTTGGACTCATCAGACCAAAGGACAGATTTCCACCGGTCTAATGTCCATTGATTGTGTTTCTTGGCCCAAGCAAGTCTCTTCTTATTATTGGTGTCCTTTAGTAGTGGTTTCTTTGCAGAAATTCGACCATGAAGGCCTGATTGACACAGTCTCCTCTGAACAGTTGATGTTGAGATGTGTCTGTTACTTGAAATCTGTGAACCATTTATTTGGGCTGCAATCTGAGGGGCAGTTAACTCTAATGAACTTGTCTTCTGCAGCAGAGGAAACTCTGGGTCTTCCTTTCCTGTGGCGGTCCTCTTGAGAGCCAGTTTCATCATAGCGCTTGATGATTTTTGCGACTGCACGTAACAAGTTCTTGAAATGTTCTGGATTGACTGACCATGTCTTATAGTAATGATGGACTGTCATTTCTCTTTCCTGATTTTAGCTGTTCTTGCCATAATATGGACTTGGTATTTTACCAAATAGGGCTATCTTCTGTATACCACCCCTACCTTGTCACAAAACATCTGATTGGCTCAAACACTTTAAGGAAGAAAGAAATTCCGCAAAGTAACTTTTAACAAGGCACACCTGTTTATTGAAATGCATTCCAAGTGACTACCACATGAAGCTGGTTGAGAGAATGCCAAGAGTGTGCAAAGCTGTCATCAATGCAAAGGGTGGCTACTGTGAAGAATTTCAAATGTAGAATAGATTTTGATTTGTTTAACACTCTTTTGGTTACTACATGATTCCATATGTGTTATTTCATAGTTTTGATGTCTTCACTATTATGAAAAGAGTGCAAATAAAGAAAAACCCTGGAATGAGTAAGTGTGTCCAAACTTTTGACTAGTACTGTAGCTGAAAAAGTGGATTCCAATTGGACAAAAACAGAAATACCTTATTTACATAAGTATTCAAACCACTTGCTATAAGACTCAAAATTGAGCTCAGGTGCATCCTGTTTCCATTGATCATCCTTGAGATGTTTCTACAACTTGATTGGAGTTGACCTGTGGTAAATTCAATTGATTGGACATGATTTGGAAAGGGACAGAACTGTCTGTTTAAGGTCCCACAGTTGACAGTGCATGTCAGAGCAAAAACTAAGTCGAGGTCGAAGGAATTGTCTGTAGAGCTCCGAAAAAGGATTGTGTCGAGGCACGGATCTGGGGAAGGGTTTCTGCAGCATGGATGGTCCCCAAGAACACACTGGCCTTCATCATTCTTAAATGGAAGAAGTTTGGAACCACCAAGACTCTTCCTAGAGCTGATCAATCGGGGGAGAAGGGAGTTTGTTAGGGAGGTCACCAAGAACCCGATGGTCACTCTGACAGAGCTTTAGAGTTCCTCTGTGGATATATGAGAACCTTTCAGAAGGACAACTATCTCTGCAGCACTCCACCAATCAGGCCTTTATGGTAGAGTGACCAAACAGAAGCCACTCCTCAGTAAAAGGCACATGACAGTCCGCTTGGAGTTTGCCAAAAAGGCACCTAAAGGACTCTGACCATGAGAAACAAGATTCTCTGGTCTGATGAAACCAAGATTGTACACTTTGGCCTGAATGCCAAGCGTCACATCTGGAGGAAACCTGGCACCATTCTTAGGGTGAAACATGGTGGTGGCAGCATCATGCTGTGGGGATGTTTTTCAGTGGTAGGGACTGGGAGACTAGTCAGGATCGAGGGAAAGATGAACAGAGCAAAGTACAGAAAGATCCTTGATAAAAACCTGATCCAGAGCGCTCAGGACACCAGACTGGGGCAAAGGTTCACCTTCCAACTGGACAACAACCCTAAGCACACAACCAAGACAGCGCAGGAGTGGCTTTGGGATAAATCTCTGAATGTCCTTGAGTGGCCCAGCCAGAGCCCGGACTTGAACCCGATCGAACATCTCTAGAGAGACCTGAAAATAACTGTGCAGCAACGCTCCCCTTCCAACCTGACAGAGCTTGAGAGGATGTGCAGAGAAGAAGGGAGAAACTCCCCAAATACAGGTGTGTCAAGCTTGTATCGGCATATCCAAGAAGACTCGATTCTGTAATTGCTGCCAAAAGGGCTTCAACAAAGTACTGAGTAAAGGGTCTGAATACTTATGTAAAATATTATATTTCAGTTTTTTTATATAAATTAGCCCCCAAAAATAAAAAACTGTTTTTGCTTTGTCATTATTGGGTATTGTGTGTAGATTGATGAGGGGAAAAAACAATTGAATTAATTTTAGAATAAGGCTAACAAAATGTGGAAAAGTTAAGGGGTCTGAATACTTTCAGAAAAAGCACGGTATGCAGAGCAGTTTCTCTCCTGACAGTGCTAGTATACAGTGGTGTGCTCTTAGCAAACATATGCACTGACAGAGGAGGCTGGTGGGAGGAGCTATAAGAGAATGGGCTCATTGTAAAGACTGGAATGGTATAAATGCAACGGTATCAAACACAAACTTATGGACACCATTCCAGCCATTACAATGAGCCCATCTTCCTATAGCTTCTCCCACCAACCTCCTCTGGCGCTGCACTACAAATACAGACGGACAGTGACTTGTGAATTTACATTAGGTTAATATCCCAAAGATTTCCACACAATATCAGCACAGCACCACTGGAGTAGGACATCAAATACTCTAAATCCTGACATGTCATAGGTTTTATTAAACTAGCTCTGAAGAACCTGCCTTACTTTATGAAACATAATCCCACCGTCAGTAATCTTCCCTGTGCTCAGGAAAATTCAGATTATCGGACTTTAATAGACACTGGTTGGTACACCATCTGCACTGACGACAAGTACTCACTGTTCTATCAAACCCCATCCTCTCATTCTAATCTCATCCAAATAATCTTACGTGATGTCATCCTCCGCTAAGAACAGACTGATTATAATAAAATAGGAAATGTACTAGGTGTAACAGAACATCTGATTATTTCAAGCAAATTTCTCTCCCATGCACTGACTGTGTGGTGTAAGGTTTGGCTGAGAAGGACGACAGATACCTTACAACAGGGGGAAAAAGGAGGACACCAGTACCTTGTTGAGGAGTCAGTGGTGCTGTCTGGCCTGCTCCATATGCTCCTAGTAGACAGACAAACATTTAAGAAAAAGTATGTGGAGTTTGGAAGGGATGAGATGATTTTTGCTAAGAGTGTTTCATGTTTAAAATAGCATAATGTAGTAGAATCTTAAAAAACTTTGATCAGAGAGTTTTTGGATAGAGAGTGAGAGAGCTGAAGACCATTTCTTCATTGTGCATTGGAACACACAAAGCAACCAAAACACACTTGTTCAGATAGATATAACACAACCAATGGAAAGTGGCTGTGTTTTGGTGCGTCATGAACTAGGATGATCAGTGTGGGTCATTTCTCAGGACTTTCTCAAAGCAGGTTTAGTCATACGCACACTATCAGAAAACAGCAGACATCACATAATCACAAGGGGATCTTCCTCATGTAATGATGAGGTGCTTTGGAAATTACATAATACAAAACTTAGAGACTTTTGAAGAAAGTACAATTACGGTTGAGCATTATCTGATTGAGTAACAACCACATACTTTTACTAACACTGCAGTAGCAAAATACCATGTTTTGGTCTCATTACTGTCTGTGTAAACCAATAGTAAACAAGTAATAGATATATAGTAAACATATAGCAAATACCAAACAAGCACACTGCAAGGGTAAAGCGTTCACTGATGCCAGAAATAACATTCGCCATCTGTATCTGTTTTGTCAGTAAACAGTCTGCATTTCAGACTAGACAGGAATATGCAGCAGAGCTCATTAAGTCATCCAAAAAACATTTAATTATTCCCAAGCGTGGTCACACCATTGAGACATCTTGAATTAAATTATGACGTTTAATCATGTCAAGTGTAAGAAATGGTAAATGAACAGGCATTTATATGTTAAAAGAAAAAAGCCCCTAATAGAGATTTGGTTCATTTCAGATATAATGCTAGACATCATCATGTTGCCAGACAAAAGTCAATGAAAATTCAAATTAACTCTATATCATCAGTAATAATAGGAATTGGGACTTTTCCATTTTAACCTATAAATTGAGGAGGTTACCAGGAGTGTTTGATGTTTTCTGTGTATGTGTGCAATATTTTGCACCATGCTTGTAAAACATTAAAACCTGATTTTCATGGTCAATGCATGGTCAGAGTAGCTATCGGATTCACAGAAGCTACAGTAAAAGTGAGAGTAACTAGCATCTAGTGAATACGCCGAGAGAGAGAGAGAGAGAGAGAGAGAGAGAGAGAGAGAGAGAGACTGACATTCCCAACACCAGCTCAATTATTTTATTTTCATAACCAATTATGTGCTTAGAGCACTCAATGTTCCCCATCAATTCATTTAATGAGGGGAAACTAAACCAGGTATGGGGAAGTTGGCTGTTCCTTTCAATTGTCTCTAGATATGTTCCCCTCTCTCTTTCTCTCCCAGAGGTTAGCTCTAATACCAAAGCAACAGGCCCAAGTGCTGCTTGTCTGTCTGTCATTCTGGGTTACCTGTCTGTCGACAATTCGGTTTTAGTCCACCTCCTGATCCAGGCAGAAATGGGGTGGACATGGGCAGTTAAAGAGCCACCAGCGTGTGGAGTCAGGTTGAATTTTTGTTGTTTTGACTTGATATATTTTATTTTACAGTACAGTGGGAAATGTAGAGAGGGAGACAGATAGTAGGGGCATAGACAGAGGGTAGCCGAGACAAGGCTCAAACCCCTGTCGCCAAGGGGCAAACAGTATGTGGTCCGGATAAGGGATCAGGTTAATTGACATCTATTCTCTTGATGGTTATGTTGAGTGGCTAGCTTATTTGACCTTGATATAACTGTTGGCGACTATTTCTCAGTATTTAATTCAGTTTGCAAAATGATGTTAAGTTTGCCAAAAGTCTAAACTTATGGCCAATCGACACTTTTCTACATTTACTGTAAGTGAATGATTGGCACATGTTTACAAAGGGGAACTCAAACTACTGAAGTGAATGCCCTTGCTTCCTCTGTCCTCCCTGAACAGTAAAGATGAACAGATATTAACAACTATCAACTTGGTTGTACTCTAAGCTCTTTTTGTTCTACTTTTATCTTTATAGTTCCTGGGTCACAACATCCCATTTTCTATGAAAGCATACTGTACACACACTGCATCTGATTTTCACAGATAGAGGTTATACACGTTACCTGGGTAGGGTTGCTGTAGGTAGCCGCCACCTTGCTGTGGGTAACCCCGTTGTTGTGGGTAGCCACCTCTGTAACCTGGGACTGCACCAGCACCTGCAAGGGTAACACAGCAAAAATGTACAAAACAACAACTACAAACACAACAACACTATACGTATACATTGTATACATTTAGTCTACATTTAGACAGGGTTACATACCCTACTGCAGCTTTGGCCACAGACTCAACTTATGCATAGTTTTTTTCTTAACAATCAGCCCAGAACACAACCAGTCAAATGTCTACATGCAGTATGAACTGAGAGGTCATATGCATTATGTATGCAAATTTACCAGGCCAGTGTGTTTATGCAAATATTCTAGCTACAGTATTTATCAAAAGGCTAATGGTGCTGAATTCTCTTTGGGAAACAACATTTGCATACAGTATTAGCAAAGTTGTACCATATGTGATAGCACGTGAAACAGGCAGTATGTTGTACTGTGGGATGCTCTGCTCTCTGTGTCAGTGAATATTTGACCAATGGGAAGTGGTTAATAGCCTGCAGACATTGGCTAGTCTGTATCCATGGGGCCTGGGGCAGAGAGCAGAATCTCTCCACTGCTAGACCAGCGTGATAACACTCCAACCAAACATCAAGGGAGAGGAGGAGAGGAGGGGATGCTGAAAGCTCCACAGCCTTGGTAATACACTTCCAAGTATAATCCTGAACATAGGTCAAAACCCTGCCAATGTGTTAACATAAACCTACGACGTAGATGTCGATTAAGGCATCCCCCCGCACCTCTCTGATTCAAAGGGATTGGGTTAAATGCAGAAGGCACATTTCAGTTGAATCCATTCAGTTGTACAACTGACTAAGTATCCCCCCTTTCCCTTCCCATATGAAGACATGAAATGTGCCATGCTAGTCTTGCGATGCCTGAATTGTCATAGAAGACTTTTCTTCACAGTGTTTTGACAGTGGGTCTTAGTGGGGTGACACCGTCTTACTACCTACAGTGCATTCGGAAAGTATTCAGACCCCTTGATTTTTCCCCCACATTTTGTTACGTTACAGCCATATTCTAAAATGGATTTAAATTCAAAATTCATCAATCTACACACAATAGCCCATAATGACAAAGTGAAACAGGTTTTTAGAACTACCTTATTTACATAAGTATTCAGACCATTTGCTATGAGACTCGAAATTGAGCTCAGGTGCGTCCTGTTTCCATTGATCATCCTTGAGATGTTTCTACAACTTGATTGGAGTCCACCTGTGGTAAATTCAATTGATTGGACATGATTTGGAAAGGCACACATCTGTCTATATCCCACAGTTGACAGTGCATGTCAGAGCAAAAACCAAGCCTTGAGGTCGAAGGAATTGTCAGTAGAGCTCGGAGACAGGATTGTGTCGAGGCACAGGTCTGGGAAAGAGTGCCAAAAAATGTCTGCAGCATTGAAGGTCCTCAAGAACACAGTGGCCTCCATCATTCTTAAATGGAAGAAGTTTGGAACTACCAAGACTCTTCCTAGAGCTGGCTGTCTGGCCAAACTGAGAAATTCGGGGAGAAGGGCCTTGGTCACCATCTCTACGGTGAAGTATGGTGGTGTCAGAAAAATGCTGTGGGGATGTTTTTCAGCGGCAGGGACGGGGAGACTAGTCAGGATCGAGGGAAAGATGAACAGAGCAAAGTACAGAAAGATCCTTGATAAAAACCTGCTCCAGAGCGCTCAGGACATCAGACTGGGGCAAAGGTTCACCTTCCAACAGGACAAAGACTCTAAGCATACAGCCAATACAACGCAGGAGTGGCTTTGGGTGGCCCAACCAGAGCCCGGATTTGAACCAGATCGAACATCTCTGGAGAGACCTGAAAATAGCTGTGCTCCCCATCCAACCTGACAGAGCTTGAGAGGATCTGCAGAGAAGAGTGGGAGAAGCTCCACAAATATAGGTGTGCCAAGCTTGTAGTGTAGACTGTAATCGCTGCCAAATGTGCTTCAATAAAGTAGAGGGTCTGAATATTTATGTAAATGTGATATTTCAGTATTTTATTTGTATTACATTTGCAAAACTTATAATAACCTGTTTTGTCTTTGTCATTATGGGGTATTGTGTGTAGATTGATGAGGAAAAACAACAATTTAATCAATTTTAGAATAAGGCTATAACATAAAAAAAAATGTAAAAGTTAAGGGGTCTGAATACTTTCTGAATGCACTGAATGTGTGTGCATTTTTACCAGTTTATGAACATGAGGATGAAACCTCGCAGTTAACTACAGTAAACTACAGAAACTACAGCAGGACAGTCAGTCTCACCTGGATTATAACCAGCACCACCCGCACCCAGGTTACCATAACCTATTGAACAGGAGAGAGTGGAGCATTACTGAAGAGTTGATATAGTTGAACAATTTCAAATACTATTTGAACCCAGGTCTGCTGTTGAATATGGCTACGCTGTAGGCAGGAACATCTTGTATACAATGACGGAGTCCTACTTCCAATGGCAGAGCACACGCTGTACCGTTATACTCAGAGTAGGCCGACTCTCCAGAGGTCCATGCTGCTATAGTATCTCTAAACTTTCACACTTTGATGTTCCAAAAACCATTCCAAACTAACTCTGCCTGTGACGGTAATCAGTCTCCACTGGGAGTGTTTGTTGCCTCATTCTTCTATGTCTTGCCCTACAGTACTGTGCCCTGGGGGATTCACTCTCTGGCTTTGATATTACTTAAAAATCAAGATTTCTCACTACTTTTACGAGAACTCTACTCCAAAATAAAGATAACATCACTATGATATGTTGCTCAGATGTGGTAGTATATGTACATAAAAGTAAGAGTAAAACATGTAAGAGTATTAGTACAAAGCTGGGCTTTAAGTGTCAGGGTTTTTACCTGGGGGTTTGGGTGCTTTTTGACCTGCTCCTGCCCCTACTCCCAGACCAACACCAGTGGGATACCTCACACCTGAAACATGAGACTGGGTTAGTTCTCATATAGCCTCGTACCAGGCCTCTAGTGGGTGACACTAGTCCTCCACTAAGAACATGGCTGACATTTCAGACACTAGATAGTTATTATCTGTAGCTTTATATGATCAGCTACTGTTGATGACAGTTGAACCTATCTAGCTAGACTTGGCAGTTAAAAACAAGGACAAGACATTTCCCTGGCTATGGTCAAGCTTTGTGTTGTTACAAAGCTACAACCACAGAACGTCCCAGAGGTCATTGTTTGAGGTGGCATGAGAGTTTCAACAGTTTGGTTTGGAGAGGGTGTTTCTAGCTCAGTTGACATTGGGGTTTCAGACACAGTCCCATTGGCATCTCATTTCTGGCTCTGGTGTCTGTCACAGTCACCGCTCCAATCGCCTCATTGGTCATAGGAAGTGCAAGTCAATTACATTTCCTGGACAACGGTCACTCTGAGAGGCCAGCTGGCCTGCTTCCCCTCTCTCATACATACCCTGTCCCTGTCCATAACCACCTTGACCATAACCATACGGGTATCCCCCTGAATCATGATGGAAAGAAAAGCAGCTTTATTCCTGACATGATGACTTCATTGCCTAGGAAACACCAGAGATTGGCTCAGCAAGATGTATGTAACACAATGTTATACAGAGTTGACCTGAGGTCAGGGAGTATGGAGTTACAATAAGCCATTGAATTTATGGGATGGGGTTGAACTCAACATGTCTCTTCGTACATCACCATTTTGGGGACATTGTGGATATTAATTGTTCAGTTACACAGAAAGCTTATTTATTTCCTAAGACAGGTACAAAAGTGATTCCATACCTGCACCACCACCTGCTCCAGTAAGAGGAATACCTGCTCCTCCAGCCGCACCGCCTGCTCCTCCCACAACTACAGGAGAGATACAAAACACAGTGAGTGAGATCATATACAGTGAGCTCCAAAAGTATTGGGACAGTGACATTTGTTTGTTTGTTTTGGCTCTGTAGTCCAGAACTTTGGATTTGAAATGACACAATGACTATGAGGTTAAAGTGCAGACATTCAGCTTTAATCTGAGGATATTTTCATCGATATCGGGTAAATGTTCAGAAATTGCAGCACTTTTTGTACATAGTCCCCCCATTTTAGGGGACCAAAAGTGTTGGGACAAATTCCCTTATATGTGTATTAAAGTAGTCAAAAGTTTAGTATTTGGTTCCATATTCTTAGCATGCAATGATCACATCACACTTGTGACTCTACAAACTTGTTGGATGCATTAGCTGTTTGTTTTGGTAATGTTTCAGATTATTTTGTGTCCAATAGAAATAAATGGTAAAAAATGCATTGTGTCATTTTGGAGTCACTTTTATTGTAAATAAGAACACAATATGTTTCTAAACACTTCTACATTAATGTGGATGCAACCATAACTACAGATAATCCTGAATAAACCCTGAATAATGATGAGTGCGAAAGCATAAATATCATACTACCCCGCCCCCCCCCCCAAAAGATGCTAACCTCCCCTGTTATTGTAATGGTGAGAGGTTAGCATGTATTGGGGGTATGATATTTGTGCGTTTAACTTTCTCACTTCTCATTATTTACGATTCATTCAGGACTATCCGTAATCATGTTAGCATCCAAATTAACGTAGAAATGTTTAGAAACATATTTTATTCTTATCCAAAGTGCTGGAGTACAGAGCCAAAACAACAACAAATGTGTCACTGTCCCAATACTTTTGGAGCTCACTGTATTGTAGCTACATCTTTAATAAACACTTCTTATGGCACACTC
Organism: Salvelinus alpinus; assembly: GCF_045679555.1. Taxonomy (NCBI): domain Eukaryota; kingdom Metazoa; phylum Chordata; class Actinopteri; order Salmoniformes; family Salmonidae; genus Salvelinus; species Salvelinus alpinus. The sequence continues at coordinate 20,247,650 of NC_092106.1, forward strand.
TGACACACACCTGGAGGTTTCAGGGGCTTGGCTCCAGGAAGTTGTCCAGCTCCTGCTCCGTATGGATCTGAGGAAATACAGAGAACATAAACGTAATTTGCACAGCCTATTTTTACTCTCTACTCAACAGTGACTGTAATGCAATATCACCAGGGATACGGACATGAGATGATATTAATGGACAAATACCTGAATAAACCAATTACAGTGATGGGGATTTAGTCTGAGTAGAAAGTAACCTAAGGTCGCACATGGCCATAGTGAATTAAGTTTGAGACTCCATTACAAGAATGCAGACAGAGAAATTGGCTTACTTCCATATCCTCCTCCATAGGGATATCCACCAGCACCTGCACCTGTGGAGCAATATATGCCATTAAAACCCCATGGACATAACATATGGTTGGGTGTGGGGCTGTGGGATGGGTCACTGATCTGAATGATGGTGGAAAGGACGATACAGTACTGCCAATTACCTACTGTCTATGCTGAGTGTCACACTCAAGCTTTATTGTCCTAGCTCTATCAACAATAATCTCTTCAACATGACCTTGTAATTTGATAGTGAAGACGTACAGAGAGTGTGAAGCTTTTAAAGTGATGACATAAGAGGTTTATTGTAAGGTCAGACTAGAGGTCAGAGTTCATGGTCCAGTACATCTGGTACAATTCAAACTAGATGATGACGTATGTTGTTTTCTTTCTTTGTCTAGAATACTAGTTTTAAGAGGCTGTGGTGGAGTGGCCTCCTATTTCCTTCTCTCCCCTCCTCCTCTCTCATACATACCCTGTCCATAACCTTGACCATACCAGAGTTGTCCTGCTGAATCATGATGGAAAGAAAAGCAGCTTTATTCCTGACAAGGGAGCACCAGTGAGTGGCTCCGTCAGGTCACGTAGCTAACATAATAATTCCAATAAAGCTAGCTGCTTCCTGCTTATATAATAAACTTTAAAATTCCTTAAACATATGAACATATTACACCACTTATCCCTGGCCTGGCCATTAAATCCCAATTTTTTATCAGACCTTTGACTTATTCATTTACAGAGAAGAGGCCAAGGTCATATCTCATATCTCAACAAGCCAAGGTCATATCTCAGTGAAGTCATGCAGTAGTTTGAAATAAAAACAGAGATGTGTGTGTGTGTGTGTGTGTGTGTGTGTGTGTGTGTGTGTGTGCGTGTGTCTGCTACTAGTGTAGAGACGATAAGGTTGTGGTCTGCTCTTCTCCTCTCTCATACATACCCTGTCCATAACCACCATACGGGTATCCCCCTGTATCATGATGACAAAGAAAAGCTGCTTATTTCCTGAAATTATGACTTCATCACCAGGGCACCCAAATGAATGGCTCAGTCAATTTTTTTTTAGTTAAGACAATAAATCAGAACATCCTAATGCAGATTCAGTCATGCAAGGGGCCTTTCAGGTTTAAGACCTCATATATTTATTTTGCGCTCTCATCTAGTTTAAGATTCTTTGTTGACCAATAGTCATAGATCTGCCTTCATTTTATGTTCTAATCAAAATATGTATTTGAATGCTCAATAGAAATGGTTCACAAATATATAGGCCTGAATTGTTTTATTTTTGCCTCTAGTGAAGGAACTACTCAGCCAGCTGAGACAGTGATAACATATTCAACACATTCACAGGACTTCAGGCAGTTAAATTAATTTGAAATTGATGGTGCAGAACTGTCTCTATCATCCTGATGCAAATAACTTCACCCTAAAGCTTTACCTCATACGGCATCGTTTTCAAATAATGCATATAACATGCATTTGAATGTATATAGATGACTGGATCCATGTGTCTAGATTTGGTCAATTATTTAATATTACATGTCCTAACAGCACCTTATAAAGGCCTGAGACTACTAGCAAATCTAACTGCACCTTTTACTATCATATACTGTTGACTTGACCTTATCTCTGTACATTTCTAATCAATATGACTGTCTTGCAACGGCTAACACGTTTTAGGTACGTCAACAAAACTTGTGGCCTGGGTTAGCATTATGATCAGTCTTAATTGGATGTTTTGGTGCATTAGACCAGAGAAAAGAGCTGATGCTGCTGTTCATTGTGTGTAAACAACTCTTGCTATTGACTCACGTGAAGAAGGTAATATCCTTATCTGATCAATAACAAAGCATATTATTCCTAATCGTGTGTGCATAAGGGTTGGTACATCACTGTTATATGAATGTGCATAGGGGTTTATTAATTATATTTATATTGGCATGTAAAAGTGTTCAATCACATTATTGGATGGGTTATGGATCTGAGTTGATGGTATCAATTTGAAGTTGTAAACAACCAGTGCTGTAATACTACTGCAATAATATGGTATTAGTAGGGTTTCAGAATCTTTACCTGTCCCAGGGGGTTTAGGAGCTTTGCCACCTGCTCCGACACCCACACCTGTAAATAATATAAAGCCTAGTGGTTAGAGCGTTGGGCCAATAACAAAATCGGTCACTAGTTTGAATCCCCAAGACGACAATTTGATAAATATGCCGATGTGCCCTTAAGCAAGGCACTTAACCCTAATTGCTCCAGGGTCGCCGTTGATAATGGCTGACCACGGCAGTGACCCCACTCTCCAAGGGTGTCTCAGGGGGAGTTGGGATATGCAAAAAACACATTTCCAATTCAGACATTTGTATAATGTACGTGTGAAATTGGACAAATTTAAAACACCCACTAAATTAATATTATTATTATTATTAATCATGTCACTACACAACTGGAAAACAAACTACTCAACAGCATCACCTGCAGGAGATTGTCACCATCATGTGGCTAAACAATGTCACATACTCTGCTCCTTATAGTCTCCACTATCGAGACACCTTACCTCCAGGCTGCTGTACTCCAGTAGCAACTACATGAGAAGTATTTGAAAGAAAACCAATACTAATTGAACCCAGGTCTGCTATGGTGGACACAACACTCACCAGGCTGAGCTGGACCTGTACCAACTGGAAACAAAGAGAAAAGTCTTTAACACACAGCTACAGAGCATATTGGTTCAAAGTGATGATAAATGAAAACCCTAATGTTTGATGTACAGTAAATACATTTAAAAAAAAATCACTGGTCAACAATGAAGATGAACTGATAGTAAAGCAATCTAATATTGCTCTTCAAAGATAAGAAGAAAAGATAGTAAAGTACAGAAATGTTGATAGGTACAAGTAGGACGCCATTTTCATGCAGAAGGATTTTTACATTTTCAGGAGAATCATTTAAATGACTTACCACTAGGTTGAAGCACCCCAGCCCCAACTGTGAAGGCAATCATGTTAATTATTACCAGCTAAGTCATAATTATGACAGTTATAAAGTCTCCAAAATAGAATAACTTCCCACTCAAAAAACTCAAATAAAATGTTCAGTGATTCTAATGACACAATGTTGCAAAACTAGTGAGAATGAATAATTGATGTTGGCTTCATAAAAAATATGGTCCAATACATACCTCCAGTTACTCCTGTGGCACCTGCAGCAAACCAAAAGAAAGTGAATCAATGACGTGATATATTAATAATATGAATTTCCATGAAAATGAAGAATAAAGTATTGAATCAAAGTACTCTATCCAAGACGCAACAAGACAGAGAAAAGAATCACACAAAATAAAATATCGTAAAGATATATAAACATTTTAGTTTCTAGACTGAAGAACAAATCTAAAGCAGGGGCTCCAAAAAAATATGTGCTGGAAGAATTACACAGTAATATGAATTTGTGTCCATTTTCTCATAAAAACATTTTCAAACAATGTGGGATTTCAAATACAGTACCGTAAGTAAACATCAGGTAATAACAAGAATATGATCCCCTGCTGTAGAAGATGCCGCAGAGGTGGGCAATTCCAGTCCTCCAGGGCCTGATTGGTGTCACAGTTTTTCCCCAGCTAACACACCTGACTCCAATCACCTAATCATGTTTAGAATGCAATTTGATTAATCACCTGTGTTTGCTAGGGATGGAGAAAAGGTGACACCAATCAGGCCCCTGAGGACTGGAGTTTCCCACCCCTGAAGGGAGATAGGACTTTAACTACCAAGGAGAAAGGATGAGTGCATACAGTACGTATCTACAGGTCTTCCAGGCACAATCTCCATAGGAGCAATCTTTATTGTGGAGGACATTAACAGTAACTAGTCATATTACACTATACTGTAAGTCAATCAAGTATTGACAAGTGTCAGATGAATCTAATTGGTTAAAAAGCCAAGGGAGGGAGGAGAGAGCAGAAATGGGAGATATTTCAAGAGCAGCAAGCTGCGGAGTTAGTTGAGGGAAAGAGAGGAAGAGCGATTAAGAGGACAAACTACTTCTAGAAAATACCTGAGAGACATTATCTTGTCAACACCCACACCCACATGAACATTACATTCCTTCATTTTTTGTTGTTGTTGTTGCATTACAATGTTTTCACAAAGGAATCTACCTGAATCAACTAAAATGAATTGTTTATCAAAAGCCAATAAGTAATCGTGTAAAATGTTATGAAGTGCTTATGTAAGGAATTGTAAAGAACATACAGTACGAGTCAAACGTTTGGACACACCTACTCATTCCAGGGTTTTTCTTTATTTTTACTATTTTCTATATTGTAGAATACTAGTGAAGACATCAAAACTATGAAATAACACATATAGAATCATGTAGTAACCAAAAAAGTGTTAAACAAATCAAAATATATTTGAGATTTGAGATTCTTCAAAGTAGCTGCCTTGACAGCTTTTCACACTCTTGGCATTCTCTCTTCATGAGGTAGTCACCTGGATCGCATTTCAATTCACAAGTGTGCCTTGTTAAAAGTTAATAGTGAAGACCTCAAAACTATTAAATAACACATATGGAATCATGCAGTAACCAAAAAAGTGTTAAACAAATCAAAATACATGTTAGATTCTTCAAAGTAGCCACCCTTTGCCTTGATGACAACTTTGCACCCTCTTGACATTCTCTCAACCAGCTTCACCTGGACTGCTTTTCCAACAGTCTTGAAGGAGTTCCACATATGCTCAGCACTTGTTGGCTGATTTTCCTTCACTCTGTGGTCCAACTCATCCCAAACCATCTCAATTGGGTTGAGGTCGGGTGATGGTGGAGGCCAGGGCATCTGATGAAACCCGGACAGGAAGATCAGTGACTCAACCCACTCAAGTGATGCACCCCTGATGTAGCACTCCATCACTCTCCTTCTTGGTCAAATAGCCCTTACACATCCTGGAGGTGTGTTGGGTCATTGTCCTGTTGAAAAACAAATGATAGTCACCACTAAGCGCAAACCAGATGGGATGGTGTATCGCTGCAGAATGCTGTGGTTAAGTGTGCGCCGGAGGAGATGGCTGCCGTTTTACGGTCTCCTAACCAATTGTGCTATTATGTGGTTTATTCGCTATATTTGTAAATTATTTTGTACATAATGTTTCTGCAACCGTATCTTACGGAAGAAAAGAGCTTCTGGATATCAGGACAGCGATCACTCACCTCGGATTAGACAAATCCGAGGTGAGTGACGATATTCTCCAAACACCCCACAGGGCAGAGATCCCAATTATTCGCAAAAGGAAGCGACGCAGAGGACGAAGAGCCGGATGCCTCGTCCGGACCCGCAGAAGGCGAGTAGGAAAGCTGCCGTTACCGTCAATAATACTCGGCAACGTACAATCATTGGACAATAAACTAGACGATGTACGATCACGAATATCCTACCAACGGGACATCAAAAACTGTAATATCCTATGTTTCACGGAATCGTGGCTGAATGACGACATGGATATTCAGCTAGCGGGATATACGCTGCACCGGCAGGATAGAACAGCACACTCTGGTAAGACGAGGGGGGGCGGTCTGTGCATATTTGTAAACAACAGCTGGTGCACGAAATCTAAGGAAGTCTCTAGATTTTGCTCGCCTGAAGTAGAGTATATTGTGATAAATTGCAGGCCACGCTACTTGCCTAGAGAGTTCTCAGCTGTACTTTTCGTGGCTGTTTGTTTACCACCACAAACAGATACGGGCACTAAGACCGCACTCAGTCAGCTGTATAAGGAAATAAGAAAACAGGAAACCGCTCACCCAGAGGCGGCGCTCCTAGTGGCCGGAGACTTTAATGCAGGGAAACTTAAATCAGTTCTACCAAATCTCGATCAACATGTTAAATGTGCAACCAGAGGGGAAATAAATTCTAGATCACCTGTACTCCACACACAGAGACGCGTACAAAGCTTTCCCTCGCCCTCCATTTGGTAAATCCGACCACAACTCTATCTCCCTGATTCCTGCTTACAAGCAAAAATTAAAGCAGGAAGCACCAGTGACTCGGTCTATAAAAAAGTGGTCAGATGAAGCAGATGCTAAACTACAGGACTGTTTTGCGCTATCACAGACTGGAACATGTTCCGGGATTCTTCCGATGACATTGAGGAATACACCACATCAGTCACTGGCTTTATCAATAAGTGCATTGAGGACGTCGTCCCCACAGTGACTGTTTGCACATACCCCAACCAGAAGCCATGGATTACAGGCAACATTCGCACGGTGCTAAAAGGTAGAGCTGCCGCTTTCAAGGTGCGGGACTCTAACCCGGAAGCTTACAAGAAATCCCGCTATGCCCTGCGATGAACCATCAAACAGGCAAAGCGTCAATACAGGGCTAAGATTGAATCATACTACACCGGCTCCGACGCTCGTCGGTTGTGGCAGGGCTTGCAAACTATTACAGACTACAAAGGGAAGCACAGCCGCGAGCTGCCCAGTGACACGAGCCTACCAGACGAGCTAAATCACTTCTATGCTCACTTCGAGGCAAGCAACACTGAGGCATGCATGAGAGCATCAGCTGTTCCGGACGACTGTGTGATTATGCTCTCCGTAGCCGACGTGAGTAAGACCAGGTCAACATACACAAGGCTGCGGTGCCAGACGGATTACCAGGACGTGTGCTCCGGGCATGTGCTGACCAACTGGCAGGTGTCTTCACTGACATTTTCAACATGTCCCTGATTGAGTCTGTAATAGCAACATGTTTCAAGCAGACCACCATAGTCCCTGTGCCCAAGAACACAAAGGCAACCTGCCTAAATGACTACAGACCCGTATCACTCACGTCCGTATCCATGAAGTGCTTTGAAAGGCTGGTAATGGCTCACATCAACACCATTATCCCAGAAACCCTAGACCCACTCCAATTTGCATACCGTCCAAACAGATCCGCAGATGATGCAATCTCTATTGCACTCCACACTGCCCTTTCCAACATGGACAAAAGGAACACCTATGTGAGAATGCTATTCATTGACTACAGCTCAGCGTTCAACACCATAGTACCCTCAAAGCTCATCACTAAGCTAAGGAACCTGGGACTAAACACCTCCCTCTGTAACTGGATCCTGGACTTCCTGGCGGGCCGCCCCCAGGTGGTGAGGGTAGGTAGCAACACATCTGCCACGCTGATTCTCAACACTGGAGCTCCCCAGGGGTGCGTGCTCAGTCCCCTCCTGTACTCCCTGTTCACCCACGACTGCATGGCCAGGCACGACTCCAACACCATCATTAAGTTTGCAAACGACACAACAGTGGTAGGCCTGATCACCGACAATGACGAGACAGCCTATAGGGAGGAGGTCAGACACCTGGCCGGGTGGTGCCAGAATAACAACCTATCCCTCAACGTAACCAAGACTAAGGAGATTATTGTGGACTACAGGAAAAGGAGCACCGAGCACGCCCCCATTCTCATCGACGGGGCTGTAGTGGAGCAGGTTGAGAACTTCAAGTTCCTTGGTGTCCACATCAACAACAAACTAGAATGGTCCAAACACACCAAGACAGTCGTGAAGAGGGCACGACAAAGCCTATTCCTCCTCAGGAAACTAAAAATATTTGGCATGGGTACTGAGATCCTCAAACGATTCTACAGCTGCAACATCGAGAGCATCCTGACCGGTTGCATCACTGCCTGGTACGGCAATTGCTCGGCCTCCGACCGCAAGGCACTTCAGAGGGTAGTGCGTATGGCCCAGTACATCACTGGGGCAAAGCTGCCTGCCATCCAGGACTTCTACACCAGGCGGTGCCAGAGAAAGGCCCTGAAAATTGTCAAAGACCCCAGCCACCCCAGTCATAGACTGTTCTCTCTACTACCGCATGGCAAGCGGTACCGGAATGCCAAGTCTAGGACAAAAAGGCTTCTCAACAGTTTTTACCCCCAAGCCATAAGACTCCTGAACAGGTACCCAGACTTTTTGCATTGTGTGCCCGCCCCAACCCCTCTTTTTACGCTACTGCTACTCTCTGTTCATCATATATGCATAGTCACTTTAACCATACCTACATGTACATACTACCTCAATAAGCCTGACTAACCGGTGTCTGTACATAGCCTTGCTACTCTTATTTTCAAATGTCTTTTTACTGTTGTTTTATTTTTTTGCACGCACGCACGCACACGCACACGCACACACACAAACACTTTCTTCTCACTATTGGTTAGAGCCTGTAAGTAAGCATTTCACTGTAAGGTGAAACTCTAAACCTTTTGTATTCGGCGCACGTGACAAATAAACTTTGATTTGATTTCTAAATCAATCCCTGACCGTGTCACCAGAAAAGCAGCCCCACACCATCACACCTCCTCCTCCATGCTTCACGGTGGGAACCACACACGTAGAGATCATCAGTTCACCTACTCTGCGTCTCACAAATACACGGCGGTTGGAACCAAACATCTCAAATTTGGACTCATCAGACCAAAGGACAGATTTCCACCGGTCTAATGTCCATTGCTGGTGTTTTTTTGCCCAAGCAAGTCTCTTCTTCTTATTGGTGTCCTTTAGTAGTGGTTTCATTGCAGCAATTCAACCATGAAGGCCTGATTCACACAGTCTCCTCTGAACAGTTAATGTTGGGATGTCTCTTACTGTACATGTACTCTTTGAAACATTTATTTGGGCTGCAATCTGAGCTTGGCAACTCTAATAAACTTATCCTCTGCAGCATAGGTAACTCTGTGTCTTCCTTTCCTGTGGCGGTCCTCATGAGAGCCAGTTTCATAATAGCGTTTGATGGTTTTTGCGACTGGACTTGAAGAAACTTTTAATGCTCTTGATATTTTGCCCATTGACTGACCTTCATGTCTTAATTCACTAGGGTAGGGGGCACTATTTTCACTTCCGGATGAAAAGCGTGCCCAAAGTAAACTGCCTGCTACTCAGGCCCAGAAGCTAGGATATGCATATAATTGGTAGATTTGGATAGAAAACACTCTAAAGTTTCCAAGACTGTTAGAATAATGTCTATGAGTATAACAGAACTGATTTGGCTGGCGAAAAACTGAGAAAAATACATCCAGGAAGTGGGATTTTTCTTTATGTTTGTAGTTTTCTATTGAATGCCATTACAGTATCCATTGACTTAGGACAAATTGCACTTCCTATGGCTTCCACTAGATGTCAACAGTCTTTAGAAATTGTTTCAGGCTTGTATTCTGAAACTCAGAGCGCGCCTTTCTTGTTTACCTTTTATATTGACGACGTTATTGCCAGGTTGAAATATTATCGATTATTTAGTCTAAAAACAACCTGAGGATTGATTATAAACAACGTTTGAAATGTTTCAACAAACTTCACCGATACTATTTGGATTTTCCATCTGCCTGTTGTGACTGCGTTTGAGCCTATGGATTACTGAACAAAACGCGTGAACAAGGTTTTTGGATATAAACAGGGACTTTATCAAACAAAACAAACATTTATTGAGTAAATGGGAGTCTTGTGAGTGCAACCATATGAAGATCATCAAAGGTAAGTGATTAATTGTATCTATTTCTGAATTGTGTAACTCCTCTACTTGGCTGCTAACTGTTTGTAATGATTTGTCTGCTGGGCGCTGTTCTCAGACAATCGCATGGTATGCTTACGCCGTAAAGCCTTTTTAAAATCTGACAGCGTGGTTGGATTAACAAGAAATTAATCTTTAAACCGATGTATAACACTTGTATGTTTTATGAATTTTTATAATGAGTATTTCTGTTTTTGAATTTGGCGCTCTGCAATTTCACTGGATGTTGGCCAGGTGGGACGCTAGCACGTACCCTAGTGAGGTTAAAGTAATCATGGACTGTCATTTCTCTTTTGCTTTTTCCAAATAGGGCTGTCTTCTGTATACCAACTGATTGGCTCAAACACATTTGGGAGAAAATACATTCCACAAATGTACTTTTAACAAGGCATACTTGTTAATTGAAATGCGTTCCAGGTGACTACCTCATGAAGCTGGTTGAGAGAATGCCAAGAGTGTGCAAAGCTGTCATCAAGGCAAACGGTGGCTACTTTGAAGAATCTCAAATTTAAAATATGCACTTTTATGGTTACTACATGATTCCATGTGTTATTTCATAGTTTGGATGTCTTCACTATTATTCTACAATGTAGAAAATAGTAAAAAATAAATAAAAATCCTTGAATGAGTAGGCTTGTCCAAGTTTTGACTGGTACTGTATGTGTATATTACACTCTTCAAATGAAGTGTAACTATGTCCTTTGTCAGAAAGGGTTTGATCATGCAAACACAGACAGCAGCAAGTCTTACTGGGCTCTGGCTCTGGGGCCTCTGTGGCCTGTGTGCCAATAGGTGTGGGATCTGCCAAAAGACAACAGGTTCCAGTTTCATCCATTGCAGTTGAAAAAGACAGGGTAGGGGAAACTAGCGTAGGGCAGAAGACATTATGGGGATCCTTGGCACTGCCATGGCAGGAGGGAAGGGGATAAGCTCCAGCTCCAGGTAGTGAATAGCTATTGGACCATACAACAATGCTAAAGGGGACAGCACTAGCAGGACAGATATTAAGCTGTCTCTTGTTTGAGGGTTTGGGGAGAAGAGAGGGGGCAAAGAGGTTTGGGGTTTGGGAGGAGATAGGGCAGGGGACTGGCTTGCACGATACTGCCATTGCTGTTTGATACACCTGCAGTGGAGCGCAGTTAGCCAGACAGCAGTGGTAGAAGATGTGGGAGTTAGCTTGGATGCTAAGGCTGTGTCTGTAGGCCATTGAAGTCCTGATGAGGCCTGCTGGAAAAGTCTGATGGGGCTTTGTCGGATTATAAACAGGTTATATACATACAGCTCATGAAACGAAAAGGAAAACTATAACTTGCATTATAATCAGTCTCTATCATTGATTTTTTATTCTATGTCTATGGCATTCTATGGTACAGTACCTACCCCTTTTTTTACAGCTCTGTAAAATACAGTGCATATTTCAAATACAGTCACTCAGGGGTTCTCAAAATGGGGTCTGAGGTACTGTAGGGGGCGACCAGATAGTACTATTCATTAAAAAAAAATACTAACAACAGATTAAACTAATTTTGGCCAAGGGATCCATGGAATAAGTTTAGAGGGTGTAATACAATACAATGTAATATTGTTAATCTACAATTTATCTTCTTAATCCTGGGCAACATGGGCCTGGGAGGCTCACAGGGATATTTGTATCCACAGTGTTCCACCAATTACCAAGTTTTGAACATTATACTTCTTGTATTCCCTCAAAATGTTTTTAAAACATAAATGCACTGTAATTTAAGCTTTAAAACTGCAAAGTTTTCTCTCTGCCCCCTGACAAAATGTGGAAAATGTTCCTTCCCAGGGTCCGAGACTTGGTTCGTACGGCCATGAACTGCCAACGTCATAGTTTACTACACTCCTTGTATGCTATTCGTAACTCACTCGAGCGGTGTTATGATTATGAGGGGGTCCCTGATTAATTTTCTATCACATAAGGGGTCCCCGGACCCCAAAAAGTTTGAGAACCCCTGCAGTAACTAACTCTAACTCTGTATCTTCGGATATACAGAATTTGTACTTATCAATGAGAAAACAGGTTAATTAAATCCAAAGTCTTGTTGAGTGCAAAACTTGTGGTTCTACCTGGGATGGGAGTTCCACCGGGTTCTAGAGATGAATCCTCTGCTGTAAAGGTGTCATAATGTCACATTAGGAGCTTTGTGGATTTTCTTTAAACCCTTCATTTTGGACCTACTTGCGTAGTACTAGCAATTATCCTGAAGGATCTATTTAGGCCAGGTAAAATAAACTAAGCAAGAATCAAAAGGTGAAACTAATATCTATTCACCTGGTTTGCCTGCGATAGGTATCCCTGTGCCCACTGGTACATCAGTGCGCTCAAAGGCAGTTCCTCCAACACCACCACCCACGCCCACACCTGGTCTTGGAGTCGCTATAGGCGCTGGCACACCTTCTCCACCGATGCCTGTCCCGCTTGGCATACCTGCAGGCAGGTAAGAACATAGGTGAAGGTATAGTATAATCTGTTGAGCCATAGTGAAAATCTTGTTTCAGCTAACAAGAGAGAATAGGTACTGTACAGACACTGCACAGAACAGACAAACATTATTGTTCTTCCACTGGTCTGCATTACATAGACTAAAAGTTATGAAACAACGAGAGAGGCTCTTACCATATTTAGCAGCTTTGGCTGCGGGATCATATCCTGCAATCACAAGCATCACATAATTAATATTCTTATTGCATGTTGCATCACCTTGATATCGCAAAGAAGGACAGACTAGACCATGATACTTTTTGAGCTCTTTCTGATGTCTTTACTATTCATACACATCCTCTGACGTACCTCCAGCTCCTACTCCTCCAGGTACTCCTCCCTGTCCTCCTCCTCCAAGTCCTCCTGCTCCTAGGCCTGCTCCTGCACCTCCGGGGACTCCTGTGGTAGAGGGCCACAAGAAAACAAATGTCCAACTTCAGAACTGCCAAAGACAGTAGACTTGTTACACCACAATTTAAAAAGTCAAAGATGGATGTAAATTCAATCAATGTACCAACACTGAATGAGATTGATTGTTTTGAGGGATTTTACCATATTTAGCCGCTTTGGCCACTGCAGGGTTATATCCTCCAGCCCCTGGTACTCCTCCTGCTCCTCCAAGTCCTCCAGTTCCTAGGCCTGCTCCTGCACCTCCTGGTAATCCTGTAGTGGAGTGTCACAAGAAAATTATAATTAGTTAAAAGTGGACAGAAGTTTCAGTATGAATTGAACCAATGTACAAACTCCGATGTTGTTGTTTTGAATGCTTTTCCTTACCATATTTAGCAGCTTTGGCCGCAGCAGGATTATATCCTGATTTGCAAAAAGTTTATAAATTAAAAGACATCATCCCTGATTTATGAACTTACTAAAACAATTGGGGGCGGATACTAAAAATCAAGCTCAATGGAGAATGTCCATTGAAAATGTTTTTTATTCCAGGATTAGGCTTAATCTGTGTCCAGGAAACCGCCCTTTACAGAGATCAACATAATGTGATACATCCACAGGTACACCTCCAATTGATTCAAATGATGTCAATTAGCCTATCAGAAGCTTCTAAAGCCATGACATAATTTTCTGGAATTTTCCAAGCTGTTTAAAGGCACAGTCAACTTAGTGTATGGTAACTTCTGACCCACTGGAATTGTGATACAGTGAATTATAAGTGAAATAATCTGTCTGTAACCAATTGTTGGAAAAATTACTTGTGTCATGCACAAAGTAGATGTCCTAACCGACTTGCCAAAACTATAGTTTGTTAACAAGAAATTTGTGGAGTGGTTGAAAAACGAGTTTTAATGACTTGAACCTAAGTGTAAACTTCGGACTTCAACTGTATTTCAATTGAGTGATTTCCTTATATGAACTGTAACTCAGTAAAAACGTTGAAATTGTTGCATGTTGCATTTATAATTTTGTCCAGTATATTACAGTACATTTACATGGCAAAGCCAAATCGGACTCACCTCCATATCCAGCCCCAGGTACCCCTCCATATCCACCCCCTGGCACTGCTCCTGCTCTCCCCGCCACACCAGCTCCTCCTGGAACTCCTACAGATCAGGCTCAGGATGTTATTCCTTGGTGGTTTAAACAACAGTAATATCTAAAGGTTGTTTCTTTGAAACCCAGGGGGGAAAAATCAAATATATTTAGGGGGTTTGGCACCACCGGCAGTATATCAGTACAGTATATACAGTTGAAGTCGGAAGTTTAAATATACTTAGGTTGGAGTAATTAAAACTCGTTTTTCAACCACTCCACAAATTTCTTGTTAACAAACTATAGTTTTGGCAAGTCAGTTAGGACATCTACTTTGTGTATGACAGAAGTAATTTTTCCAACAACTGTTGGGTTATTTCACTTACAATTCACTGTATCACAATTCCAGTGGGTCAGAAGTTTACATACACTAAGTTGACAGTGCCTTAAAACAGCTTGGAAAATTCCAGAAAATGATGTCATGGCTTTAGAAGCTTCTGATAGGCTAATTGACATCATTTGAGTCAATTGGAGGTGTACCTGTGGATCTATTTCAAGGCCTACCTTCAAACTCAGTGCCTCTTTGCTTGACATCATGGGAAAATCAAAAGAAATCAGCCATGACCTCACTGACCTCATTGTAGACCTCACAAGTCTGGTTCATCCTTGGGAGCAATTTCAAAACGCCTGAAGGTACATTCATCTGTACAAACAATAGTATGCAAGTATAAACACCATGGGACCACACAGCCGTCATACCGCTCAGGAAGAGACGCGTTCTGTCTCCTAGAGATGAACGTACTTTGATGCGAAAAGTGCAAATCAATCCCAGAACAACAGCAAAGGACCTTGTGAAGATGCTGGAGGAAACAGGTACAAAAGTATCTATATCCACAGTAAAATGAGTACTATATCGACATAACCTGAAATGCCGCTCAGCAACGAAGAAGCTACTGCTCCAAAACCGTCATAAAAAAGCCAGACTATGGTTTGCAACTGCACATGGGGACAAGGATCTTACTTTTTGGAGAAATGTCCTCTGGTCTGATGAAACAAAAATAGAACTGTTTGGCCATATTGACCATGGTTATGTTTGGAGGAAAAAGGGGGATGCTTGCAAGCCGAAGAACACCATCCCAACCATGATACACGGGGGTGGCAGCATCATGTTGTAGGGGTGCTTTGCTGCAGGAGGGACTGGTGCACATCACAAAATAGATGGCGTCATGAGGAAGGACAATTATGTGGATATATTGAAGCAACATTTCAAGACATCAGTCAGGAAGTTAAAGCCTGGTCGCAAATGAGTCTTCCAAATGGACAATGACTACAAGCAAACTTCCAAAGTGGTGTCAAAATGGCTTAAAGACAACAAAGTCAAGGTATTGGAGTGGCCATCACAAAGCCCTGACCTCAATCCTATAGAAAATTTGTGGGCAGAACTGAAAAAGCATGTGCGAGCAAGGAGGCCTACAAATCTGATTCAGTTACATCAGCTCTGTCAGGAGGAATGGCCCAAAATTACCCCCAACTTATTGTGGGAAGCTTGTGGAAGGCTACCCGAAACATTTGACCCAAGTTAAACAATTTAAAGGCAATGCTACCAACTACTAATTGAGTGTGTGTAAACTTCTGACCCACTGGGAATGTGATGAAAGAAATAAAAGCTGAAATAAATAATTCTCTCTACTATTATTCTGACATTTCACATTCTTAAAATAAAGTGGTGATCTTAACTGACCAAAGACAGGGAATTTTTACAAGGATTAAATGTCAGGAATTGTGAAAAACTGAGTTTAAATATATTTTGGTAAGGTGTATGTAAACTTCCGACTTCAACTGTATCAGTCAAAGGTTTGGACACACTTACTCATTCAAGGGTTTTTATTTATTTTTACTATTTTCTACATTGTAGAATAATAGTGAAGACATAAAAACTAGGAAATAACACATATGGAATCATTTAGTAAAAAAGTGTTAAAGTGTTAAACAAATCAAAAAACTGTTAAACAAATCAAAATATATTTTATATTTGAGATTCTTCAAAGAAGCCACCCTTAGCCTTGACAACAGCTTTGGACACTCTTGGCATTCTCTCAACCAGCTTCATGAGGTAGTCACCTGGAATGCATTTCAATTAACATGTGTGCCTTGTTAAAAGTTCATTTGTGGAATTTCTTTCCTTCTTAATGTGTTTGAGCCAATCAGTTGTGATGTGACATGGTAGGGGTGGTATACAGAAGATAGCCCTATTTGGTAAAAAAACCAACTCCATATTATGGCAAGAACAGCTCAAATAAGCAAAGAGAAACGACAGTCTATCATTACTTTAAGACATGAAGGTCAGTCAATTCAGAAAATTTCAAGAACTTTGAAGGTTTCTTCAAGTGCAGTCGCAAAAAACATCAAGCGCACGGATGAAACTGGTCTCATGAGGTCCACCACAGGAAAGGAAGACCCAGAGTTACCTATGCTGCAGAGGATAAGTTCATTCGAGTTGCCAGCCTCAGAAATGGGCAATTAACTGCACCTCAGATTGCAGCCCAAATAAATGCTTCACAGAGTTCAAGTAATAGACACATCTTAACATCAACTGTTCAGAGGAGCATGTGTCAATCAGGCCTTTATGGTTCATTTGCTGCAAAGAAACCACTACTAAAGGACACCAATAATAAGAAGAGACTTGCTTGGGCCAAGAAACACAATCAATGGACATTAGACCGGTGGAAATCTGTCCTTTGATCTGATGAGTCCAAATTTGAGATTTTTGGTTCCAACCGCCGTGTCTTTGTGAGACGCAGAGTAGGTGAATGGATGATTTCCGAATGTGTGGTTCCCACCGTGAAGCATGGAGGAGGAGGTGTGATGGTGTGTGGTTGCTTTGCTGGTGACACTGTCTGTGATTTATTTAGAATTCAAAGCACACTTAACCAGCATGGCTACCACAGCATTCTGCAGCGATACCCCATCCCATTTGGTTTGCGCATAGTGGGACTATCATTTGATTTTCAACTGGACAATGACCCAAAACACACCTACAGGCTGTGTAAGGGCTATTTGACCAAGAAGGAGAGTGATGGAGTTCTGCATCAGGGGTGCGTCACTTGAGTGTGTTGAGTCACTGATGTGATCTTCCTGTCCGGGTTGACGTCCCCCTTGGGTTCGTGCCGTGGGGGAGATCTTCGAGGGCTATCCTCGGCCTTGTCTCAGGGTAGTAAGTTGGTGGTTGAAGATATCCCTCTTGTGGTGTGGGGGCTGTGCTTTGGCAAAGTGAGTTGGGTTATATCCTGCCTGTTTGGCCCTGTCCGGGGGTATCGTTGGACAGGGCCACAGTGTCTCCCGACCCCTCCTGTCTCAGCCTCCAGTATTTATGCTGCAATAGTTTATGTCTCGGGGGGCTAGGGTCAGTTTGTTATATCTGGAGTATTTCTCCTGTCTTATCCGGTGTCCTGTGTGAATGTAAGTACGCTCCCTCTAATTCTCTCTCTCTCTTTCTCTCGCTCCTCTCTCGGAGGACCTAAGCCCTAGGACCATGCCTCAGGACAACCTGGCCTGATGACTCCTTGCTGTCCCCAGTCCCAACTGTTCTGCCTGCGGTTATGGAACACTGACCTGTTCACCGGACGTGCTACCTTGTCTACAACCACTGTGATTATTATTATCTGACCCTGCTGGTCATCTATGAACGTATGAACATCTTGGCCATGTACTGTTATAATCTCCACCCGGCACAGACAGAAGTGGACCAGCCACCCCTCAGAGCCAAGTTCCTCTCCAGGTTTCTTCCTATGTTCCAGCCTTTCTAGGGAGTTTTTCCTAATCACAGTGCTTCTACATCTGCATTGCTTGCTGTTTGGGGTTTTAAACTGGGTTTCTATACAGCACTTTGTGATATCGGCTGATGTAAAAAGGGCTTTATAAATACATTTGATTTGATTTGACCTGGCCTCCACAATCACCCAACCTCAACCCAATTGAGATGGTTTGGGATGAGTTGGACTGCAGAGTGAAGGAACAACAGCCAACAAGTGCTCAGTATATGTGGGAACCCCTTCAAGACTGTTGGAAAAGCATTCCAGTTGACTACCTGATAAAGCTGGTTGAGAGAATGCCAAGAGTGTACAAAGCTGTCATCAAGGCTAAGGGTGGCTACTTTGAAGAATCTCAAATATTTATGAATTTTTTTAACACTTTTTTGGTTACTACTGTACATGATTCCATATGTGTTATTTCATAGTTTTGATGTCTTCACTATTTGTCTACAATGTATAAAGAAAAACCCTTGAATTTGTAGGTGTTTACAAACTTTTGACTGGTACTGTATATTTTTACTTTTACCCCTTTTTCTCCCCAATTTCGTGATATCCAATTGGTAGTTACAGTCTTGTCCCATCGCTGCAATTCCCGTACGGACTAGGGAGAGGCAAAGGTCGAGAGCCATGCGTTCTCCGAAACACAACCCTGCCATGCCGCACTCTTTCTTGACACAATGCTCGCTTAACCCGGAAGCCAGATGCACCAATGTGTCGGAGAAAAACACTGTACACCTGGTGACCAAAGTCACGCCCGGCCAGCCACAAGGAGTTGCTAGAATGCGATGGGATAAGGATATCCTGGCCTGCCAAAACCTCCCCTAAAGCAGACGACGCTGGGCCAATTGTGCGCTGCCTCATGGGTCTCCCGGTGATGGCCTGCTGTGACACAGCCTGGGATCGAACACGGGTCTGTAGTGACGCCTCAAGCACTGTTATGTAGTACCTTAGACCGCTGCACCACTCGGGAGGCCCAGTACAGTATATTAATACAAAGGTTAGGCAATACATTTTTCAAAATCATGGAGAGGATAATGTACCATATTTAGCAGCTTTGGCTGCAGTAGCAGCCCCTCCTGCTGGTACCCCTCCATATCCTCCATAGCCTGCAATACAAAACAAATAGCAATGTTTATAAATGACCTCATAAATAGTTTGATAAGACAGACCAAAGCTCCCCAATCATAACCAACAGTATTAACTCTTCCAGATGACATTAGATTTCAACTTCTGGTGCAAACCTCCATATCCTGGTCCAGCCCCAGTCCCTGGTACTCCTCCTGCTCCTCCTAGGCCTGCTCCTCCAGCTCCTAGGCCTGCTCCTCCAGCTCCTGAGACTCCACAAGAAGAAAATGTTATTATTTTGAAATAATGTCTCCATTCAGAACCTCTTAAGATACAGTAGACATATTACTCTTCTTCTTACCATATTTAGCAGCTTTGGCCGCAGCAGGATTATACCCTGAAATTGAAAATGTAATGAATTAAAAACATCACTCCTGCTCCCCAAGCCTCATAATACAGTAGTATTACTAACACTGGTTTATGCTTATGTTTATCAGTTCATGATATTATATAAAATTGGCATCATTGGAAACGTACCTCCAGCTCCTGCCCCTCCATATCCCCCATAGCCTGTCAATCAAAGCACGGAACATCATCAACCTAGTAGCACTATAAGGCAATGTACCCCATTTTACCTTAAAACCAACCCTCTGCTCAACCCAACTATCTAACTCCACTGCTTAAACCTATATAGAACCAAATCTACCCCTATGCAAAGTTTGCCAACTACATATAGATGTGCTGTACATAAGAACAAATAAATATTGTATGTGTGAACACTGCCCTTACTTCCACCCAGACCCTTCCATCCCACATGGGCATCCCCTTTGGTGTACGTACCCCCAGGCCTGGGATATCCTCCAGCAGGCACGCCACCATATCCACTCCGTCGCCCACCAGCAGCCCCCTGACCTATAACACAGGAGAGGGCATGTCATGAGTTGACACATGGTAATATACAGACATTTACAGAAATTTGATAATGTACCAAAATGTACAGAAATTTCACCATGAATTCAACCAATGTCCATTTTTCTTACCATATTTAGCTGCTTTGGCTGCAGCAGGATTATATCCTCCAGCCCCAGGTACCCCCCCTGCTCCTCCTCCAGGTACTCCTCCCTGTACTCCTCCAAGTCCTCCTGCTCCTAAGCCTGTTCCTAGACCTCCTGGAACTCCTGTGTGTTCACATGGTTTATATGATTTCAAAACCAGAAATGTCAGCATGAATTCAACCAATGTACCAACTCTGATTTTGCTGTTTTGAATGATTTTACCATATTTAGCAGCTTTGGCCGCAGCGGGATTATATCTTCCAGCCCCAGGTACACCCCCTCCTCCTCCTCCTGGTACTCCTCCTGCTCCCCCAGCTCCTAGGCCTGCTCCTGCACCTCCGGGAACTCCTATGGTGGATGGTCAGAAAGCAACAATGGACAAAACGTTTACCATAAATTCAACCAATGCACCAAAGTTTATGTTGCAGTTCAGAGTGACGTTTCTTACCATATTTAGCAGCTTTGGCCGCAGCAGGGTTATATCCTGGTGAATACATTTGAGTTAATAAATAAAAGGTATCAGAATTGATTTGAATAGTTATAGCCCATTAACTATGGTGAGGTACCTCCAGCCCCAGCCCCTCCTGCTCCTCCATATCCTCCTCCAAGTCCTCCAGCTCCTAGGCTTGCTCCTGCACCTCCTGGAACTCCTGTTGTAGAAAAAAGGATTGTATTTCAAAGTAATGTATACCATAAACCAAAACTGAATGAGACTAGCGTTGTTGTTCCGTAGTTCCAAATTAAGCAGCAGCAGCTGAAAAGATGAGCTCCTACAAATATTGAAATTTAAATGTTTTTTTAGAGTAAAGTACATCGAAAAAAAATCAAAAGAAAACTGCAAACTGAATAGGAGACCAAACAAGCAGCAAACAAAGAAGAAAGGCTTTTGAAAAAGTAACAATTTTTCATAAAATTATACCGTTTTCTTAGCTAGCTAAGTTGTTTACCTGTTGCTAGGCAGTTGCTAGGGACATTCCTGAAAGAAGCTAGCTAGCTAACAAGGAGTGTCTAGTTGGCAGAAGAGAAGAAGGGACAAAGAAGGGACAAAGTGGGCCAAAATAAGGACAGAAGAAAAGGGAAAGGGGACATTAAGGTGAAGCAGTCCTCTAAAGACACAAAAGACAATAATACAAGAAACAACACTTCTATTGCCTCTCCCTCTACGATACGCACTTCCGGTTTGGTTTGGAGCGAGTAGTTGCATTCCGCTTTGCTCCACAGGTAGTATTACAGGTAGTATTACATTTCATTTCATTACAGTACAACAGTTTGATTTGTTTGATCTTAGCTGGCTACATAGCCGTCTTTGTATCCAAGATAATTGTGTAGTCTAGAGTAATTGTCGAGGTTACCTAGCCAGTTAGAGGTTACCTAGCCAGCTACACTTTCAAACAAAGTCAACAACGCAGCCACTGCTAGCTAGCCTATTTCACCAGCCAGCAGTACTATATCATTTTAGTCAATAAGATTTTTTGCAACGTAAGCTTAACTTTCTGAACATTCGAGACGTGTAGTCCACTTGTCATTCCAATCTCCTTTGCATTAGCGTAGCCTCTTCTGTAGCCTGTCAACTATGTGTCTGTCTATCCCTGTTCTCTCCTCTCTGCACAGACCATACAAACGCTTCACACCGCGTGGCCGCTGCTACTCTAACCTGGTGGTCCCAGCGCGCACGACCCACGTGGAGTTCCAGGTCTCAGGCAGCCTCTGGAACTGCCGATCTGCGGCCAACAAGGCAGAGTTCATCTCAGCCTATGCTTCCCTCCAGTCCCTCGACTTCTTGGCACTGACGGAAACTGTGGATTACCACTGATAACACTGCTACTCCTACTGCTCTCTCCTCGTCTGCCCACGTGTTCTCGCACACCCCGAGAGCTTCTGGTCAGCGGGGTGGTGGCACTGGGATCCTCATCTCTCCCAAGTGGACATTCTCTCTTTCTCCCCTGACCCATCTGTCTATCGCCTCCTTTGAATTCCATGCTGTCACAGTTACCAGCCCTTTCAAGCTTAACATCCTTATCATTTATCGCCCTCCAGGTTCCCTTGGAGAGTTCATCAATGAGCTTGACGCCCTGATAAGTTCCTTTCCTGAGGATGGCTCACCTCTCACAGTTCTGGGTGACTTTAACCTCCCCACGTCTACCTTTGACTCATTCCTCTCTGCCTCCTTCTTTCCACTCCTCTCCTCTTTTGACCTCACACTCTCACCTTCCCCCCCTACTCACAAGGCAGGCAATACGCTTGACCTCATCTTTACTAGATGCTGTTCTTCCACTAATCTCATTGCAACTCCCCTCCAAGTCTCCGACCACTACCTTGTATCCTTTTCCCTCTCGCTCTCATCCAACACTTCCCACACTGCCCCTACTCGGATGGTATCGCGCCGTCCCAACCTTCGCTCTCTCTCCCCCGCTACTCTCTCCTCTTCCATCCTATCATCTCTTCCCTCTGCTCAAACCTTCTCCAACCTATCTCCTGATTCTGCCTCCTCAACCCTCCTCTCCTCCCTTTCTGCATCCTTTGACTCTCTATGTCCCCTATCCTCCAGGCCGGCTCGGTCCTCCCCTCCTGCTCCGTGGCTCGACGACTCATTGCGAGCTCACAGAACAGGGCTCCGGGCAGCCGAGCGGAAATGGAGGAAAACTCGCCTCCCTGCGGACCTGGCATCCTTTCACTCCCTCCTCTCTACATTCTCCTCTTCTGTCTCTGCTGCTAAAGCCAATTTCTACCACTCTAAATTCCAAGCATCTGCCTCTAACCCTAGGAAGCTCTTTGCCACCTTCTCCTCCCTCCTGAATCCTCCTCCCCCTCCTCCCCCCTCCTCCCTCTCTGCTGATGACTTCGTCAACCATTTTGAAAAGAAGGTCGACGACATCCGATCCTCGTTTGCTAAGTCAAACGACACCGCTGGTTCTGCTCACACTGCCCTACCCTGTGCTTTGACCTCTTTCTCCCCTCTCTCTCCAGATGAAATCTCGCGTCTTGTGACGGCCGGCCGCCCAACAACCTGCCCGCTTGACCCTATCCCCTCCTCTCTTCTCCAGACCATTTCCGGAGACCTTCTCCCTTACCTCACCTCGCTCATCAACTCATCCTTGACCGCTGGCTACGTCCCTTCCGTCTTCAAGAGAGCGAGAGTTGCACCCCTTCTGAAAAAACCTACACTCGATCCCTCCGATGTCAACAACTACAGACCAGTATCCCTTCTTTCTTTTCTCTCCAAAACTCTTGAACGTGCCGTCCTTGGCCAGCTCTCCTGCTATCTCTCTCAGAATGACCTTCTTGATCCAAATCAGTCAGGTTTCAAGACTAGTCATTCAACTGAGACTGCTCTTCTCTGTGTCACGGAGGCGCTCCGCACTGCTAAAGCTAACTCTCTCTCCTCTGCTCTCATCCTTCTAGACCTATCGGCTGCCTTTGATACTGTGAACCATCAGATCCTCCTCTCCACCCTCTCCGAGCTGGGCATCTCCGGCGCGGCCCACGCTTGGATTGCGTCCTACCTGACAGGTCGCTCCTACCAGGTGGCGTGGCGAGAATCTGTCTCCGCACCACGTGCTCTCACCACTGGTGTCCCCCAGGGCTCTGTTCTAGGCCCTCTCCTATTCTCGCTATACACCAAGTCACTTGGCTCTGTCATATCCTCACATGGTCTCTCCTATCATTGCTATGCAGACGACACACAATTAATCTTCTCCTTTCCCCCCTCTGATAACCAGGTGGTGAATCGCATCTCTGCATGTCTGGCAGACATATCAGTGTGGATGACGGATCACCACCTCAAGCTGAACCTCGGCAAGACGGAGCTGCTCTTCCTCCCGGGGAAGGACTGCCCGTTCCATGATCTCGCCATCACGGTTGACAACTCCATTGTGTCCTCCTCCCAGAGTGCTAAGAACCTTGGCGTGATCCTGGACAACACCCTGTCGTTCTCAACTAACATCAAGGCGGTGACCCGTTCCTGTAGGTTCATGCTCTACAACATTCGCAGAGTACGACCCTGCCTCACGCAGGAAGCGGCGCAGGTCCTAATCCAGGCACTTGTCATCTCCCGTCTGGATTACTGCAACTCGCTGTTGGCTGGGCTCCCTGCCTGTGCCATTAAACCCCTACAACTCATCCAGAACGCCGCAGCCCGTCTGGTGTTCAACTTTCCCAAGTTCTCTCACGTCACCCCGCTCCTCCGCTCTCTCCACTGGCTTCCAGTTGAAGCTCGCATCCGCTACAAGACCATGGTGCTTGCCTACGGAGCTGTGAGGGGAACGGCACCTCCGTACCTTCAGGCTCTGATCAGGCCCTACACCCAAACAAGGGCACTGCGTTCATCCACCTCTGGCCTGCTCGCCTCCCTACCTCTGAGGAAGTACAGTTCCCGCTCAGCCCAGTCAAAACTGTTCGCTGCTCTGGCACCCCAATGGTGGAACAAACTCCCTCACGACGCCAGGTCAGCGGAGTCAATCACCACCTTCCGGAGACACCTGAAACCCCACCTCTTTAAGGAATACCTAGGATAGGATAAAGTAATCCTTCTAACCCCCCCCCCCTTAAAAGAGTTAGATGCACTATTGTAAAGTGGTTGTTCCACTGGATATCATAAGGTGAATGCACCAATTTGTAAGTCGCTCTGGATAAGAGCGTCTGCTAAATGACTTAAATGTAAATGTAAATGTTGTTTTGAGTGATCTTACCATATTTAGCTGCTTTGGCTGCAGCAGGATTATATCCTCCAGCCCCAGGTACACCCCCTGCTCCTCCTCCTGGTACTCCTCCTGCTCCTAGGCCTGCTCCTGCACCTCCGGGGACTCCTATGGTAGAAAATGTTAGGATTTTGCCATTAAGTCATGGCTAACTTAACAATTGAAAAGATACAGTAGACTTGTCACATTTCTTTTTACCATATTTAGCAGCTTTGGCAGCGGCGGGATTATATCCTACAATGAAATTAATTAATAGATTCAAAACGTGATTTTCAAAGTCACACTTTCCAAGCCCCATAATGCAATAGCATACAAAACAGTGTGAAAGCATTGGAGAAGTCAAGCATCATGACTTACCTCCAGCCCCAGCTCCTCCTGCTGGTACCCCTCCTGTTCCTCCAAGACCTCCAGCTCCTAGGCCTGCCCCTGCACCTCCTGGGACCCCTATGGCCGAGGAAAAAAGAAAAACCATTGGATTTCAAATTCAACAATTGTACAAACACTGAACGAGACTGGCCTAATATCGAGGGATTTTTCTAACCATATTTAGCAGCTTTGGCGGCGGCGGCGGGATTGTATCCTAAAATAGAAAATAATTCAATTAATTTACAGCATCCCTCCTGACAACTGCATTTCTAGCCCCATAAAGTAGCAGTAGACAGCACAGTGACTGGAGGGTAGAAATTACTGTACATCTTTATGATTCAAATGAACATTTGTCTTACCATGAATTTCAGTCTCCTCAAGCAGTAGTTAATGCTATGAATGAATTCATGAAATTGCTACAAGCGTGAGATGCTATAGTGCAATACTTAGATAAGCTACCTCCAGACCCTGGAAAAGCTCCTGCTCCCCCAAATCCAGCACCCCCTGGAACACCTACAGGGAGGGTGACATCCATACAGTACATTATATGATCATTTCTATTATTAAAATAAGGCCAATGTGAGTTGGAGCTGACTAAGCCAATGAACGAAGCCCTTCAGTGAGTGATGGTGTCTTAACAGCATTGTAAAGGCTGTGGCCTGGGCAGCTTTGGGATGTTTTGGTTAGTTATCCTCACCGTAATAGGGAGGCCTGGCTCCCGCTCCATAGCCTGTTCAGAGATGATGAAAATGGTGATGGTGTTAAAGATATCTGCTACATTGAGTTTAAAGCTGCAGTGCCAATCCAGGTTAGTGCACTTGATAGGAGTCAAGACAATACAGTATTATAATGCATGTACAAGGATTGCACTGGTTACAAACTCTCAGATTGGGGTATGCTTGAGCAAGGCACATCACCTTCATAACAGCTTCATGGAGAGCCCAGTGGTTGGCATAATATAAAGTGGGGTACATCATTATTGGCACCCTTGATAAAGATGAGCAAAAAATACTATTAAATGAATAATACAACAAATACTCAGCTATGATGTATGCTCCAAAAAATGGTGGGGATTATACTATTTTATATTAATACAATTGACAATTGCTGAGAGAATTAGATTTTGTTTAACAAGTAATCAAATAAAATAAAAAGATTATTGGAACCTCTGTTTTCAATACTCTAGCACAGAGTTTTATAACGACATAGTTTTATAACGACACAGAGTTTTATAACGGCACAGAGTTTTATAACGACACAGAGTTTTATAACGACATAGTTTTATAACGACACAGAGTTTTATAACGGCACAGAGTTTTATAACGGCACAGAGTTTTATAACGACATAGTTTTATAACGGCACAGAGTTTTATAACGACATAGTTTTATAACGACACAGAGTTTTATAACGGCACAGAGTTTTATAACGACACAGAGTTTTATAACGGCACAGAGTTTTATAACGGCACAGAGTTTTATAACGACATAGTTTTATAACGGCACAGAGTTTTATAACGGCACAGAGTTTTATAACGGCACAGAGTTTTATGAGCTTGGAGAACATGTTGGGAGGGACCAAAAACCTGGTTGCCTCTGCCAGGAGGCTGACGCTTGGTCGTAAGTGGATCTTCCAGCAAGACAATAATCCCAAGCAGACATAAAAATCCACAAAGAAATGCTTAATTGACCACCAAATCAACATTTTGCAATGGCCATCTCAGTCTCCAGACTTGAACCCCATTGAAAATCTATCGTTTGAATAGAAGAGTGCAGTCCATAAACACAGATGAAGGATATCATGGATCTGGAAAGATTCTGCATGGAGGAATGGTCTAAATTCCCTCCAAATGTCCAATCTAAGAAAATATTTTTGGAAAAGGCTCAATGTCGTTATCCTCGCAAGGGGAGGGTGCTGGAGCAATGAAAACAGGGGTGCCAATACCGTTGATCACTATCCTTTAAAGATTTGTCTGAATTACCTTTAAACAAAATCTCTTTCTCTGAGCAATTATATTAACATAAAACAATATAATTGTTTTGAGAATATACAGTTGATGTCGGAAGTTTACATACACCTTAGCCAAATACATTTAAACTCAGTTGTTCACCAATCCTGACATTTAATCCTAGTAAAAATTCCCTGTCTTAGGTCAGTTAGGATCACCACTTTATTTTAAGAATGTGAAATGTCAGAATAATAGTAGAGAGAATGATTTATTTCAGCTTTTATTTCTTTCATCACATTCCCGGTAGGTCAGAAGTTTACATTCACTCAATTAGTAGTTGGTAGCATTGCCTTTAAATTGTTTAACTTGGGTGAAACGTTTCGGGTAGCCTTCCACAAGCTTCCCACAATAAGTTGGGTGAATTTTGGCCCATTTCTCCTGACAGCTGTTGAAAACTGAGTCAGGTTTGTAGGCCTCCTTGCTCTCACATGCTTTTTCAGTTCTGCCCACACATTTTCTATAGGATTGAGGTCAGGGCTTTGTGATGGCCACTCCAATTCCTTGACTTTGTTGTCCTTAAGCCATTTTGCCACAACTTTGGAAGTATGATTGGGGTCATTGTCCATTTGGAAGACCCATTTGCGACCAAGCTTTAACTTTCTGACTGATGTCTTGAGATGTTGCTTCAATATATCCACATCATTTTCCTTCCTCATGACGCCATCTATTTTGTGAAGTGCACCAGCCCCTCCTACAACATGATGCTTCCACCCCTGTGCTTCACGATTGGGAGGGTGTTCTTTGGCTTGCAAGCCTCCACCATTTTCCTCCAAACATAATGATGGTCATTATGGCCAAACAGTTCTATTTTTGTTTCATCAGACCAGAGGACATTTCTCCAAAACATACGATCTTTGTTCCCATGTGCAGTTGCAAACCGTAGTCTGGCTTTTTTATGGCGGTTTTGGAAAGTGGCTTCTTCCTTGCTGAGCAGCCTTTCAGGCTATGTCGATATAGGACTCGTTTTACTGTGGATATAGATACTTTTGTACCTGTTTCCTCCAGCATCTTCACAAGGTCCTTTGTTGTTGTTCTGGGATTGATTTGCACTTTCCGCACCAAAGTATGTTCATCTCTAGGAGACAGAACGCGTCTCCTTCCTGAGCGGTATGACGGCTGCGTGGTCCCATGTTGTTTATACTTGCGTGCTATTGTTTGTACAGATGAACGTGGTACCTTCAGGCGTTTTGAAATTGCTCCCAATGATGAATCAGACTTGTGGGAGTCTACAATGTTTTTTCTGAGGTCATGGCTGATTTCTTTTGATTTTCCCATGATGTCAAGCAAAGGGGCACTGAGTTTGAAGGTAGGCCTTGAAATAGATCCACAGGTACACCTCCAATTGACTCAAATGATGTCAATTAGCCTATCAGAAGCTTCTAAAGTCATGACATAATTTTCTGGAATTTTCCAAGCTGTTTAAAGGCACAGTCAACTTAGTGTATGTAAACTTCTGACCCACTGGAATTGTGACACAGTGAATTATAAGCGAAATAATCTGTCTGTAAACAATTGTTGGAAAAATTACTTGTGTCATGCACAAAGTAGATGTTCTAACCGACTTGCCAACACTTTAGTTTGTTAACAAGAAATGTGTGGAGTGGTTGAAAAACGAGTTTTAATTACTCCAACCTAAGTGTATGTAAACTTCCGACTTCAACTGTAGCTCAATATTTATATTATTTATTTCATACAGTCTTTTTGCTCATCTTTATCAAGGGTGCCAATTATTTTGGGCCTGACTATACATTAGTTAAATCTATAGGTGTTTGGTTACTATAGCCTACCTCCAGCTCCTCCTAACCCTGCACCTGCTCCTCCTGGAACTCCTGTGTTGAAGGTTGACATGAAAACAAGGCTTAGTTAAAAGTGGACAGACACTTCAGCATGAGTTACAACCAATGTTGCAACTCTGATGTTGCTGTTACGAGTGACGTTTCTTACCATATTTAGCGGCTTTGGCTGCCGCAGGATTATATCCTGAAATGCAAAACATTAATCACTTGTGATTTTTATAGTCGAAAAATTATTATAGATTTGCTAAATATAACCATCTAGTTCACAATATCATATCTGAATAACGTCCTTAATATATACACACAGTAAAGAGCAACACTACTGAGATGAGAGTAGTGTTCACTGTGTAGTATACTTTTAGGCTCACCTCCTGCCCCAGGTACACCCCCTCCTCCTCCTCCTCCTCCTGGTACTCCACCAAATCCTCCAGCTCCTAGGCCTGCTCCTGCACCCCCTGGAACTCCTGTGTGGCAAGACAAGATAAGAACAGTTAGTTAAAGGGATGATCTGCAGTTCAAACAATAACAAAGCACCAACCCTAACACTTTTTTGGTAAAAAGCTGAGGGATGGGGTTGGAGAACTGTAAGCACTCTCAAATTTATAGACAGCGCTAGACTGACCATCCATGATATCAACATAATAGTTTTAACTCTGTTCTGAGGCTATGCAGTATTTTTTTTGCAGTTACAAGGTTTACAAACAAAAGAGTTAAACAAGTTTATATTTGGGATTCTGATGGTATGACAGTTCAACTAAGCTAAGCAGTTCAACTAAGCTAAGTTCTATTCTTCAAGAATCAATGGGTATATATAATTAATTTAAAAGTCTAAAAATGGATGTAGCAACTGCTGTTTGCCCCTTTAAAGGATAACAGAAATAAAAAATCTCCAGTTGAAGTCGGAAGTTTACATACACCCTAGCTAAATAAATTTAAACTCAGTTTTTCACAATTCCTGACATTTAATCCTTGTAAAAATTCCCTGTCTTTGGTCAGTTAGGATCACCACTTTATTTTAAGAATGTGAAAGGTCAGAATAATAGTAGAGAGAATGATTTATTTCAGCTTTTATTTCTTTCATCACATTCCCAGTGGGTCAGAAGTTTACATACACTCAATTAGTATTTGGTAGCATTGCCTTTAAATTGTTTAACTTTGGTCTAACGTTTCGGGTAGCCTTCCACAACCTCCCACAATAAGTTGGGTGAATTTTTGGCCATTCCTCCTGATAGAGCTGGTGTAACTGAATCAGGCTTTGTAGGCCTCCTTGCTGATTTATTTTGATTTTCCCATGATGTCAAGCAAAGAGGCACTGAGTTTGAAGGTAAACCTTGAAATACATCCACAGATACACCTCCAATTGACTCAAATTATGTCAATTAGCCAATCAGAAGCTTCTAAAGCCATGACATAATTTTCTGGAATTTTCCAAGCTATTTAAAGGCACAGTCAACTTAGTGTATGTAAACTTCTGACCCACTGGAATTGTGATACAGTGAATTATAAGTGAAATAATTGTTGGAAAAATGACTTGTGTCATGCACAAAGCAGATGTCCTAACCGACTTGCCAAAACGATAGTTTGTTAACAAGAAATTTGTGGAGTGGTTGAAAAATTAGTTTTAATTACTTTAAACTAAGTGTATGTATACTTCCGACTTCAACTGTATGTACCACCTCTGATATTGCTGTTTTGAGAGATCTTTCATACCATATTTAGCAGCTTTGGCCGCAGCAGGGTTATACCCTGAAATGCAAAAGTTTATAGATTAGAAAACCAGATTTTTATAGTCAAACTACAATCACAAAAAAACAGAATTCTGACGTAACTAAACTCACTGTAAGAGGCCTATCAGATTTTGATGTTGTACAGTTACTTTCATATGTACCTCCAGCTCCTCCGGATAACCCTCCAGGTACTCCTCCTGCTCCTCCTGCTACTGATCCAAGACCTGGGACGCCACCTGCACCTCCTGGGACTCCTACGGTGGAGAGTCACAAGAAAACGACTCAAATTAGTCTTATTAGCTAAAACTCTGATATTGCTGTTCTGAGTGATATTTCTTACCATATTTAGCAGCTTTGGCTGCAGCAGGATTATATCCTGAAATGTAAAAAATTTAAAATGTAAGAAAAATCTGCCTGACCCTTGGCCTTACTCTGAAAATCTTTAGATATACTCTCACTGTCAGTATAGATAACAAAAAGCTAAATGTTTCACTTGTATTCTCATATTCTCTTGTATTCTCTTTCACTTGTATTCTCTGAATAGTATTAATGTCAACTGTGGCTGTCCTGTCTAGTAGTTTTGTTTGGTGGTACTGTAAACTGTCAGGTACTGTCCAGTAGAAGGTCAGAGGTGTCTTTATCACACACTCTCTTTCTCCCCTCACCTCTAGGGTAAGCTCCTCCCACTCCAGGGTAAGCTCCTCCCTCTCCAGGGTAAGCTCCACCTGCACCGGGCACACCACCCAAACCAGTACCAGCACCTGAGGGTAAACATTTCAAGAGTTAGTAGTTGAAGTTAACACTGTGTCAAAAAGCCCAGTTTCAGTAGCCCTGTGATAGCGATCACTACCATATTTAGCAGCTTTAGCCTGAGCCTGGGCCGGGTTAAGACCTCCTGTCCCAACACCTGCAGAGAGTGGGGGAACACAAACATTAGAGTTACAGTTCTCAATTCAAATTAATTTATGTAATAGAGTGCTCTTAAACATATTGTCCCATATATTTGTGTAAGTGTTCTCCAATTCCCTACCAGTTCCAATGGGGTATCCAGGCTTGGATCCAGGACCACCTTTTCCACCAGGAAGGCCTGCTCCACCACCACCACCAAAGCCCCCATATCCTGAAACAAGTGGAGAGAACCATCTACTGTACCGTACTGCTTGTACTACACACACATGTACAATTACACATACATGCAGAACACTACTTAAAACATTTACATATTAAAAACTTTCTGTACCAAATGGAAGTTTGCCTCCAGCTCCTCCAACTTTCGCTCCATAGCCACCTGTAGAAACCATTGCGACAAACAAACAGTATCAGTCTTGTATAGAGTAAAGGGTTTGAACTTCCATTAGCACACAGTCAGAAAATCCATTACTACTTCATTGTTTGTGAACGGACCTTTGTTTTAAATTATTGACTTATTACTGATTTATTCAATTTCATTCCAGATCCACCCAAGACATAAAACCACACAGTTGTAATCTATTCTGTTCAGCAGTAAACATTAATACATCTACTGTAGATGGGTTAGTAGTTCTACATCATTAAGGTTTGAGCCCAGCAGGTCATAGCTGAAGCAGTTTGGGTTTTTATCATGTGTAAACACAGCTACATTTGTTTCTCATCAAACAGGTGTTGATTTTATTCAGCAGTATGACCTAGCCTACTACAAACATCGAGGCACATTCTGAAAACTAACCTACGGAACAGACAAGGATGATTTGTCAGTCCACTCAGATCTTACTATTGCCCCTGAGTGACTACAGATCTGAGAGGAGGCCAAAGGAAAGCTCTAACTTACTGTATGCTTTTGGCTGCATGACACTCTTTCCTGTGAGGGACCACATTCGGTAAATAGCTAACTAAGACCATGTTGTCTTAACACATATAACATTAACTGACATTGATTGAAGTGGTGGTCCCTTACAGGGAATGGGTGTGAACAGCTAACTTACATACAATACATGAAAGAAGCAGTCACAGTTTTAGTGGGTTAAGGTTCAGAGCTATTGCACTTTTTAGATTTTCGAAGTGTCTTAGAGGGGAAGGTGGTAGAAGCATCGTTCTGATTTTGAGGTCTTCCTAGAACGTGATGATGTGACTGCAACAACACATGGTGAAAAGGGCAACAACTCAGTTTTGAAGAGGAAAGAAAACACCCTTGTTCCAAAGTCAGGACCTGGGCCTCAGAAAGAGAACAAATCGATTCTCAGCAGCCAATTCACAATGATAAAGCCACCATACATAACCTGAGGCCTAGGAGGGGGGTAGACATAGAACCGCTCGTGACCATGGCTGCTCATGTGACCGTAACCGTATATGGGGCTGTGCATGTGGCCATAATGGGGGTAATGGGGATAAGACACTGTGCATGTGGCCATAATGGGGGTAATGGGGATAAGACACTGTGCATGTGGCCATAATGGGGGTAATGGGGATAAGACACTGTGCATGTGGCCATAATGGGGGTAATGGGGATAAGACACTGTGCATGTGGCCATAATGGGGGTAATGGGGATAAGACACTGTGCACTGGAGAGAAAGGAACTGTAACGAACGGTCAACATTGTGTCAACTTACAGACCGCAAACATCTGACGTTTAACATCCATTAAACACTGGGATGAATGACGTTTAGGGACAGTAAGATAGTGAAGTTGTTGTTTTTTTGTGATCCATATTTAATTTTTATTTCACAATATACAACACATAAGGTCGGATCACTTTACAAATACTAGCCAACATGACAACATTAACATACAATACAACTATTTACATACTCGCAGGAGTCAATTATTTGAGTGCACAATATGACATCTACAGAAAGGAAGTAGAGTTTACAATAAAACATATTCTATATTATTCTCAGAAAATAAAATGTCGTCCCTCCACTCCCCTACCATGTAGGACCATTGCTTGGTCAATAGTTGTTAATATCTGATCTAATTTTTGCATAATACATCCCATGCCTCAACTGTATTTGCCAGAGCTTTGTTTATTACAGCCACTGATCACTCTATACGAACAATATCTTGAAAATATGATACCCATGTTTGAGGCGAGAGGATTGTAGCACTAAGGATAACCCTTTTTACTGCTGTTAACCCCGCATATATGATTATTTTCTGAACCAGTTGCAATACAATTGAAGAGTCATCATTCAACAAAAATAAAGGTGGATCTTTGACCACAGGGAAACCCATAATTGTTGTAAGGAAATCTGAAAAGTGACCAGAACTGGGACACCACAGGACATTCCCAAAACATGTGCATTAGTATTCCAACAGTATTCATACGGCATCTATCACATATTGGAGAAGGAATCAGGTCCATCTTAATAACTTCTTGGAACTATAGGGGGTGCTGTTCCGCATTAGCATATTTGGGTCTCCAAATTAAACTGCCTCGTGCTAAATTCTTGATCGTACAATATGCATATTATTGTTATTATTGGATAGAAAACACCTTCTAGTTTCTATAGAAGTTGGAATTTTGTCTCTGAGTGGTACAGAACAATATATACAGCACTTTTCATGACAGGGGTCAGATTCCAGAAATTTTTACCCCTGATCTGGAGTCTGTTTTTAAGGTGACTGTGAATGCTATGAAGAAACCGACACTGCCTACGTCTTCCTCTGGGTGTCTGTACGTCATCACGTTTTGAATGGAGTCGATTGCACAATCACAGCCCATATAAAACCACAAAACGTGGGATGACCCCTCTCTCTCTCCGCGCGCCACAGGCAAGATGGACTTCGGACCTGCTTCATTCCAAATCGTTATGTAACTAGTTCTAGTTCTCCGGTCATGTTTTCAGTCGTTATAGTTGTTAAAAACATCATAATGTAGTTAATTTGAACCGTTTTATAGCAATTTATATCCGTTTAGTGCGATTCTGAGGAATTTATTTGTCGTGCACTTTTTAGCTTTGGAAACGTTTCGGGGTGTCGGTCGTTGGTGGTGGACATTTCGAAGGACAGAGGACATCTATCGACCAAAAGACGTTTATAACATAGAAAGGATACATTGCCCAAGATTCTGATGGAAGATCAGCTCAAAGTAAGCAATATTTAATATGATAAATCGCTGTTCTGTCGAAATATTTTAAACGCATATTTCGCCATTTTGTTTGGTATAGCTTCACTTGGCGAACCCTGTATTGAAAAGTAAGGATAATTTTAAAAATGTAAATCAGCGGTTGCATTAAGAACTAATTTGTCTTTCGATTCCTGTCAACCCTGTATTTTTTAGTCAAGTATATGATTAGCTTTCGATTAAACTAGATCACTCTGAAAGCTGACGTTCCTCAGTTTGAGGCTTGAGTTGTGACTATTTCCATTGTATAACCACGGTTTTGTATGGCTAAATATGCACCTTTTCGAACAAACTGTATATGTATGTTGTAAAATGATGTTACAGGAGTGTCATCGGAAGAATTCTGAGAAGGTTAGTGAAAAAATTAATATATTTTGGCGGTGATTACGTTATAGCGCTCTTTGGCTGGAATCGATGCTCTGGTAACGTTTGCACATGTGGTATGCTAACTTATCGATTTATTGTGTTTTCGCTGAAAAACGCTTAGAAAATCTGAAATATGGTCTGAAATCACAAGAACTGGGTCTTTCCATTGCTATGCTTTGTCTATTTTTATGAAATGTTTTATGATGAGTAAATTGGTCATACACGTTGCTCTATCTAGTAATTCTAGTCGATTTGTGATGGTCGGTGCAATTGTAAACTGTGATTTCTACCTGAAATATGCACTTTTTTCTAACAAAAACTATCCTATACCATGAATATGTTATCAGACTGTCATCTGATGGTTTTTTTTATAGGTTATTGGCTATCAATATCTTAGTTGAGCCGAATTGGTGATAGCACCTGAAGGAGTAAGAAACTGATGGAGTTAGAATAGTGGTGTATTTTGCTAACGTGTTTAGCTAATAGATTTACATATTTTGTCTTCCCTGTAAAACATTTTAAAAATCTGAAATGGTGGCTTTATTCACAAGATCTGTATCTTTCATCTGGTGTCTTGGACTTGTGATTTAATGATATTTAGATGCTACTATCTACTTGTGAAGCTATGCTAGCTATGCTAATCAGTGTGTGGGGGGGGTGGGGGGTGATCCCGGACCCGGGGTAGAGGCTCGTGAAAGGTTAAAACATCTAAATGGTGTTGCATAACTTCTATGTATAATCTTATAATGTATAAGCTGGTGTGCTGGGTTTTTAGAGGTAACAAATACATTTTCCCAAATGGCATCCCAGTTCAGGTCGTGCCCCAATCCCTGCATTTCGCGGTTCTATACTAGAGTGACACCCAATGTAGCGCATTTAACAGACAGCAGGCAATCATAAGTGGCAGAGACTATTTTAGAAGTTAATGAAGGGTCTATCCATGTAAGCATTATGTGGGATGTTAACGGGGCATCCCATGCTACACCATACGTTTTTAACGAAAATCTTAACTGTAGGTAAAGGAACCATGAAAGCCTGGAAGTGAATACATTTGTTTGATGTCCTGGAAAGGTATTAGCCCCTTATCATTATACATGTCTCGCAAGGTATGCACACCCTTATCCGCCCACAATGGGTACACAAAAGGCTTATTGTTTGTCATCAGCTTATAGTTATGCCATATAGGAGAAGAATCACAGAACTTCTTAGTGTTGCCTATGTGTTTCTCAGCATAGTACCATACTTGTAGTGAGTTGGAAATAATTGAACCAAATTTTTTGTATGCCGTTTTTATCTTGATGCCCTGAAAAAACTAGATCTGTAAGTCTATGCCAACAAGTGCTTCCTCTATGCCTCTCCAAGATGCTGCAATAGAATCATCAGACCATACTCTCAAGGATTTTATCTGGAAAGATGAGTAATATCATTTGTAAATCTGGAAAAGACAAACCTCCTGTTCCCATTAACCGTGTAGGAGTATCATATCTAATGCGTGGCTTTTTATCATTCCAAATAAACTTTGAGGTCATTGACTTTAATTCCTCAAAGTATTTTGGTGGAGGTGGTATAGGCACCTAACATTTAGTCGACCGAGTACGTTCATTTTTACTATTGAAATCCTACCTTGTAATGAGATTTTAAGGGAGGACCATCTCTGCAAATCAGAGGTGATCTCCTATTTTATTTTGACATAGTTCCTTCTGCAAACTTGGGAAAATTTGGTGGGTATGCATATGCCCAAATAACTCAAGTCTGCCTCGTGCCACTGCACTGGAGATGCAGCAGGCAAAGTAAGCCATTTCGCAGGGTTGTTAAGGGGAACCAGTATAGATTTCCAGTTTATTTTATATTCAGAGAATGAACCAAAAATAGTAAATAATGTCAGAATCTGTGGAAGGGAAATTGAAATGTCTGAGAAATACAATAAGATGTCATCGGCATAGAGTGACACTTTATTCTGGGTACCTTTAATATTGATGGGTGAATATGTGGGTCCAATCTAATCGCTGGAGCAAGGGGCTCCAAAGACAGTGCAAAGAGTGTAGGTGATAATGGACATCCTTGTTTTGTGGTACGTTGTATACAGAAAGTCTTGGATAGAATGTTTCCCGTCTGCACAACTGCTTGGGATGCAGAATACAACGTTTTTAACATGGAGATAAATCCTTTACCAAAGCCAAAGGCCTCCAAAACACACCATAAATAGTTCCATTCTAGCCTAACAAAGGCTTTTTCTGCATCCAAACTAAAAAGTGCAGCAGGGACTGGATTGTTTTCGGACTCATTTATGATATGGAATACACGTCTAATATTGTCTGAGGCTAAACGACCCTTTATAAACCCAGTTTGATCATTGCTAATGATATGTCCTACAAGCAGTTCTAATCTGATGGCAAGTAACTTTGCAAACAGCTTGAGCTGTGTTGTAATAAGGCTTAAGGGCCTATAACTTTTACAGTCTAGGAGATTTGCCCTGATTGATAGAACCAAGAATTAGTGGCCCAACAATATCTCATACTTCAAGAAACAGCTCAGGAGGGAAACCATCAAGTCCTGGTGATTTGCCTTTTTTCATAGATGTCAATGCATTCCTGAGTTCTTCAAGATTAAGTGGGGAGTCAAGGAATCCAGATTGCTCTCTGTCAAGTTTGGGAAGGTCCAATGATGATAAGAAGTGTGTCATCTTACTATGATCAGGGTCCGCCTTTGATGTGTATAATTGGGAATAAAACTGCCTAAATGTATCATAAATTTCTGCCTGGTCATGTGATATCTTACCAGATGGTGTTTGAATTGTATTGATACAAGAAAAGGCCTCATTTTGCTTAAGCCTTGCAGCCAAAAGTCTACTAGCTTTCTCCCCTTCAGAATATAGTATGTTACTCTTGTGCGATGCATTATAAATTCTGCTTTAGACTGTAGTAAAGTGTTATACTCGTGTTTTAATGTTGTTCAAATCTTCCCCTTTTGCTCTGTAAATTTTTGTTTCTGCTCCTTTTCAACCAGAGCAATCTGTTTTTCCAGATCTACTAATCTTTTACTGCGAGTTGAGTTAAGATGTGAAGCAAACGAGGTAGTTTCCCCTCAAAAAACATTTTGCCACCTCTCAAAGTGACCGAGGGGATGTGGCTGTATCTGTATTAAACAATAAAAATTCTTTCAACTTTGCTGAAAGCTGTGTCAAAAATGCCATATTCTGCAGCAATGTTGCTTTGAAGCGCCATCTTCTGGCACCTTTCTGTTTGTAGCTGTCAAGTAAGATACTATACAGGACAGCTCCATGAAAAGAAATGACTATGCGGAGCACCTTGGTTGTCTGAATACACCTGTTTATATAGGGAGATACAAATATGTAGTCTATCTGTGAAAATGTATTATGTATTGAAGAAAAGAAAGTATAATCTTTGACAATCAAATTCAAGCTCTGCAGCAAATGAGATGAGATCACCAGAAGCCTGATCAGTTGAGCGTGCAATGAAACATGAGACCTATCTAACTGAGAAATACATACCTGATTAAAATCTCCTCCCACAAGTTGGTATTCTGAAAGATCTAATATTCTTTTCGAGATAGAACTAAGGCAATATGGAATCAGGGGCAATATATTGAGGCAAAACACATCTACGTGTGATTTATAACTGTAGATACAAATACGAAATGTCCTTTATCGTCATTATCAGAACCATCAACCTGAACGCGTAGTTTTCTATCAAATAATATTAAAACACCTTTCGTTTTGTGAGTGAGCAACACATTTGTAGTTTTTGTAGTATCTGTTTTGGAATCTATTGACATCAGAATGTTTGAGGTGGGTTTCTTGTATTAGGGCGATATCAACCTTTTTGCGACTGATGTATTCTAAGCATTTGGTACGCTTGATAGCGGAATTCAAACCACGGGAATTTAACGACATCACGATGAGCTCACGGTTCATTAAAAACATTCGTCATATAAAATGTATGGATAAGTGTAGGACAAAATAAACAAGAAATTTAATGAACTCCTACTTCAATATAAACAGGGGGAAAAAATTACACCCCATTATACATATTTGTGAACTAACTTTGACAGCTGGGTTTGAACAATAATATAAACAAATACAGTAACCACCCACAAGAGCGGAAGTCTATAGCTTCAACCGCTCTCTTTGGCTGGTAGGAACTCAAATTCGCTAACATCAGGAGGCTCCCAAACAGCGGCGCACGTCCCAAATCCAGTCCCTGGTTGCGGTCCAAACACCCTCGTCCAACTACCCTCGCCTTATACCCTTGGGGGAATACCCGTCGCCATCTTGGAGGATGGTCCAAATGATTAGCCAAGCAAAGGAAGTTTGCAACGCCCCTCAGCCCTTGTTTTTAGTCTGCTTTCCAATTGTACAAATATGTTGACTCCGGGCCTGAAAATCCCCATAATTCAATTCGCGACAATTGTACATCCGCTAAGAAAAGTCTGCCAAAACTTAAAAACAACATCAATGGAGAAGTCAACATACAGGTCGAAGTAAAAAGGAATGGAAATAAGTTGTAATTTTGCTACTATGTAAAAAGTAAATATGTTTTTGTTTGGTTATCTTTTGGAAATTGTAGAAATAAAACATTTCCCTTCTACAGAAGTTCCAGCTAGGCAGCTAATGAATTTGCTAGCTATCATACAGTAGGCATATATTAATAATTATATATTTAATATAAGTATACATGCACTCAATTGAATGTACGGCATATAAAGCACCCACAAGCCACCAGTGGCTGAAAACACAATCATCGCTGCATGAACGAGTGACGAATTTCCAGCCAAGGATGTCCATGTAAAAATCATTCCTTCCACCCTCGCCCCTTGCCCTGAAAGTGTATACTCGTCAGACGTCATGATACGTCATCAGAAGTGTCCACTTAATTTGAGGGATGAGGGGATAGGGTGTGCTTATAAGTGTTTGGACTGTAGCCCCGTTATGATTCACTATATTGGATCACTCCAATATTTTGGTATCAGTCCGCGGCGGAGGGATACATCCGAGGTGAGTATTTACAGATTCACTCCCGTGTATAGACAACATGGCCGCAACACACGCCATAAGGCGCTGTTTTACTGCTTGGATATTAAACCGGCTAGGTAATATTGCAGTTGGCGTAAAACAAAAACATGTAAATCAAATCCATTACCTGGTTGCTGTGTTGCAGAGGTACTGGGTTATTTATCCATTACCCGGTTTAATTCATCCAAGCGGGTCAAAACATAGCTCCCCCAGGGCGTCGGACCACTGCTCCTTGGCCTTGTTGGCTTGGCTGAGCTTATGGCTTCCCTTTGTGACAGGTGTGATGCTGGCATCTCCCTGGGGATCCACATACCTTGTGTATGCACGACCTGGGTTTGAGCCACGCGGAGAGGGTGGTGGAGAGCTCTACTGGATGCCTGTTTTGTTTGGTGTTCTCAGAACGCCTGCACCTGTTGCAATTGGAGGCCATGCGCGAGTGGGTCGGCCAGGCTCGGGCTCAGGCTGGGGTCGAGCTTACTCCTTCAGGAGAGGTACGGCAGCAAGCTGTTAGTCCCTCTACTGGGCCCAGTACCCCTCCCAGGAAGAGTGGCCGGAGCCATCACAGGCATAGCCCATCTGCTGCCAGTCCTGGATGGGGGCATGAATCGTACCGCTGGGACCACCTTGAATGGAGGGTGCATGCCCTGCTTCAGGAGGTTGATAGCTTCGACGGCGACGACAGCTGTTCCCTGTTGGCCAGTGATAGGCTGTTCCTGGGGGACAATGCTGGCACTGTTCACCACCGTGAGCGGGGCTACCAGGCTGACAGGCCATCAGAAGCCGCCAGGAGGGCTTCATCGCCCCCAGCGGCTCGAGAGGCTATGAGGAGCCTACTCACTTGGGTAGCCACTGCACTGGACATCAACTGGTGGAGAGTGATGACTCACCATCTGTCACCCTTTCTGCTGAGTTCCGCGAGGCCTTGCAGGAGGGCTGGGCCTCTGCCAAGGCGGAACCCGCGACTGAAGGCGGGACCCCCGCAGAGTCTTTGATGCGGACTTGAAAGCTACATAGGGGTCCCTCTGCTCTCTTGGCCACCAGCAGCCACCATGCTGCTGCAGGCCTACCTACAGACTCTGTTTTCCCGGCTGCAAGAGGGCACATAGGAGCTCCTCCGGGAAGTGATGGAGGTCTCTTGCCTGCTCCTCTCTCTGTCTTCAAGCAACGTAATTTTACCGCACAGTTGCTTCACTGCATCTCGGCAGGTGGCTATGTCGTCTGTAGCAGCCCTGGTGCTAACCTGCATCTCATCACAGCACCGCTCCAGAGACTTGCATGTGACAGATTGGCTGGCAATGTCGTTTGAGAGTTTTAAGATAGATGTGTTGGAGGCTTCCACCATATCCTTGAGTGATATAATTTCTCCTGAAAGCAGTTCCTCCAGGTATTCCTTAACTGCTTGTTTGACCAGTGTCTGCATCAAAGTTTGTTGTTGATTCAGAACATTCAATATGGCGGAGTTGGATGTATCCTCACTGGTATTTTTATTTTCTATGTATTTTTCTCTGTGGAGAGGTTAAAATAATGATATTTTGGAGATTATTTTGTTTTCAAATAACCGAAAGTGAGCAGTTGTAATCTGAATAAAGGGAAAAAGGCCATTCTTGAACATGGGGTGAGACATTCTTACTAATTTACTAGAGAACCATTTCGGATTTAAGTATACTTTTTGTATGATTGATGCCTTTAGTGAGAGGTCTAATGCTTTAATATTTAATAATTTATTCCCTCCGAATTCATATTTGTTGCATAAGTAGGCCCTTTTAATTTTGTCTGGCTTGCCATTCCAAATAAAATGTAATTTTTTTGTTCATATAATTTAAAAAGCAGGTGTTGGCAAAACCATAAGCAAATAGGTAAACTGTGATATGACTAAATAGTTAATCAGGGTGATTTTTCCACAAATAGACAGGTATTTTCCTTTCCATGGTAGCAAGATCTTATCTATTTTTGCTAAATTTCAAAAAAATGTATTGGATTGAGAATTTCTTTCTTTCTATCCTCACTGGTATTAGTTGCCTCGGTGTCTTCCTTTGTTTGGGAGGCTTCCCTATGCCTTAGTTGAGTGTCCTCAGCCGAGTAGGTCCATGTTATTAAGCATTTTGATGGTTCAGAGGCCAGTTGTCAGGACTTTATTATGAATTTCGGACTTTTGAGACAGTACTCAGAACTATACGTGCATCTCTGCCAAAAGGCCACCAGAAGTGTTATAGTTCTTCTTAAGTAACTAATGGAGGATTGCCACCTCCAGTTTACCTGCACACGCCAAATGATAATACACTTGTTTTAACACGAGCTATGTGTCCATTTCTATAGATTCCATGATGGCAATGCAAAGACACAAAAATGTAGCTTCATTATCAACTTTTTAGCTGTGAATTGATAGTAGAAAATAAATCATTAGTAGTCATTAAATTGTCTGATGACAAACCTTGTGTTTTGGGTGTTTTGAGTGGGTATCCATGGAATACTCCTGGCTGCATTGGTCCTCCATAACCAACACGACCCGAGCCTCCTGGTCCCTGCTGTCCTCCACCTGGCACTGTAGAGGACAAATCATATCAGACAGACAGACAGGTGACAGACAGGCAGGCAAACACAGGAAGGAAGAAAGACAGACGGACAGACAAGACATGAAAACAATGTGATCTGTAGATGCATGCATGTTACAGGTATCCCAATCAAATGTCATGTCATCAAATATGTTATTGCAT
The DNA here is from genome assembly GCF_045679555.1 of Salvelinus alpinus. Classification (NCBI taxonomy): domain Eukaryota; kingdom Metazoa; phylum Chordata; class Actinopteri; order Salmoniformes; family Salmonidae; genus Salvelinus; species Salvelinus alpinus. The sequence goes on from NC_092106.1 coordinate 20,290,247, forward strand.
GTCTTATTAAAAGCATGATTGACTTACATGATTTGGGATTGAGTCCGTTCCCAGTGGCCACACCGGGCAACACTCCACGACCACCAAACCCTGCAGACATGAAAAGGGGATCAGAGAATTAGCAAGTGAATTGATATCACAGCATGCAAATCCCTGAGTTACATCAACCTGTATTAAATCCATGAAGGGAGGATATGGTTAAACATTCTTTGATATAATGTGATTTATGTGGGTTTGACTTTCAGAGGAAGAGAATAGGCACACCTTGTCCTGGCACCTGGCCACCTTGGTAAAGTCCAGGCACCCCCACACCTGCAAAGACCAATGCAATCAATGATTTTATACGGCATCCAATGGCATTCAGATTTTGTACACGTGCATAGTTAAATAAACACTCACTCACCTGGTACTCCTCCTTTTGGAGGCTTTCCTTTTCCAGCACCAGGTCCCAGGCCACCTCCAGGTAGGCCAGTCTGAGGAATAACAGGTGCTGAAAGAGACACATAGTAGAGACATTACATACTGTAGTAACAACTACTCATATACTAGTGAGTCCCGCGTCAATATTGTGAATCAGCGTAGCTAGTGTACATTACACTTCTAGAGGATAATGATAAAACATTGAACATTGTCAAGAGAAAAGGTAGGACTGGATGGCATGATTTGAGCTTTGTGTGTGTCTTTTATTTCCCATGGGCACTGCAGCTCCTGTTCCTGCGCCTCCAGGTCCCCCTGAGTTTGTCGTCATCATCATCATCATCATCATCATCATCATCATCATCATCATCATCATCATCATCATCATCATCATCACAGTGATCAAAGAATGTGGACAATGCACATTTTTATCCAGAGTTGTTCTGAGAGGCAGAGGCTCTATGGCACTCTATTCCGTATAAAGTGCACTACGTTTGACCAGGGCCCATAGGGCTCTGGTCAAAAGTAGTGCTCTATGTAGGGAATAGGGTGCCATTTGGGACTCAGACCACAATAATGCATGGTATTTGTCTTGCATCATCAAATGCTTCATTTCTTTGGCTCTTTGATTATCCCCTATGCAGGAAATTAGCTGTCAGCTCTGGCTCTTGAGGGCTTGGCAGTCGGGATAAAAGTTTTAATTTATTTGTTTAACCTTCTCTTTCTATATTAAAATCCACCAATCCTTCTCTCCAAGGAACAGACATTACGCAGTGCCTTTTGTATGTGGTGAACGAACAAAGGGATTCAGAGAAACAAGGGAAGACTGGCAACAGAAAGAATGGAGAGGAATGCTGCTGTTTTCACTGAAAGGGGTTTGGATGGAATGGGATTGTTTTGTTGGAATGCCATGAAAAGAGTCAAGATAGGGTTGAGGAGCATTGCACAAGAGCTGTATTGGCCTGTGACTGAGGGCCTTGTCGACTGCCAACCAATAAGGCTCTTTGCCATAATGCTAGGCCATGATACCCTTCATTGGACATACCCTAATAGGCTGACCACACTGCTCGCGTCGCGTGCGCGAGCGTTGCAAAATAAATTTAGAAATCTATGTTATTCAATTATTGCACCCACACTGCTCGCACGTGTCAACGAGCGTCTGCGTTTCCAAGGGCTAAAATAGAACTCCTTTCTATTTCTGACGCAGATCGCGCTGCAAGTCCTGCCTCTCCCATCTCCTCATTGGTTTATAGAAGCAGGTACCCATGTGCCATCTCCTCATTGGTTATACCCACGTGGGTGATTGAAAGACGAACTGTGTTACCAGTCGGTGTAGTAATACTATGAAAGTTTAGATGCCAATCACCATATAAGTTCAAAGATGAAAAAGCCTGGAAGGAGGAGAGATGACTAGAAACGATTTGGTTGACCGTTTTATGTGTGGATTAATTGTCGGAGTAGAGGACCTTGTGCATTTCAGGTTAAGTAACAACTCAATGTTTATATCCCAGGACAAATTAGCTAGCAACAGCAAGCTAGCTAAATAGGACAAATTAGCTAGCAAGTGCAAGCTAACTAGCTAAATTGCCATAAATGTTTAATGCTTTTCGACTTGTCCCCAAATTACTATATTTGGTTCAGAGTTTGTTTTGATATTTTAACCTGCGTGTTGTGATCACGTTTGGTGTGGGGGGACAAAATAAATGAATGCACGATGGCACACGCGTGCAGCCGGTTTGGGTTCTGTGTAAAACAACGTAGTTCAGGCAATATTGTTTAATAATAACAATCTACACCAATCTATAAATCATGTCAAACATTTGGATGCAATTGATGTGACATTTCTTCTCACAGCATGTGAGCACACAAACCTATATAAGTTATTGAAAGCTGTACAGTCGGAGAATGCTTTAAAAAAAAGTAGATCACTAGTTCTACAATGGCTGTTGCGACTGTACGATTTCAATTAGTCATGGGACCCTGGGTGCTAACATGGTGCCCATTCCACTCACCTAGACCTGGCTGTAATCCACCACCGCCATAGCCTGTAGAGAAACACAGAAACAAAATGTAGGTTGGTTTATAGTTTGTTGTGATTTATGTGTGTTTGGTTGTTTTATATCTTTACACAACACAGATAAATCCATAGCAACATTATTGAATGGCAATAAAATGTTTATTTTATACAAAACATCTCACCTAGCTATCTAAAGATGAAAGCACTAATTGTAAGTCGCTCTGGATAAGAGCGTCTGCTAAATGACTAAAACGTAAATTTCAATACTATCACGTAGACCAATGCTGGTCCATCCCTCCCGGAGGACAATGCCTCAGGACTACTTGGCCTTGTTACGATCGTTGAAATAACATTCGGACCAAGGCGCAGCGTGATATGGATTTCACATCTTTTTATTTGTGAAAGGCACAAAACAAAAAACGATACGTGAAGCTCTGGAGTGCTCACAGGCAACAACACAAAAACAAGATCCCACAAAACACAGTGGGGAAATGGCTGCCTAAATATGATCCCCAATCAGAGACAATAATAAACAGCTGCCTCTGATTGGGAACCATACCAGGCCAACATAGAAAAAAACAACCTAGATTACCCACCCTAGTCACACCCCGACCTAACCAACATAGAGAATAAAAAGGCTCTCTATGGTCAGGGCGTGACAGGCCTGATGACTTCTTGCTGTCCCCAGTCCACCTGGTCATGCTGCTGCTCCAGTTTCAACTGTTCTGCCTGTGACTATGGAACGCTGACCTGTTCACCGGACGTGCTACGTAGTCCCGGACCTGCTGTTTTCGATTCTCTCTCTCTACCGCACCTGCTGTCTCTAACTCTGAATGCTCTGCTATGAAATGCCAACTGACATTTACTCCTGAGGTGCTGACCTGTTGCACCCTCTACAACCACTGTGATTATTATTATTTGACCCTGCTGGTCATCTATGAACGTTTGAACAACTTGGCCATGTACTGTTATAATCTCCACCCGGCAGAGCCAGAAGAGGATTGGTCACCCTTCAGAGCCTGGTTCCTCTCCAGATTTCTTCCTAGGTTCCTGCCTTTCTAGGGAATTTTTCCTAGCCACCCGTTCTTCTACATCCTGATTGCTTGGTGTTTGGGGTTTTAGGCTGGGTTGGTGTATACCACTTTGTGACATCGGCTGATGTAAAAAGGGCTTTATAAATACATTTGATTGATTGATTGATTGAGATACATGGCTTTGAAAATGTCTTCTGTCTGTACAGTACCTGGTTGTAGTCCACCTCCTGCCCCATAGCCTCCACCTCCAGTGAAGTAGCCCCCAGCACCACCTCCTCCATACGGCGAGCCTCCTCCATAACCAGCTGAGGAGAGGGGAGAGAAGCCATGTGTGGTTATTAATCCAACCCTTTAACACTCTCAGTGTCTCATTGTGTCATATTGTGAAGCGCTCTAATGTGGCGAGGAATGATCGGTAGCCTAAGTGGTCTTTTAGCATAGTATTAGCTTGAACAGCACTAAGACACAGGGTCAGTACTATTGGTGGTCCAAGAACCTGAACCTGAAGTGACACTGCTACTGTACCTCCAGGCTTAGCATATCCTCCTCCAAGGGCTCCTGCTCCTAGACTGCCTGCTCCAGGACCAGCTCCATATCCTCCACCACCAAGACCACCAACCCCAACACCACCAGCACCAAGGTTTCCATAACCTCAGAGAGGAGAGGGTGAGAGAGTATGAAGCAGTATTAGTGAACAACATCATTTCAGATCCACATGAAGTGCATAGGTTGTGCACAGAAAATAGAGGTTTGACTTGGTTGTATATAGTAGGTCTCAAGGAGTGCTGGTGGTGGTAATGTCAGATTGTGCCTACTAGAGGGAGTCAGAGGCTGAGAGAGGAACAGCTAATCTCTAGTGGCTGCCGCGGCAACAGGTTTTTGGCATGCAGCAACAGTCTCTATGGGGAGAAACATTTATTCTTCCCACATGGTAATCATACATAAATTAAGTCATATTCCAGCTTAGGTTTCTTATTGTTGACAAGAACAGCGGGAGGGGGAGGTGGGAGAGAAGGGGGGAAAAGGAGGGTAGAGAGGAGACAGATGATTCCGGACATGGCCCAGCTGTCCGCAGACAGCGGTGGAGAGAGGGAAGAGAGGCGAGGAGGAATGCAAGGGGTAGCGATAGAACAAGACAGGGTTTCATCCTCTAGTCAAAACAATTGTGGGCAACGTCCTGCCAAGGCCTTGACATCCCCACCACACTAAGCTAGGTCCTCCAGACCTCCTCCTATCCGTGCACCTCCCATTGCTCAACCGACAGCTGACACGTGGAGGTGATGAGGAGAGTAGAGAAAGAGGAGGAGGAGGAAGAGGCGAGACAGACGCTAAGCTAAACAGCCTCGTACTAATCCACCTCCTTTAAACCTTATTTTCATTCCATTGCTCAACCAACGACATTCTTAGAAACAAGGAGGTGATGAGGAGGAGGCAGCACAGGGCTGAGGAAGAGGCAAAACAGGGTCGTTCATTAGTCTAAATGGTACAGTACACTCCCTTGGCCTGGGGTTGGACAGCCAGTCTATCCCAAAGCTATTGGTTTTTCATAGCTCTCAGAGGAGACAAAAGACCAGCACAGAGGGTTGGAATGTCTCACTGGCAGCTCTCTGTTTAGGAGAGGAGCACAGGCCAGTCTGAGGTGTGTGTATGTATGTGTGTGTGGGAGAGAGACACACACACATTCTCTCTCTTTCTCTTTGGCTGTGTGAGACTCGCTTAGCGCTCAGGGTTGACCGCCACCTGCTACGCTGCTCTGAACCCTCTGATCACAGACCAGGAGACGAAAGGCAGACACCACCAACCCTTCCTGAGAAGGAACGTGTGTGTGTGTGTGTGTGTGTGTGTGTGTGTGTGTGTGTGTGTGTGTGTGTGTGTGTGTGTGTGTGTGTGTGTGTGTGTGTGTGTGTGTGTGTGTGTGTGTGTGTGTGTGTGTGTGTGTGTGTGTGTGTGTGTGTGTGTGTGTGTGTGTGTGTGTGTGTGTGTGTGTGTGTGTAAGAGAGTAAGAGAGTAAGAGAGTAAGAGAGTAAGAGAGAGAGAAAGAGAAAGAGCATCATTACAACACTGTATATAGACATAATATGACATTTGAAATGTCTTAATTCTTTTGGAACTTTTGTGAGTGTAATGTTTACTATTCATTTTTATTGTTTATTTCACTTTTGTTTATTATCTATTTCACTTGCTTTGGCAATGTAAACATATGTTTCTCATGAAAATAATGCCCCTTAAATTGAAATTGAAATAGAGAGCGAGAGAGAGGGGGGAAGGCAAGGAGAAAGAGAAAGAGAAGAAGAAAGAAAGAGTGGGCAGACTCTCACACCAGGTTCAAAGACAGTAGAGACAGCAAGGCCTTCCCAGTCACCACAGGACTCCATTTTTTCTGGCTCCAACATCACTGGATCTCACTTCTATAAAGCAGCTGAAAGGGAAGCTACTCTACAGTAACCGTAATGCCCTCAAAGTCATGTCTTTTTCTCTTTAAGGATAAGAGAACACAGCAACATGCTCCGTCCGGACCATTGCTCATTGGCAACTCTCTACAGATTGTATCATCGAGACACATACGAGCTCCGTACAAAAGTTGTTTTAGTCATATTTACCCAAAGCTGTCAGCTCCAACAGGCAGGCCTTTGTCTGAGGCATATTATTACAGTATGTCAGTTCACACAAACATGCCTGTCTTAGCTCACACATTAACTTGTTGGAAGCGAGTGTACTGCAAGACCCAAGTTTGTTTGTTGTAATGAACCGCACACATGGAAACTCCGTCGACCTGACCTTGACTAGCTGTGAAACACACTGTTTCTCCTCCAAGGTGCTGTTATTTGATGTTAAGACATTCAATTAGCAGATTACTGACAGGTCACTATAGTGTACGTGAGACAAAATGGCTGTCTGTCTAGGTGAGACATGCGAGCCACAGCAGAGCCATAGGGCTAATGGAAACCAAACCGGTTTCCATTAGAGAAGCCGTGAAAAGACGGCTGGGACAGAAAAACAATCCTGCACAGCACAGGAGAGAGAGAGAGAAAGAGCGGCAGAGCCAGAAAATTATAAGGTGACTGAAAATAATGCAGTTTAATGCATCATACTTTCGCTCTGTTTGATTGACAAATTGGACCAATGTACCTATCACATACTACATAGACATTGGACTGTAGCTGGCCAGACAAACTGGCGAAACAAATGAGTGCTTTCAGGTCATCGATTCTGTAGCTACAGTACGGGTCACGTAACGGAGAACAGTGGGTCTGATTTCAATAGTGTTTCTAAAACGCTGTCCTATTCTCTCCTCTCTGTTACCACATAGTTTAGGCAAGGCAATCCAATAATCAAGAGTTCTCCTCTCTCTCTCTCTCTCTCTCTCTCTCTCTCTCTCTCTCTCTCTCTCTCTCTCTCTCTCTCTCTCTCTCTCTCTCTCTCTCTCTCTCTCTCTCTCTCTCTCTCTCTCTCTCTCTCTCTCTCTCTCTCTCTCTCTCTCTCTCTAATCTAGTGAGATCGGGTCACAGCAGCTCTGCACATCAGGCCTGTTGTGTTAAAAGGGGCAGGCAGAGGGAGCCAAACATGAGGAGGAGGGAAAGAAAGATGGCTCCACTCTCCCCACTCTCTCACTTCTAGCCTGTGATCCCCCCCCCTCTCCCAGAACCAGCTGTGGCTGGTGAAGGGTTTAATTTAAGAGAGTGGAGAATTCCATGGCAGCGTTCCTCGGTAACTGGCGGCAGGCGGGGGCGGTGAGAGCGGAGAGCGAGACCTGGGATAGGAGCTTCAGAACTCCGGAATGCCCAGGAGATCTCTGGGACCTCTTCCTCGCTGTCTCTGTCTCCAGCGGAGTAGAATGACCTCACAAACATGACAAGAGTGTGAGACTGGAGTCACGGTAGATTATCGAGGCCAGAGATTATAAATGTAGAGCCAAACAGAGCTATAGGCTTCTACTTTCCCAGCCCTGGCTCTGTATAAGCATGTTGAGCAGCCCGGTCGCTATAGAATAGCTAGAGAATGTGGAAGGATGTGGACAGATGATACGGTAGGATAACCAGGCTTACAGTCAGCCATGATCTAAAACCAACACTATTAATGACACAGTCTGAGATTGTCCTCTGTTGTTCTGATAAGACGTGAGTCTGAAATCCTGTGGATGTCTATTTCATTAAAGCTACAATCTGCTCTCATGTCCTTGGAGAATCTGTGGTTAGCTGTGACTGACAGGTGGATTCCAGCCCCCAGCCTCAGGTGTGGACTGATGTAAAATTCCACTTTGTAGGCACATTACACATCATAATAGATGTCTTGCGCTGCCATTACAGCCGATGGTATCAGTAATCAAATGATCATGCTGTAGGATGATGTAGTGGGTATGGTGCATTCTTGTGTTAGTAGCGCACGATGAAGGACAAGGAAGAGAGACGTTAGGTACAAGCGGTGATTCCAGATGGTGTGAGTGGAACACCCCGTAGCTCCCCCGTCATCTCTCTTCCCACCCCCCTTCTCTCCTCCTTAATCCCCCTTTCTCTCCCTCTGGTGAACTCCCCTGCTCCTTGTCACTTCCAGGTTCTCCAAGCTGTCAGTCATAAAGAAGCTATGTGGAGCGGATCTAAGATGCATGTTGGACTGAATAAACACACACACACACACACTACCCTGGTCGGTGACAACAAGCCAGGCTCTGAGTTGGCGGTGAGCCCTTTGTTTTCTCCTTCAATTCCATGGAGTTGTCAGAGAGATGTCCCAAAGCCCTGTCCCTGCCAGAGGACCCCAAGTACTGAACTGTCAGGGAGTTTTGGCTTCTACAAACAGGCCAGGGTGGTAGTGGTTTCAGACCCAGGGCTCTGGGCATCTCTCATTCAGTTTGTGTCTATGCCTATAAGCCAGTGTCTAGGCCCAAATGAATGGAATAAAAGCTGGAGGAATTGGAGGCATTTTCTGGACCCCCTAGCCTATTTTCTGGTTATTTACATTTGGTCGTTATAAGAATTGGTCCGGGTTCGGATTTGTTTATCCTTCGGGTGACGTATACTCTGTGCCGTGCCTGGCATCGATGCACTAGCTAATACCCACCCAAATACACCAAGACACACATTTACACACACACTCTGAGGGGGCGAGCAGCTCTTTCGAATGGCTCCAATTTACAGGCTGTTGTAAAACGATCCATTGTATGTGGATTACAGAGAAGCCACCGGGCCAAGCCTAGCCCTGCCTAGTGACATCCACTCACTCACACACAAACACACACACACACGCTTACATATAAACTTTCACGCCAGCACCGCCTGCTTCTAACTAACCTTCCCACCAAACCTCCATCCTCCATCTCACCATGACAACATCTGTCTAATCACATGCCTTCATGTAAAGAAGTTATTACACTTGATTACCATTTCGCTCATTCATACAGAGCTGCGTGAGTCATGAGTCATGACATATCCACTCATTGAGTTTGCGATGAATGACATCATTGTTTATGCCACAATTCATATACTATGTCACCCCGTTGCTCTTTTCCCATTCCAACAGACCACACAGCCTCCTGCTCTCCCTTTATTTTAGCTCCCCTCAGACTTTCTTTAGGCTCTGTACAGGAGAGAGTAAGAGGTTCTGACGTGCCGCTATCCTGGTACTTTTTCATCCTGGTCCAAAGGAATGCCATAGTTGCTGTGCCAGGGCTGAGCACTGCAATAATATAATAATAAACAGGTAGACGTGTTGGCCAGTATGAGAGATGGGTCTAGGGATATACAGTAGTATACTCCTGAGATATTATTATGTCAGGAGTACACCCTAGACCCATCTCTCATACTGGGTAGCGTGGCCGACCGGTCTAAGGCACTGGATTAACGCTCCAGTCTTTACGGAGGCGTGGGTTCAAATCCCACCACCACGATCTAGGGGTGGCAGGTAGCCTGGCGGGTAGGAATGTTCGGCCAGTAGCCGAAAGGTGGCTGGATCAAATCCCAGAGCTGACAAGGCAAAAATCTGTCGTTCTTCCCTGGAGCTAGGCAGTGGATGTGGATTAAGGCAGCCCCCCACACCTCTCTGATTCAGAGGGGTTGGGTTAAATGCAGAAGACACCAGTGACCATGGTAACATCGCCCAGATGGTCCACATATTAATTTCACTGCCTGCCTGCTGAATATTTTTCTGACAAGTCAGGGTTGAGAAATTATACTAACATTAAACAGGTCACTGTGGCTGTGGACGCAATCTGGATCACACTGAGAGAGCTCACCTGTCAGTGATGAACAACACACTACACAATAACACAACAAATCAAGTCATAACAGATATACACTGCAGGTACCAGCTAAGACACCCACAAAGCATCCTTTACAATGAGTATAAGATAATAAACCCACCCACATTTCATACAACCCCATTAGGTCTATGTGTTAAAGGTTGTAACAGTATGTAGAGTTGGGAGCTGCATAATGCAACCAGCTTTCCCAAATAATAGGGTGATATTGTAGCTATTAGGTGATAAAATCGAGTTAAATTATCTAGTTTATGTCACGCCCTGACCGTAAAGAGCTTTTTATGTCTCTATTTTGGTTTGGTCAGGGTGTGATTTGGGTGGGCATTCTATGTTCATTTTCTATTTTTTGTATTTCTTTGTGTTTCGCCGGGTGTGGTTCTTAATCAGAGGCAGCTGTCTATCGTTGTCTCTGATTGAGAATCATACTTAGGCAGCTTTTTCCCACCTGTGTTTTGTGGGTAGTTGTTTTCTGTTTAGTGTTTTGTACCTGACAGTACTGTTTCGGTTATTCACTTTGTTATTTTTGTTTAGTGTTCAGTTTAAATAAAAAGTCATGAACACTTACCACGCTGTGCTTTGGTCCGATTCCTCTTCATCCGACGACGACACCCGTTACAGTTTAACTATGATTGATTCATACCATGTTTATTCCAGGCTCCATTGTCTTGCACTTTGTTACTGAGCCAACAGAAGACTCAGGCCTATGGCTTAGGGCTCTATTTAATGTGGATCGCTGAAGCATTAGAGATTGTGTGATAGAAATGCAAAGGTTATTTCTGATTGAGCCGACATATACACTGTAACGTTGAACTTCAGCGATACGGATTGAATAGAGGCCCTAGTCTGATAGTGACTGTTACTGAGGTCGTTCCAGTGATGATTTAGCTTCATCTGGGGAAATGGGAGCAGAGAGATTTCTCCATCTCTGCATAAACAACACTTACGCTGCTCGGCCAGATGGATGTGGAGAGAGCTGCTCGCTCCAGACCAGAGCCACTGGCAGACAATGTGCAGGGGAGAGGTTGGGGCTGCACAGACAGACCCACTGGCAGGGTTAGGAGAGGGGAAGGGAAGGGAAGGGAGCGGAGGGAGGGAGGTGAGGTGAGGTGAGGGGAGGGAAACTGTACAGGCAGGGGAGAGGGCTGCTCGCTTTAGACCCACTGGCAGCAAACCGTAAAGACTGGGGAGAGATGGAGGCTTCAGTCCAGAACCACTGGCAGACTGTGCATGGGAGAGAGGTTGAGGAGACCAGGCCAGGAGACACATGGGGAGAGTAATCTTCCACTGACCGCAAACTGCTAATAACTGTGAGAACATGGTCAGCAGAACGAACAAGACCACAGGAACACAACTACAAAGAGACCATCATGAGAACACAGCTGGTACTGAATATAGTAACTTGTAGCACAAGGAAGTCAACTTTTGTCACAATCCAGCATTCAGTTTCATCTTTAAGATACATTAAAGCAACAGATCAAATTCCATGAGAAAACTCATCAGAATCGATAGTCCTCTGAATTAAAAGTCCATCTTACTGGGGCTGGACACAGTGGACTCATTCACAAGGATAACAAACAACCGTAACAAACAACTTAAAAAAAAAAAAAAAAGACTATTTTATTACAATGTTCAAGCAATATAAACATACACAGACAAAAGACAACAGACCGATGCACACAAACATCAACGACATCACCCCTGCACAGACCCACATGCTCCCACCGCCTCCATCTCCAGGGTCCAACCCATTGTGTTTCTCCGCACCCTCATATGCCATGCCTTGAAACATGCAGGTAGACGGATTAAAAGTTAATTAATCATGTAAAACTTCTGACAGCCAACTTTCTAACTCTAACTCTTTCTAACTAACAACAAACACAACTTGAGGGATGAAAAAGATTGGGGCTATGTTCCCTTTTAAGCCTACTGATATGAAAACCTTGTGGTCTCTAGTATTGGCCTCAGTGTCTCAGGGCTGGAGGCCTGGCTCAAGTTCTGGCCGGTGGAAGGCCATTCCAGGAAAGGATAGAGAGGGAGTGGGGGACGAGGTTAGGGGAGCGGTGGGAAAGGATAGGGAGGTGATGAGAGGGGAAGGAGAAGCTGAGAGGATAGGGAGGTGATGAGAGGGTGAGGAAAGGGCTCCTTTAAGGAGGGGACGGAGAGGGGATGGGGTGAGGAGGAGAGGGGAAGGAGGGGTGGGAAGGGTTGGGGGAGAGTGAGTGCAAAGGGGTGAGGAGGGGAATGATGGGAGATGGGGCGAGGTAGGGCCTTCAGGGGGATGTGGTCTGTCACAGTGTGGCCAGGGTGTCTCTGAGAAGATGGGCTCATTACACACCCTCAGGGGCCAAGGGCCATCAATGTGTCCCCAAACACACACATTTCCTATGACAGCTCAGGGGACAGGTCTGAGCTCTGCTAATGAGAAACATGTGCACCAGGCGACAAAGGATACATCCCAATTCCAAGTATAGTGCACTACTTTTGACCAGTGCCCATTGGGCTCTAGTCAAAAGTGCCCATAGTGCTCTGGTCAAAAGTAGTGCACTATATGGGGAATAGTGTGCCATTTGGGAAGTAAACAGAGCCTAGCGTCTCCCAGCTCGTCTTCTGTTGGCTAAGCACTCTCATCCTCAACTCTATCTCTCTCACTCTTTTTCTTGGTTTGACTCATTTCTTTCATTTCTTTCTTACTCCCTATGTTATTTTCGTTATTCGTTATTCCGTTATTCTCTCATTCCTTTCTCTCAATCATCCCTCTATCCACCAAACAGCCCCCTGACTCACCTATTTCTGCTCTTTTTACCATATGATCACTCGGCTACACAGCTTATGCCTCCTGGACTGTTTCAATAACACGGTACCTCATTGTGTTTACCTGTCAGCCCCAGCCTCGAACTCAGGTCCTGTATATACCTAACTGACCCGCTCTGCACGTTCATCGCCATTTACTAAGTTGTTATTTTAGCTCTCCTGATCAACACCTGTGATTGCTTTATGCCTCTCTCTAATGTCAATATGCCTTGTCTACTGCTGTCTTGGCTAGTTTTTACTGTTTTATTTCACTGTAGAGTCTTCAGTCCCGCTCAAAATGTCTTGGATAGCTCTATTGTCCCACCCCATACACATGCGGAGACCTCACCTGGCTTAATTTGTCCCCCCACAGACCAAACCGCTCTCATCGTCACTCAACGCCTAGATTTACCTCCACTGTACTCACATCCTACCATACCCTTGTCTGTACATTATGCCTTGAATCTATTCTACCACGCCCAGAAATCTGCTCCTTTTATTCTCTGTCCCCAACGCACTAGACGACCAGTTCTTATAGCCTTTAGCCGTACCCTTATCCTATACCTCCTCTGTTCTTCTGGTGATGTAGAGGTTAACCCAGGCCCTGTAGCCACTAGTTACACTCCTATTCCCCAGGCGCTATCATTTGTTGACTTTAGTAACCTTAAAAGCCTTGGTTTCATGCATGTTAACATCAGAAGCCTCCTCCCTAAGTTTTTTTAAATCACTGCTTTAGCACACTCCGCCAACACTGATGTCCTTGCCGTGTCTGAATCCTGGCTTAGGAAGGCCACCAAAAATTATAAAATTTCCATTCCTAACTACAACATTTTCCGCCAAGATAGAACTGCCAAAGGGGAAGGAGTTGCAATCTACTGCAGAGATAATCTGCAGAGTTCTGTAATGCTATCCAGGTCTGTGCCCAAACAGTTCGAGCTCCTACTTTTAAAAATCCACCTTTCCAGAAATAAGTCTCTCACTGTTGCCGCTTGTTATAGACCCCCCTCAGCCCCAAGCTGTGCCCTAGACACCATATGTGAATTAATTGCCCCGCATTTATCTTCAGAGTTTGTACTGTTAGGTGACCTAAACCGGGATATGCTTAACACCCCGGCCGTCCTACAATCTAAACTAGATATCCTCAATCTCACACAAATTATCATGGAACCTACCAGGTACAACCATAAATCGGTAAACACGGGTACCCTCATAGATATCATCATGACCAACTTGCCCTCTAAATACACCTCTGCTGTCTTCAACCAGGATCTCAGCGATCACTGCCTCATTGCCTGCGTCCGTAATGGGTCCGCGGTCAAACGACCACCCCTCATCACTGTCAAACGCTCCCTAAAACACTTCAGCGAGCAGGCCTTTCTAATCGACCTGGCCCGGGTATCCTGGAAGGATATTGACCTCATTCCGTCAGTAGAGGATGCCTGGTTATTCTTTAAAAGTGCTTTCCCCTCACCATCTTAAATAAGCATGCCCCATTCAATAAAAAAAAAACTAAGAACAGATATAGCCATTGGTTCACTCCAGACCTGACTGCCCTTGACCAGCACAAAAACATCCTGTGGCGTACTGCATTATTACTTTTCAGGGAAGTTAGGAACCAATATACACAGTCATTTAGGAAAGCAAAGGCTAGCTTTTTCAAACAGAAATGTGCATCCTGTAGCACAAACTCCAAAAAGTTCTGGGACACTGTAAAGTCCATGGAGAATAAGAGCACCTCCTTCCAGCGGCCCACTGCATTGCGGCTAGGAAACACTGTCACCACCGATAAATCTACGATAATCGAGAATTTCAACATGCATTTTTCTTCGGCTGGCCATGCTTTCCACCTGGCTACCCCTACCTCGGTCAAAAGCTCTGCACCCCCCAAAGCAACTTGCCCAAGCCTCCTCCATTTCTCCTTCACCCAGATCCAGATAGCTGATGTTCTGAAAGAGCTGCAAAATCCCTACAAATCAGCTGGGCTAGACAATCTGGACCCTCTCTTTCTAAAATGATCTGCCGCAATTGCTGCAACCCCTATTACTAGCCTGTTCAACCTCTCTTTCGTATTGTCTGAGATCCCTAAAGATTGCAAAGCTGCCGCGGTCACTCTAGACCCAAACTGTTACAGACCTATATCTATCCTACCCTGCCTTTCTAAAGTCTTCGAAAGCCAAGTTAACAAACAGATCACCGACTGTTTCGAATCCCACCGTACCTTCTCCGCTATGCAATCTGGTTTCCGAGCTGGTCATGGGTGTACCTCAGCCACGCTCAAGGTCCTAAACAATATCATAGCCGCCATCGATAAAAGACAATACTGTGCAGCCGTATTCATCGACCTGGCCAAGGCTTTCGACTCTGTCAATCACAGCATTCTTATCGGCAGACTCAACAGCCTTGGTTTCTCAAATGACTGCCTAGCCTGGTTCACCAACTACTTCTCAGATAGAGTTCAGTGTGTCAAATCGGAGGGCCTGTTGTCCGAACCTCTGGCAGTCTCTATGGGGTGCCACAGGGTTTAATTCTCGGGCCGATTCTTTTCTCTGTATACATCAATAATGTCGCTCTTGCTGCTGGTGATTCTCTGATCTACCTCTACGCAGACGACACCTTTCTGTATACTTCTGTCCCTTCTTTGGACACTGTGTTAACTAACCTCCAGACGAGCGTCAATGCCATACAACACTCCTTCCGTGGCCTCCAACTGCTCTTAAATGCAAGCAAAACTAAATGCATGCTCTTCAACCGATCACTGCCCGCACCCGCCAGCCCATCTAGCATCACTACTCTGGACGGTTCTGACTTATGTGGACAACTACAAATACCTAGGTGTCTGGATAGACTGTAAACTCTCCTTCCAGACTCACGTTAAGCATCTCCAATCCAAAATGAAATCTAGAATCAGCTTCCTATTTCGCAACAAAGCATTCTTCACTCATGCTGCCAAACATACCCTTGTAAAACTGACTATCCTACCGATCCTCGACTTCGGCGATGTAATTCACAAAATAGCCTCCAACACTCTACTCAGCAAATTGGATGTAGTCTGTCACAGTGCCATCCGTTTTGTCACCAAAGCCCCATATACTACCCACCACTGCGACCTGTATGCTCTCGTTGGCTGGCCCTCGCTTCATATTCGTCGCCAAACCCACTGGCTCCAGGTCATCTATAAGTCTTTGCTAGGTAAATCCCTGCCTTATCTCAGCTCACTGGTCACCATAGCAGCACCCACCAGTAGAACGCACTCCAGCAGGTATATTTCACTGGTCACCCCCAAAGTCAACTCCTATTTTGGCCGCCTTTCCTTCCAGTTCTCTGCTGCCAATGACTGGAACGAATTGCAAAAATCACTGAAGCTGGAGACTTATATCTCCCTCACTAACTTTAAGCATCAGCTGTCTGTCACGTTCCTGACCTGTTTTCCCTTGTTTTCCCTCCCTCTTACACTGTCAGAGCAGCTTACTGATCATTGCACCTGTACATAGCCCATCTGTAAATAGCCCACCCAACTACCTCATCCCCATATTGTTATTTATTATTTTTGCTCCTTTGCACCCCCGTATCTCTACTTGCACATTCATTTTCTGCACATCTATCACTCCAGTGTTTAATTGCTGAATTGTAATTATTTCACCACTATGGCCTATTTATTGCCTTACCTCCCTAATCTTACTACATTTTCACACACTGTAAATATACTTTTCTATTGTTTATTGTTTATTTTATTGACTGTACGTGTGTTTATCCCATGTGTAACTCTGTGTTGTTTGTGTAGCACTGTTTTGAACTATCTTGGCCAGGTCACAGTTGTAAATGAGAACTTGTTCTTAACTGGCCTACCTGGTTAAATAAAGGTGAAATTAAAATATTTAAAATATTTTTCTCAACCCCATCCTCGCTCATCTTTCTGAGCCTCTCCTTTTTCTCTTCCATTGTTAAACTTAGTTTCACATGGAGCTGAAGTCATGTTAGGACACTCATCCCTGCTTCTACAAACATCCCTTCTTCAAAGGATAAAAATAGAGCTTCGGGCAGGTCTTTGTTTTTCAAAACCCAGGAAGCTCACAAGCAGGGAAACACCCTCCAATATTTCACTGCTTCATTTTGCAATATCATAATGTGGAGTCTTTTGAGTCAGAAGTTTGACTCTGGTTCTGTGAGATCCTTCCAGACTAATAGAGACAGTAGGTCAGCCCAGCTGTGTACAGTACAGTCTGACCTGCAGCCCTGACCTATCAGGAGTGACCTGCAGCCCTGACCTATAAGTAGTGACCTGCAGCCCTGACCTATGAGGAGTGACCTGCAGCTCTGACCTATAAAGAGTGACCTGCAGCCCTGACTTATAAGGAGTGACCTGCAGCCCTGACCTGTAAAGAGTGACCTGCAGCCCTGATCTATTAGGAGTGCCTGCGGACCTATGAGGAGTGCCTGCAGCCCTGACCTTTGAGGAGTGACCTGAAGCCTTGCCCTATGAGGAGTGACCTGCAGCCTTGCCTTATGAATAGTGACCTGCAGCCCTGCCCTATGAGGAGTGACCTGCAGCCCTGCCCTATGAGGAGTGACCTGCAGCCCTGACCTATGAGGAGTGACCTGCAGCCATGACCTATTAGAAGTGACTTGCAGCCCTGACCTATGCGGAGTGACCTGAAGCCTTGCCCTATGAGGAGTGACCTGGAGCCTTGCCCTATGAGGAGCGACCTGCAGCCCTGACCTATGAGGAGTGACCTGAAGCCTTGCCCTATGAGGAGTGACCTGCAGCCCTGACCTATGAGGAGTGACCTGCAGCCCTGCCCTGTGAGGAGTGACCTGCAGCCCTGACCTATGAGGAGTGACCTGCAGCCATGACCTATTAGAAGTGACTTGCAGCCCTGACCTATGCGGAGTGACCTGAAGCCTTGCCCTATGAGGAGTGACCTGGAGCCTTGCCCTATGAGGAGCGACCTGCAGCCCTGACCTGTGAGGAGTGACCTGAAGCCTTGCCCTATGAGGAGTGACCTGCAGCCCTGACCTCTGAGGAGTGACCTGCAGCCCTGCCCTGTGAGGAGTGACCTGCAGCCCTGACCTATGAGGAGTGACGTGAAGCCTTGCCCTATGAGGAGGGACCTGCAGCCTTGCCCTATGAAGAGTGACCTGCAGCCCTGACCTATAAGGAGTGACCTGCAGCCCGTCCCTACGAGGAGTGACCTGCAGCCCTGACCTTTGAGGAGTGACCTGAAGCCTTGCCCTATGAGGAGTGACCTGCAGCCTTGCCTTATGAAGAGTGACCTGCAGCCCTGCCCTATGAGGAGTGACCTGCAGCCCTGCCCTATGAGGAGTGACCTGCAGCCCTGACCTATGAGGAGTGACCTGCAGCCATGACCTATTAGAAGTGACTTGCAGCCCTGACCTATGCGGAGTGACCTGAAGCCTTGCCCTATGAGGAGTGACCTGGAGCCTTGCCCTATGAGGAGCGACCTGCAGCCCTGACCTATGAGGAGTGACCTGAAGCCTTGCCCTATGAGGAGTGACCTGCAGCCCTGACCTATGAGGAGTGACCTGCAGCCCTGCCCTGTGAGGAGTGACCTGCAGCCCTGACCTATGAGGAGTGACGTGAAGCCTTGCCCTATGAGGAGGGACCTGCAGCCTTGCCCTATGAAGAGTGACCTGCAGCCCTGACCTATAAGGAGTGACCTGCAGCCCGTCCCTACGAGGAGTGACCTGCAGCCCTGACTATGAGGAGTGACCTGCAGCCCTGACCTATTAGGAGTGACCTGCAGCCCTGACCTATTAGGAGGGACCTGCAGCCCTGACCTATTAGGAGGGACCTGCAGCCTTTCCCTATGAGGAGTGACCTACGGCCCTGACCTATTAGGAGTGACCTGCAGCCTTGCCCTATGAGAAGTGCCTGCAGCCTTGCCCTATGAGGAGTGACCCGCAGCCCTGACCTATTAGGAGTGCATGCGGCCCTGACCTATGAGGAGTGACCTGCAGCCCTGACCTATTAGGAGTGACCTGCAGCCCTGACTTATAAGGAGTGACCTGCAGCCCTGACCTATAAGGAGTGACCTGCAGCCCTGACTATGAGGAGTGACCTGCAGCCCTGACCTATTAGGAGTGACCTGCAGCCCTGACCTATTAGGAGGGACCTGCAGCCCTGACCTATTAGGAGGGACCTGCAGCCTTTCCCTATGAGGAGTGACCTACGGCCCTGACCTATTAGGAGTGACCTGCAGCCTTGCCCTATGAGAAGTGCCTGCAGCCTTGCCCTATGAGGAGTGACCTGCAGCCCTGATCTATTAGGAGTGACCTGCAGCCCTGACTTATAAGGAGTGACCTGCAGCCCTGACCTATTAGGAGGGACCTGCAGCCCTGACCTATTAGGAGGGACCTGCAGCCCTGACCTATTAGGAGGGACCTGCAGCCTTGCCCTATTAGGAGGGACCTGCAGCCTTTCCCTATTAGGAGGGACCTGCAGCCTTGCCCTATTAGGAGGGACCTGCAGCCCTGACCTATTAGGAGGGACCTGCAGCCTTGCCCTATGAGGAGTGCCTGCAGCCCTGACCTATGAGGAGTGATCTGCAGCCTTGCCCTATGAGGAGTGATCTGCAGCCTTGCCCTATGAGGAGTGATCTGCAGTCCTGACCTACAGTATAAGGAGAGAGTATAGAGAGAGCCTGCAGCACATCGCTTCCTTCGAGTGTCACCCTTAATCCTTCAGTCCACCGAGAGTTAACCTTTGATAAACATTCTATATTTTTCCCGTGGTGAAATTACAGAACTACTGTTGTAAAAACAGCAATGTTGTCCATGTTTCTTGTTATGCAGTCTCCCTGCTAACTCTTAGTGACAAGAGGTTATTTAGAAAAGCAAAACGTGTAAGAAGTTTTGTCCAGGGTTGGCAAAGCAACAAGGTATGTAGGAGGAATTCACCTTAGCTTTAGGGGGGAATGATGAGCCCAGGTCCAGGGCCCAGCTGCTCTCTTTTCTCTGGTCCCGACCGACTCGCTCAATGCACACACACTCGTCAAATGTTTATGCTGACAGGATTCACAATTACAGTTTTTTACGATTGCTTACACACAAAAAATTTACTTTTCCCACAATTAGCAAAACCTTACACTCAAGGAGCAAAACACAAGGCTAGATTTGCACAACTGTAAGCATATTGTCAGCTTCACACTATTTGCAAAATATTACACACAGTGATTTGCAAAACACTAAACACACTTGTATACATCAGACACAGAAGCATATCATGATGTCACTTCCTTGCAATTCCAAAGCACTGACTGTCAAATTACCACACCTATGAGCCAATCTGTTAAACACAGCCATCACGTGCACAAACACATGATTGCTAAATTGTAGACACACCAATCAGGTTTAAGCACTATAAAAATGCAGCAGGTAGGTTGGCCTTCAACCAAAATGGAAGGAGGGTGAGAGGAGGAGTACACAGAGGAGGAGGAGGAGGAGGAGGAGGAGGTAGAGGAAGAGGAAGAGGAAGAGGAAGAGGCAGAGGCAGAGGCCGGGCCAGAGGTCGAGGAAGACCTGAAGCAGGAGGAGAACGTGCACAAAGAAGAAGAGGACCAAACTTATCAAATGACATTCGTGCAACACTAATGAACCATGTTGTGAACCACGGATTGACTGGATTGACTTTGCGCTGCCATTTCACAGCATGGGGTTGTCCTCCGTCATGCCAAAATGGGCCCTTACAACACACCTCACATTCTCGCATTTTTGGACCGATTGCACCACATCGTCATAGCAGGTAATGAAATGCACCAGATGCAATACATCGTCATCTGGGACAATGTGTCATTCCACCGCTCTGCTTTGGTCCAGAACTGGTTTCAACACCATCCACAGTTGACAGTACTATACCTTCCACCATACTCTCCGTTTCTAAACCCTATCGAAGAGTTTTTCTCTGCATGGCGGTGGAAGGTTTACGATCTCCAGCCCCAGGCTCAGGTACCCCTCATTCAGGCCATGGAGGACGCCTGTGACCAAGTCGACGCCGCAGCTGTGCAAGGATGGATTCGACATTCAAGACGGTTCTTCCCGCGTTGTCTTGCTAATGATGATATTGCTTGTGATGATGAAATTCTCTGTCCAGCTAGGCGAAGAGATAATGTATAGTATGTTTACTGTAGTATTTTCTGTACAATATTGTCAGTTTTTTCAGATAATTTTTTATGTTTGTTGTTGTTGTTATTTACTGTAATTGTAACCTGTACTGGATACAGTATTTTAGGTTTGTCTGTTTGCTGAGCTAACAGTGTTATGCACACTACTGTAGTAGCATGAAAACTGGGACATGTTTTGTTGTGATTCTCCATGTTGACATGTTGACTGATTTGGGTATATGGAGAGAAATAAATGATATTTTCCTCAGTCTGCAGCATTGGTCTTGTGTAGTGTTTGTATAGTTGCACTTTCTCTGTGTACTTCATTTACAGTACTCTAATCACTGACAATTAGACTTGCTAAAAGTGTTTTAGGTTAGTAACAGCAGTGTGTAACTGGTTCAAAAAGATTGAAGTCATATGAAATGTGTGTGTTTCGTATGGTAACAAAATATTATTTTTATGAAGTCGTGTATAGTTTTGACAAAAGTCTTCCATTTTGCAAATGATCTGAAGTGTTGTGCTACTTTGGTGTAGGGTTGTGCTAATTGTGTGTAGTGTTTTGACAAACCGGGCCCTGTTTCCAAAATTGTGCTTAAACAATTGGAGAAAACTGTAATTTAGTAGTCTAGCGTTTTACAAGGCTTGGCCCCCTCTGACAATGATTCAACTGTCACGCCAGTTTGATCACCAGCTGCTGTTCTCTGTCAGGGCCAAGGTGTGTGTGTGTGTGTGCCTGAGTGTGTGCCAGGGCCAGGGCCAAGGTGTGTGTCTGATATGTGCAGCTGATGCTCCACTTCAAGCTTCAATCACCAGAGAGGTTATGATGAAAAATGGGTCTCGGCAGGGGGAAAGAATCCACATAAGAATACTAGAAAGCAACAGGTGTCTGGTTTAAAAGCCAATCCTCACATTATTTTAGCTCAGGATAGAATCATCTTTCAACAGGTCAATGGACAGGGTAACCCTCCCCTGGCCTGAAGGCCTTTCTGCGTTTGGTTTCCTTAAACGTTGTCCCTACCTGCACTATTTCATGTTAGTGTGTAGCTACAGTACCTCTAACTATCAGAACACATTACCATCTAAACAAAGGCTAAATGATCTGTATGGATCCAAACCGCCCTGGTTTTGTGAGACCTCAACATAGGTAAACGTTGCTCTGTGTTTGTAATGGAAACTTAATTTCTTTGTGTAGAAAGTTAGCTGGTTCCAGCCCATGTGCCCTCGAGTGAAACACCAAATCTGGATTGCTTCAGTCAACACCTCAGCTGTTGGAATGGATACATCTCAAATGTAAAAAAGTCACCTTGCATGAAAAGCCCTTGCTCAGCAAAATAATGAACAAATTACAGCTGTACGGTTGTCTCTTGTTCTCGTTCTTTTCAAATGGATTCATGACCCTAACAGTTCCTGTTCGACCTGCCCCATATATTTTCCCACATTGCCTGTTTGAAGGGACTGGGAGCAATAATCTAATTTCGGCCTTAGAGGCCCTGAGAGAGAGGGAGGGAGGAAGAGAGAAAGAGAGAGAAGCGAGAAAGAGTGAGAGAGAACTCTAACTCTTACAAAAGCCAAAGCATTATACTTCCCAAGCCGAGCTCTGCAGCGCAGTCCCCAGCCAAAGTCAACTTCCACCTAATATCCAATATTAGGACGCTTTCACAAAACAGATTTCTGAAACTCAATGACTTGTTCGAGAGACGGAGGAAAAAACTCAGTCTTCAAGGAGCCTACAGAAATCTGTTCTAAATCTTATCAGACTTTAAGAATATTATTCTACTCCTTATCTCTCTAAGCACACAGCCGTGGTAGTGGCCTAGATGTAATCACCTCTGGTTTAGGAAATTAAATAATGGCTTAACATTGCTAATTCCCTAATACTGTGCTCCACACTTGAATAGTGCAAAAACAATATTTACAGTACACTATCAGTAGAGAGGGCAGTGGCAAAACTTCAACAAGGAGGTTTCCAGATATTGTGTCGGCCTAACGTTACAAAAATATTCATCAACGCGTTGGCACCATTGTGTTGGGGTGGCGATGATGGGAGTTCACACTACCAATCATCACTCAGTCTGGGACATCTAGGGGTTGAGGAAAGGGTGATGGGATATAGTGTTGGAGGGATGGAAGTGTGGATGAGCGGTTGAGGGATGGAGGAGACGTGGAACGCACCGGGTCACACCCTAGACAGGACTTCCCAAACAGCTGCCAAACCAGGGAGACTCAACCACGATTAAAACACAGGGGTGATAAGGGAGATGTGGCTGATAGTCCGTCAAGAGAGGTAGCCCTTCATTGAACTACAGAATGCAGTACACTACACTACCGGTTTCGCCCGTCATTGACATGCACTCTAATACATTCTATACATACAGTATTAGCGAATAGCTACACCACCCACCTCCTCCTATCAGTAATAACGCTAATTCCCTTCCTTTTTAAAACACTTCAGTAAGATTTCTTAGACAACAATGTACTAGAGGAATTTTCCTAGTTAAAAGCATAACAGGATACTCTGACTTGATACTACCAGAATAGTCTGGTACAGTACCGGTTCCTGCCTTGTGCCTTCTACAGAACTGTACAAAATGGTATAGAGTGCGAAAGATTGAGTTGGAGCAGATAGCTTACCAGGTTTGGGGCCTTTTCCACCGGCTCCTGTTGAACAAAGCACCAAATAATTAATCTACAAATGATCCACTAAAATAAAAATAGTGCTATAGTTGACAGTGCAAGGGCTTTAAAATAAATGTTAAAGTCTCAACTTTCAATGTTCTGTAGATGAGTACACACCTCCTCCTCCGAGGCCTAACGCTCCTATTCCTCCAGCCCCGCCACCAGGGACCAGACCTCCAGCACCAACACCACCCCGTCCTCCATATCCTCCAGCTGGGGGAAACATAAGGTCTGGTTAGGCAACAGGTTTTTGTCATCACTATCATCTTTGTCATCACTATCATCATCATCATCATCATCATCAATAACACTTACTACAGTATGTAAGCTTATAACTCAACACTTCCCTCACTCCATAGCCATTCCCTGACAGCAACACAGAACACCCAGATGAGGACCAGGACAGCACACGCTGGTTTTATAGGTGTGAGGAGAACAGTCTAACTCCCTGAACACCTTGTTAAACCAGACTTAATGACAGTGGTTGTGTCTGAGCACTGTGTTTACCCAACAACAAGAGTGTCATTAGAACCAACACAATAACTAAACTATTAGCTTAGCTTCTGGCCATGTGGTGGAGTGGAGGAGAACTCACACTGTAGGCTTTCCGAGATGAAACGAGAGTCATTTAGCGTCATGTAGTCATGTAGGCTAAACCATGCAAAACTATGCCTATTCTATTCCAGCAGTTTTGTGACATAGCTACACACTGACTTAAAAAGTGTGATGTTGTGGTAGTTAATGTGGTGTACTGTAGTGGTCAGAGTGTTCAGTATGCATGTCACGACTTCCGCCGAAGTTGGTCCCTCTCCTTGTTCGGGCGGCGTTCGGCGTTCGAAGTCACCGACCTTCTAGCCATCGCTGATCCACTTTTCATTTTCCATTGGTTTTGTCTTGTCTTCCATCACACCTGGTTCCAATTCCATCAATTACATGTTGTGTATTTAACCCTCTGTTCCCCCCCATGTCCTTGTCGGTAATTATTTCTTGTAGTGCTTATGCATGGTGTGCTGGTATTTACCGGGTTTTGTTTGACCCATTTATTGTATTGTTCTGTTGACGGTGGTTTATGGATAATAAACGACACCGTTGTAAATCAGTTTTCGCTCTCCTGCGCCTGACTTCTCTGCCGCCAGTACGCACCTCACTACAATGTCTCTGCTATGACAACGTAATAAGACAAAGGCCAGATATAGTAGCCACTCTCCATATCTCTCTATGTGAGTGGCTGTGATGAGGGTGGCCCTGGTGCATGTAACCCAGTTTAGTCCCCTGGCCTGCACGCAAGACAGAGAGCTAAAGCTCTGTGAAAACCATATATCTGTAGTCATTGTTCACTGAATTACTGTAGGTCTCAGCAGCATCATAGATGGCGTCTCTGTCACACCCTGATCTGTTTCACCTGTCTTTGTGCTTGTCTCCACCCCCCTCCAGGTGTCGCCCATCTTCTTCATTATCCCCAGTGTATTTATACCTGTGTTCTCTGCTTGTCTGTTTCCAGTTCGTCTTGTCAGGTCTTACCAGCGTGTTTTCCTGTCTCCCTGCTTTCTCAAATTCTATTTCCTAGTTTCCCCGGTTCTGACCATTCTGCCTGCCCTGACCCCGAGCCTGAAAGCCGTTCTGTACCTGGCCGACTCTGACCCATTTACGAACCTCTGCCAGTCCTGATCCCGAGCCTGCCTGCTGTTCTTTACCTTATTGACTCTGCCCTGGATTACGGACCTCTGCCTGCCTTTGACCTGCCTTTTACCTGCCCCCTGTTTGGGTCAATAAACATCTGTGACTCTAGCTGACTGCATCTGGGTCTTATCCTGAGTTCTGATAGTCTCTCTTAGTCCAGCTAAGGGACAACTATTAGAGAAGGGTATTAAAGTAAGTATTTTCTACTCACCCCCAGTTTTAGCTGGTTTGTAGCCTGCTCCTGCGGGTATCCCTCCAGCACCTGTTGGTAAAACAAGAAAAGAAAAAGAAACAGAAAGAGAAGCAGAAAGAGAGTTATGATACAGTGGAAAGCTTGACGTTTGTTTTAGTTCTCCCCCTGGCTCCTCTATACCTCCATCAACCCCTCCCTCCTTTCCTCCATTAATCCATCCGTCCTGCTGTTTGGGCCTTAGATCATCTGCTTGCTCTGGGTCCTCTGGTCTCTGACCTGACCAGATACAGTTTCTCCACACAGAGACTAGACCACTGTGGTGGGTAGGAGGCTCTAAATCTCTACATCTCTAAATCTTCAAAACTGTGTCCCAAATGGCACCATATTCCCTATATAGTTGTACTACTTTCGACCAGGGCCCTGGTCAAAAGCAGTGCACCATGTGTGGAATAGGGTGCCATTTGGGACACACTAAATCTCCAACAGTATCCCAGAGACACCTTTTAACCTCTCAGAGTGAAGAGAGGAATGCACAGGGTCAGTGTGGCAACTCACGCTTCCTCACACTGTATTTCACTGTAATTTATGGCCTCAATGCTGTTACAGTGAAAACCTACGGCACAGCTATGCTTATCCAGAGGGAAATGGTACAGTACAATGGGAAATAGTATGGTGCGAGAGAGAGAGAAAATACAAGGGATATTGGGTTTCTGTATATGGCAGTAATGATCAAGAGAGCCACATATGAGTCAGCCGTTTTGGACCATTTCAAGTTGCCGGCCTGCCTGTTGTTTAAGGCTGGTTTTAAGGCTGGAGGTGTGTGGTTCAACTGTCCTGGTGATTGTTAATGTTTTACGTGCTGAACACTAGTGAAAGCCAACAGCCACGGAGGGCTCTTAGTGGGTTTGGAGAGGGAGCGCAGTGGTGATCGTTGGTTGGGTTGTGGTTGAGATGGAGACATGGAGTACTGTACACTACAGGCTCAGGGCTAATGGTTAAACTGTGGGTTGCAATAGACTGGGACCCAACATGTGCTTTTTTTTCTTCAGTACGTAATGCTACAGTAATTTAGTTGTATGGGTTTTGTGTTGTTTGCTGGGAAACAGGAAAGGTGTATTTTGTACACTGTATGATCTATGTTGTGTGTGTTGTATACCTAAGTATGTGTGTGTTGTATACCTGGTTTTGAAATTGAGACATGCTGCCATTTAATTGATTGTGTACTACTTTATCAGTGATGTGCGGTCAGGGTAGGTGTCCTACCCTTTGAAAATGAATGATAAATTAAAAATAAAGAATATACATGTTACTACATGCTTCCATATGTGTTATTTCATAGTTTTGATGTCTTCACTATTATTCTACAATGTAGAAAATAGTAAAAATAAAGAAAAACCCTTAACTAGGTGTGTCCAAAATTTTGTACATGTATCCCATTCCCAATATGTCCCATTTAATAATAAATGCGCATACGTATTGGCGCAAAAGGCAGAGCACTATTCTGTCTATGGATGACACACATCATCTGCTGCCTTTTGGTGCTTACGTTCATTTTACTGCTAGCTAAAGGTACGCTGATCAGGATGGCTAACATATTGCATCTGAAACATCTGATTTTCTAGCGAAACAAGGGGTGATACGGGATGGAAGACCAACACTTGAGCTTAGGGACTTACATCAAAGGAAGGGACAGAAAAATAGCAAGATCATTTAAATCTGAGTGGTATCAATGGAAAGATTGGCTCTGTGGACAACATCCGTTGAGAGGACATTTTCTGCACTGAAAGGGATACCGATCAAGGACAACTCTCGTCCCTTGCCATCATCGAGACCGAGAGACTTTTAAAACTGAGGGCCAACAGGGAGGAGTTTTACAGTTCAGTCACTGATGTCTTCAACCAGAAGGATAGAAGCCAGGCGGTTGGGCTTCGTTTACAAGTAGGCCTAAATGTACAGTAGCGCCGTCTACAAATTATTAAATTATGGTAGAGTGTCTGGCTACTCTACCATAAAGGCCTGATTGGTGGAGTGCTGCAGAGATGGTTGTCCTTCTGGAAAGTTCCCTCATCGCCACAGAGGAACCCTAGAGTTCTGTCAGAGTGATCATCGGGTTCTTGGTCACCTCCCTGACCAAGGCCCTTCTCCCCCGATTGCTCAGTTTGGCCAGGCGGCCAGCTCTAGGAAGAGTCTTGGTGGTTCCAAACTTCATCCATTTAAGAATGATGGAGGCCACTGTGTTCTTGGGGACCTTCAATTTTTGGTACCCTTCCCCAGATCTGTGCCTCAACACAATCCTGTCTCGGAGCCCTACGGACAATTCCTTTGACCTCATGGCTTGGTTTTTGCTCTGACATGCACTGTCAACTGTGGGACCTTATATAGACGGGTGTGTGCCTTTCCAAATCATGTCCAATCAATTGAATTTACCACAGGTGGACTCCAGTCAAGTTGTAGAAACATCTCAATTTCAAGTCTCATAGCAAAGGGTCTGAATAGTTATGTAAATAACGTATTTCTGTAAAAAAATATATATCAATTTGCAGACATTTCGAAAACCTGTTTTTGCTTTGTCATTATGGGGTATTGTGTGTAGATTGCTGACAAATGTGGAAAAAGTCAAGGGGTCTGAATACTTTCCGAAGGGAAAGGATTGGGATATAGCTAGCTATATCCCAATCAGTAACGCTGACTACATTTTGTGAGTGTAGCGCTGTGAATGTGTGCATTTTTGAAAGTGCTGTTTTTAGATGGGTTGTGGTTGTTTGATGATTATCTTTGAGATCGTGTCATACAGATGAACACAGTCACAAAAATCTGCTTTATGAGTGTGTGTGTGTGTCACTGTACTTTTATCTAAAGAGACATGTTGTGTAATGTGTTGCGCTGTGCAGTCGTAGGTAGCTGATATATTACCTGGGTAGAGACCAGCACCTGGTCCAGCACCTCCTGCTCCAACTCCAGCACTAGCCGGCACGTACACACCTGGAGAGACAGACCGGTAACATACCTGGTCAGTGACAGCTCTGTATGACTTCATGACACTAATCTAATGGTCCAACATGTAGACCGCAATCCATCGTTTTTAAATTACTATATTCCAAATCTCAGTCATGACCAATACTCAAACCCATGACGAAACTACGGTACAGTAAGAGGTCAAGGCAAAGTCTGATTATCAAAAAATGCATTGTTTTAAGCAAGCAGTGAGATGAGGTACTGCAGTTGGAGGAACAGGGAACATTTTGGTGCATAGAGGGAGATTTGGCCATGGTTTTACGTAACATGCTGTGACATTGTAAAACGTTTACTGCCACCATTGCCACATCAATGTTCTCTCTCTCTCAGCCCCAAGGAGAACTTTAGCAAGTGAGACGTCAGCGCAACTCAACAAGGTAATCAGCAAGAATGTTTGTCTCCTACAGGCTACAGGATTCGGAAATATACTGTAAGAACCCTCTAACTGTAGGGAGGGAAGAAGGGAGAGAGAGAAAAAGAGACGGCGAGAGGTGTGTGTGTTAGAGAAGGAGAGTGAAGTATAAGAGAGAAAGAGAGCGAAAGAGAGAGAGAGAGAGCGAGACAGAGCGAGACAGACAGACAGACAGAGACAGACAGACAGACAGACAGACAGACAGACAGACAGACAGACAGACAGACAGACAGACAGACAGACAGACAGACAGACAGACAGACAGACAGACAGACAGACAGACAGACAGACAGACAGACAGACAGACAGACAGACAGACAGACAGACAGACAGAGAGAGAGAGAGAGAGAGAGAGAGAGAGAGAGAGAGAGAGAGAGAGAGAGAGAGAGAGAGAGAGAGAGAGAGAGAGAGAGAAATGGAACAAAGCACATTAATAATTCAGCTCATGTAGTCGTGTTTCTGGTGGAAAGTTAACATAAACTGTGAAAATCTGCCTGCCGAAGACCACACTGAGTCACTCATCTGGACAGAGAGGTTAGCGAGGACAACAGAGTCAGTCATATTCACATAAATCCCCCAAATCGCACACCAAAACCTGATTAGCAGAAAGGGAAAATATTTAGTCTATCTGGTCTGTTTTTGTTTAACAGAGAAAATCTATTCTCAATCAAAATCAGTACATGCCATCAGGGATTTGTATGGTTATGCTACGGAGCTAGAATTCTTAACATGGTTTTTATGACGGTGCATGTTGTTTTAAAAACACAATGTTTGGGAGTGTAAATAGGGGTCGGTTTGAGTGATGGTTTATTTGAAAGAGTTTGGCGGCCGTGTCCTTGGAAAACAAATGAGCTCATAGTTGAAGCGGTCCGAGACAGATCAGAGAGAGGATGCTCTCTAGCCCAACTGCTCTTAATTGAGACGGTGAGGGAGTTGGATGATGGGAAGAAGAGGCGATCGGGTTTCCTTACAGTTTGGCCTTGTGGTCTTAATGGCTGGCTGAGTAGTAAGAACTTGCTAAACAGACAAGGCCCAAGGTCCTAAGGGAAAGAAGAGGAAAATGTGCACATGGCTGAATGGTCAGAGAGGGCTGTCCAGGGCACAGCATTACACTCTTAGAAAAAAGGTGCAATCTAGAACCTTTTACACAGAGGGTTCTACATGGAACTCAAAAGAGTTTTACCTGGAACCAAAAAAGGGTTCTACCTGGAACCAAAAAAGGGTTCTCTTATGGGAACAGTCGAAGAACCCATTTGGAACCCTTTTTTCTGAGTGTACAACGTTTCACAAAATGACTGCATACTCTGAGGATGATGTACAGTACCAGTCAAAAGGTTGGATACACCTACTCATTCAAGGGTTTTTCTTAATTTTTACTATTTTCTACTTTGTAGAATAATAGTGTAGAATAATAGTGAAAACATCAAAACTATGAAATAACACATTTGGAATCATGTAGTAACCAAAAACGTGTTAAACAAATCAAAATATGTTTTACATTTGAGATGCTTCGAAGTAGCCACCCTTTTCCTTGATGACAGCTTTGCACACTCTTGACATTCTCTCAACCAGCTTCATGAGGTAGTCACCTGGAATGCATTTCAATTAACAGGTGTGCCTTGATAAAAGTTAATTTGTGGAATTTCTTTCCTTCTTAATGCATTTGAGCCAATCAGTTGTGTTGTGACAAGGTAGAGGTGGTGTACAGAAGATAGCCCTATTTGGTAAAAGACAAAGCCCATATTATGGCTAGACCAGCTCAAATAAGCAAAGAGAAACGACAGCCCATCATTACTTTTAGACATGAAGGTCAGTCAATGCGGAAAATTTTGAAATTTGAAAGTTTCTTCAAGTGCAGTCGCTAAAACCATCAAGCGCTATGATGAAACTGGCTCTCATGAGGACCACCACAGGAAAAGAAGACCCAGACTTACCTCTGCTGCAGAGGATAAGTTCATTAGAGTTAACTGTACCTCAGATTGTGGCCCAAATAAATTCTTCACAGATTTCAAGTAACAGACACATCTCAACATCAACTGTTCAGAGGAGACTGCATGAATCAGGCCTTCAATGTCGAATTGCTGCAAAGAAACCACTACTAAAGGACACCAATAAGAAGAAGACTTGCTTGGGCCAAGAAATACGAGCAATGGACATTAGACTGGAGGAAATCTGTCTTTTGGTCTGATGAGTCCAAATTTGAGATTTTTGGTTCCAACCGTCATGTCTTTGTGAGACACAGAGTAGGTGAACGGATGGTCTCCGCATGTGTGGTTTCCAATGTGAAGCATGGAGGAGGAGGTATGATGGTGTGGGGGTGCTTTGCTGGTGACACTCTCTGTGATTTATTTAGAATTCAAGGCACACTTAACCAGCATGGCTACCAACACACCTCCAGGCTGTGTAAGGGCTGTTTGTTCAAGAAGGAGAGTGATTGAGTGCTGCATCAGATGACCTGGCCTCCACAATCTCCCAACCTCAGCCCAATTGAGATGGTTTGGGATGAGTTGGACTGCAGATTGAAGGAAAAGCAGCCAACAAGTACTCAGCATATGTGGGAAATCCTTCAAGACTGTTGGAAAAGCCTTCCAGGTGGAGCTGGTTGAGAGAGTACCAAGAGTGTGCAAAGCTGTCACCAAGGCAAAGGGTGGCTACTTTGAAGAATCAAAAATATTTTGATTGAACACTTTTTGGGTTACTACATGATTCCATATGTGTTATTTCACAGTTTGGATGTCTTCACTGTTATTATACAATGTAGAAAATAGTAAAAATAAAGAAAAACCCTTGAATGAGTAGGTGTGTCCAAACCTGTGACTCATACTGTATGTGTGAGTGTGCAAGTCAATGGATTGATTTGTGTGTGTGTTCTTAAATATGTGTATGCTTACTTGTGTCTGTCCACTCCAGTCTATTTGGCTATATGAGTGTGTGTTTGTGTTCCACCCTCCTCTCTCAGCTCAGTGGATGCCATGCCAGCTCCATGACAGAGCCCCCAGGAAGTGTCCTGTACTTTACCAGCAGGGTAGAATGATTGTTCTCCACTTCAACCCAACCTGCCAGACTCTCATTTCACAATCAAAGGGAGGATTTCCTGTCCCAGGGTTGAGAGGGAGGGCAGATGGAGTGAATGTAGTGTCTGCTCCAATTTTCCACTGGTCAGAAGCCCATCATATCGTAACTACTGTACTGTAGCTACCCCACCATACTACTGGGCAGGGCGGAACCCAGTAAGGGGCACTGGGTTCACAAGAACCAACCCAATAAGGTACTCATTGACCTGAGCTAAGAAATGTGAACTATGCTGACTTACAGTATCAAGTCATTGGTTTCTTATCACTGTCGAGCTCAAACTCAAAGTGTTCTCTAAGAATTTTTTGGGGAATGCATGTGTTTGTAGGTCATACCAGAGGCAAAGGAGACTGGCATAATTAGAACGCAACATGCAACAATTTCAACGATTTTACTGAGTTACAATTTATATAAAGAAATAGAAAGAAATAGAAATAAATGAATTAGGCCCTAATCTATGGATTTCACATGACTGGGAAGGGGTGCAGCCATGGGTGGGCCTTGGAGGGCATAGGCCCAGCCACTTGGCAGCCAGGCCCATCCACTGGGGAGCCAGGTACAGCCAATCAGAATGAGTTTTTCCCCACAAAAGGGCTTTATTACAGACAGAAATGCTCCTCAGTTTCAATCAGCTCTCCGGGTGGCTGGTCTCAAACGATCCCGCAGGTGAAGAAGGCGGATGTGGAGGTCCTGGGCTGGTGTGGTTACACGTGGTCTGCGGTTGTGAGGCCGGTTGGATGTACTGCCAAATTCTCTAAAACTATGTTTGAGGCGACTTATGGTAGAGAAATTAACATTCAATTCCCTGGCAACAGCTCTGGTGGACATCTGTGCAGTCAGCATGATAATTGCACGCTCCCTAAAAACTTGAGACATCTGTGTTGTGTGACAAAACTGCACATTTTAGAGTGGCCTTTTATTGCCCCCAGCACAAGGTGCACCTGTGTAATGATCATGCTGTTTAATCTGCTTCTTGATATGCCACACCTGTCAGGTGGATGGATTGTCTTGGCAAAAGAGAAATGCTCAATAACAGGGATGTTAACAAACTTGTGCACAGAATTTGAGAGTAATAAGCTTTTAGTGTCTATGGAACATTTCTGGGATCTTTTATTTTAGCTCATGAAACATGGGACCAACACTTTACAAGTTGCGTTTATATTTTTGTTCAGTATAAGTAACCAAAAAGTTACCAGTAACCTGATTTAAATCCCATATGGGTGGTAAAGTAGTTTCTATCTGGTCTTCACTGTGAACATAACATGCAATCTTCTGCATTAGCAATCTACAGTGGGGAGAACAAGTATTTGATACACTGCCGATTTTGCAGGTTTTCCTACTTACAAAGCATGTAGAGGTCTGTAATTTTTATCATAGGTACACTTCAACTGTGAGAGACGGAATCTAAAACAAAAATCCAGAAAATCACATTGTATGATTTTTAAGTAATTCATTTGCATTTTATTGCATGACATAAGTATTTGATCACCTACCAACCAGTAAGAATTCCGGCTCTCACAGACCTGTTAGTTTTTCTTTAAGAAGCCCTCCTGTTCTCCACTCATTACCTGTATTAACTGCACCTGTTTGAACTCGTTACCTGTATAAAAGACACCTGTCCACACACTCAATCAAACAGACTCCAACCTCTCCACAATGGCCAAGACCAGAGAGCTGTGTAAGGACATCAGGGATAAAATTGTAGACCTGCACAAGGCTGGGATGGGCTACAGGACAATAGGCAAGCAGCTTGGTGAGAAGGCAACAACTGTTGGCGCAATTATTAGAAAATAGAAGAAAATAGAAGAAGTTCAAGATGATGGTCAATCACCCTCGGTCTGGGGCTCCATGCAAGATCTCACCTCGTGGGGCATCAATGATCATGAGGAAGGTGAGGGATCAGCCCAGAACTACACGGCAGGACCTGGTCAATGACCTGAAGAGAGCTGGGACCACAGTCTCAAAGAAAACCATTAGTAACACACTACGCCGTCATGGATTAAAATCCTGCAGCGCACACAAGGTCCCCCTGCTCAAGCAGGCGCATGTCCAGGCCCGTCTGAAGTTTGCCAATGACCATCTGGATGATCCAGAGGAGGAATGGGAGAAGGTCATGTGGTCTGATGATTCAAAAATAGAGCTTTTTGGTCTAAACTCCACTCGCCGTGTTTGGAGGAAGAAGAAGGATGAGTACAACCCCAAGAACACCATCCCAACCGTGAAGCATGGAGGTGGAAACATCATTCTTTGGGGATGCTTTTCTGCAAAGGGGACAGGACGACTGCACCGTATTGAGGGGAGGATGGATGGGGCCATGTATTGCGAGATCTTAGCCAACAACCTCCTTCCCTCAGTAAGAGCATTGATGATGGGTCGTGGCTGGGTCTTCCAGTATGACAACGACCCGAAACACA
Source organism: Salvelinus alpinus (assembly GCF_045679555.1). Taxonomy (NCBI): domain Eukaryota; kingdom Metazoa; phylum Chordata; class Actinopteri; order Salmoniformes; family Salmonidae; genus Salvelinus; species Salvelinus alpinus. The sequence continues at coordinate 20,324,340 of NC_092106.1, forward strand.
CAGCCAGGGCAACTAAGGAGTGGCTCCGTAAGAAGTATCTCAAGGTCCTGGAGTGGCCTAGCCAGTCTCCAGACCTGAACCCAATAGAAAATCTTTGGAGGGAGCTGAAAGTCCGTATTGCCCAGCGACAGCCCCGAAACCTGAAGGATCTGGAGAAGGTCTGTATGGAGGAGTGGGCCAAAATCCCTGCTGCAGTGTGTGCAAACCTGGTCAAGAACTACAGGAAACGTATGATCTCTGTAATTGCAAACAAACGATTCTGTACCAAATATTAAGTTCTGCTTTTCTGATGTATCAAATACTTATGTCATGCAATAAAATGCTAATTAATTACTTAAAAATCATACAATGTGATTTTCGGGATTTTTGTTTTAGATTCCGTCTCTCACAGTTGAAGTGTACCTATGATAAAAATTACAGACCTCTACATGCTTTTTAAGTAGGAAAATCTGCAAAATCGGCAGTGTATCAAATACTTGTTCTCCCCACTGTATATAGTTTATAAGCCAAACATGGGAGAAACAAAAGCATACGATTTCATGGTTTCTCATGAAACGGATCTGCCTTACCTCTGAGGCACTGGAAAAACATCTTATTTAGGCTACAATGTTGAACCATGTTTTGGCATCCTCCGTTAGTCAATAACATTGCTCCGATTGTTTTGAGTTCAAGTTGAATGGGCTCGTTTTGTCCACGAGACTTAAGCGAACAGATTTAGCTCTATAGGGCGTTTTTTCTCTGTTTAGTTTACAGTTTGAGTATCAGCCAGAGGAATAAGCACTGACATGTTTACCGACCATTAGCTGGCCATGAATTTTAATAAAACCAGACCAAACAAATCCATAACTCGAGAGCCGAATACAACTGAAAACCTCTTTTACAAGCCTGTATGTCTGATGGTCTGTTCATTGAAAACCTATGCAGGCCTATAAGGGCCCGAGTTTATTGCAAAGTTGTAAAACAAAAAAATGAATTGTAATGACTGAATGGCAAACAAATGTGTGGTTTAATAGAGCAGAACTTGTTCTCCAATCCAAAGTCGCACGCACACACTTAGCTAATTGCTAGTACTCCCCACCCCTTGTTAAAACCTTAGTGAACCATTACGACTCCTCTCCCGTCTCCAACCTCTGGATCTGAGAGCTTTCAGAGATCTTTAGGCTAAGCCTGAACAAGTATCTGGGCAGAGGAGTAGACAATGAATATGACAAGTCTCCTCTCCAGTCCAGTTAGCTACCATTAATTTTCCCATTAGGCAGCTCTGCAAGCGTTAAAATGGCAAAATAAGTTTGTTAATGAACAAATAACGTAATTAACTGCCATCATGCCCGGTATGAACTTCCAAAAAAGTTCTAAATGTACAAGCAACCGGAAAAATGTCTTGTCTGGAAAGAATATATTGTTTTCACCAAGTGCGCACATGCCAAATTCACCTCTCGGAAAGATCACTGTAAAATTGTACCCTATATTGTCTACTTAATATACAGTGCCGTCAGAAAGACACAGGCATCCTTCTTAATTCAGTTGCCTGAGAGGAATGAAACCACTCAGGGATTTCACCATGAGGACAATGGTGACTTTAAACAGTTACAGAGTTTAATGCCTGAGATGGGAGAAAAACTGAGGATGGATCAACAACATTGTAGTTACTCCACAATAGTAACCTAAATGAATGAAAATATTCCAAAACATGCATCCTGTTTGCAATAAGGCACTAATGTAAAACTGCAAAAATTAATACAAAGCGTTATGTTTGGGGCAAATCCAACACAAGACATCACCGAGTACCACTCTTCATATTTTAAAGCATGCTAGTGGCTGCATCATGTTATGGGTATGCTTGTCATTGGCAAGGACTGGGGAGTTTTTGGGGGGATAAAAAGAACCGTAATAAAGCTAAGTACAGGAAAAATCCTAGAGGAAAACCTGGTTCAGTCTGCTTTCCAACAGACACTGGGAGACAAATTCACCTTTCAGCAGGACAATAACCTAAAACACAAGACCAAATATAGACTGGAGTTGTTTACCAAGACGACATTGAATGTTCCTAATTGGCCTAGTTACAGTTTTGACTTAAATCAACGTGAAAATCTATGTCAAGACTTGAAAATGGCTGTCCAGCAATGATCAACTACCAATTTGACAGAGGTTGAAGAATTAAAAAAGGAATAATATGCTAATATTATGCAGTCCAGGTGTGCAAAGCTCTTAGAAACGTACCCAGAAAGACTCACAGCTATAATTGCTGCCAAAGGTGATTCTAATATGTATTGACTCAGGGGTGTGAATGCTTATGTAAATTAGATATTTCTGTACTTAATTTCCAATGCATTTGCAAAAATGTTGACTTTGTCATTATGGGGTATTGTGTGTAGATGGGTGACCCAAAAAATATATTTAATCCATTTTGAATTCAGGCTGTAACACAACAAATATGGAAAAAGTCAAGGGGCATGAATACTTTCTGAAGGTACAGTACATCACCAAAAAAAAACAGTTTGTTTGTGAATTAAATTAATTATACAATGAATGATGTAATGATTACCTTAACTCCCATTGATTTAGTGCATGTGTAATAAAAAATGGATCCTATGAGTATTTCACAGCAATGATCAGACTGGCGTGTTTTCTTCTAATCCCTTTTCCTTGATCGTAAGACAAATGATGGCGAGCAATTTAAACCAACTGGAATTGAAAAAATAAACAACAATTATTGGGCCATATTTTTACTGCAGGTTATGATTAGCGTAACCTTGGGCCTTCACTGAGGCACATTTAATTTCTTCCCAGACCATACATAAAATACACACTTCTACAAATCAGATGTACTGTTGGACATGTCTTCATATCACATTTTGTTGATTAGTCAGGGGTTAACAATGAGAAATAAAATAAGCATGCCATAAAGCATTTTTTAAACTAAGCAGTTACACAATTCTTTCAGATTCCTCAATACAATGTTATGAGCTATTCCCAAAAGTCTGATCTACTGCTCAGGTTTCCACACTTCAATTAGTGTATTTATCTAAAATCATTCATGTCTGTCATCATTTTATGCACTGATGTTTAACAGTAAAATGCTTTCTAATGACCTTGGAGAACTGGCTTGGAGAACTGTCTCAGAATCACATTTTAACATCACTTTCCCAGTTTTATGTGAAGAACACTTCAAAACGGAGATATAATTAGATATTTCTCTGTCAGTGTTAAATATACAAAACAAAACAAAAAATTGGACCATTTTGTGTTGTTGTTGACTTTGCACATGAGTGCCAAATTACTCTCATGTAGAGACAGCGTTTTGCCACATGCCGTCAGAGCAGAATTCCATGACAATGTCAGAGTCATTCATCTGGGAAGACTTCCCATAACCTCCATGGAAGACCCTATCGGACTGGAATTATGTGCCTCTGCAAACAAACACTAACAACCGTAAGAATGTATGAATACTTTCTGAAGGCACTGTACTTACATTAAATATTATTGCATTACGTGTAGCGCATGAAACAACAGGTTGATATGACATTCATCCACTGCTGTAAGTGATCAAATTAATGATCTTTCGGGATACTGTACTGCTGCTGGATCAGCCAACCTGTACATGGAAGTAATGACTGATTTTATCGGAGGCGCCGAAGAGGTGGATTTGGCGCATGCACACTTGGTCAAAAACAATACAGATTCTTTCCAGACAAATACTTTTTTCAGTTGCTTGTCAATTTGTGTTTAGAACTTTTTTGGGCAGTACATAACAGTGGTAAATGACGATAGTTGCTCAGCGAAACTCCATATTTGGTGAGAAACAAACGTATTTTGACATTATAACGCTTGCAGAAGTGTCTAATGGGAAAAAGAATGGTAGCTAACTGCACTCTTAGACAAAAACGTGTTATCTAAAAACCTAAAAGGGTTCTTTCGGCTGTCCCCATAGGAGAACAAGTATCTGGGCAGAGAAACGAGTATCTGGTTCCAGGTACAACACTTTTGTGTACAATGTAGAACCCTTTACACATAGGATTCTACATGGAACTCAAAATATTTCTACCTGCAACCAAAAGGGTTTCTAGCTGGAACCAAAAAGAGTTATCCTATGGGGACAGCTGAGAACCCTTCTGGAACCTTTTTACTAAGAGTATGGGCTAGAGAGGAAACTCGTCATATTCATAATCTCTTCCTCTGCCCAGATACTGGTTCAGGCTTAAATAAACTGTGTCTAAATATGTTTGGAGTGTTCCAGAAACCTGACATTTACGGAATTAACACCTTCCATCTGTTTATTCATCACACCATCCATCCCTCCTGTAAATTAAAGTGTGTCTGTGTCTGGTAAAGCTTGTGTGGCCAGCAGCAGGTCCAGGTCACCCTCCCTCTCAGAAGGTTCTCTGTGGCTAGACTAACTTAATATCAGCCTTCCTATTCTGACTGCAGTGAAAAAGGAGGCTGACATCAGTCTTAAAGGAGGCTGACATCCTGAGACCAAGATCTACAGAGCAGTGCAGCAGAGCAGATTGGAGCAGACTCCCTCTTTCCTGGTACTAAGCATCAACAGCTATTGGACATGTTGGGTCTGGCCTACATTTTGTCACATTGTAGCATTATATTTTCCAAAACATTTAGCGAGAAAAGGGAGGGGGGAGGTGGGTCAAAGAAAAGAAAGCGTGAAAAGAGTACATTTTGATGACAGAAGAACTCCCTGCCTCTCTTCCTCCACCTGTCTTCCCTTCCTCCCCTCCCCTCCCCTCCCTCCTACGGAATTCAAGGCACCAGCCTATCTGACACACACATCTGTGGAGCAGAGCATAAATGTAAAGTATGCAAAGTCAAATAAACAAACGACATACAGACGGCACTATTTTAAATGGAGGCAGAATTCTGATCTCATAATCGGCACTAATTTTCAGCCTTCCAATGTCTCTCGGCTGAGACAGAACCTACCTACCGGGAGGTTGACATAATGCATGATCTCTCCCCTTCATAGTTTCAAAGAGGCAATGTCTATGAAAAATAAAATAAATAAGGTTTTGCAACAGCTGCAAATTCCTTCTTCCTTCGTAAGGTTTGAAGATTTTATAGACGTTGTATTGAACATGACAGGAACGTAAACTACAGAATGGCAGTCTGAACTTAACAGAGCAAATTGCAGTTTGATTCCAAATAAACTTACTTCATCTCTTCTTACACAATCTGTTAAAAGTACAGAGCAAAACTAAGTATGTAATGAATAGTGTGCATATTGCCTATAATAAGACTAGATGTTTCAAGGATATACGTTACTTTCAATAACCATCCAAGGTAACTTTAATTTTTATGTTCAGAAAAGGACATTAAATCATGGGATATTTATCCAAGATTTACCTTCATTCTGGCAAGCATAAGTACACTATAGTTTGTTACTACAGACTTACAGGGTATGAAGAAAAGTACAACATTTGTAACTTCCAGTCTTTTCTAAATGTGGACCAGATATTTCAGTTAAGTTCGAACAGGTCCCCACTACTCTCATTTCATAAACTAGGCTAAAATGTATGTGGTATGGGACCAGGTCCAAATCTATAGAACACAGAGGGTTTTCTTTAATGGAAACCTCTCTAATGCAAATTCAGTTGAGTGTGGTGTAGTGCAGGGCAGCCAGCTTGGGCCATTATTGTTATTCTGTTTTTACTAATGACCTTCAACTGACCTTGAATAAAGCCTGTGTGTCTATGTACGCTGATGACTCAACAGTATACACATCAGCTACCACAGTAAACTAAATACCTGACACCCTCAGTTTTAGAATGGGTAACCGACAATAGGCTGGTGCTAAATATAAAAAAACGAAAAGCAACGTTTTTGGGACAAATCACTCACTCAACTCTAAACCTCATTTAGATCTATTATTGAATAATATGGTGATTGAACAAGTCGAGGAGACTAAACTGCTGTCTGTAACCCTAGATAACAAGCTGTCATGGTCAAAACATATAGACTCAATGGTTGCTAAAATGGGAAGAGGTCTGTCCATGATAAGGTGTTGTTCTACTTTCTTTTCAGTCAATCAGACAGGTCCTACAGGCCCTAGTTTTGGACTACTGCCCAGTTGTGTGGTCATGTTCGGCAAAGAGGGACACACACTACCGTTCAAAAGTTTGGGGACACTTAGAAATGTCCTTGTTTTTGAAAGAAAAGCAATGTTTTGTTCATCAAAATAACATCAAATTGATCAGAAATACAGTGTAGATAGACATTGTTAATGTTTTAATTACTATTGTAGCTGGAAACGGCAGATTTTTTATGGAATATCTACATAGGCGTACAGAGGCCCATTATCAGCAACCATCACTCCTGTGTTCCAATGGCACGTTGTGTTACCTAATCCAAGTTTATCATTTTAAAAGGCTAATTGATCATTAGAAAACCCTTTTGCAATTATGTTAGCACAGCTCAAATCAAATCAACGTTTAATTGTCACGTGCACCGAATGCAACAGGTGTAGACCTTACAGTGAAATGCTTACTTACAGGCTCTAACCAATAGTGCAAAAAAGGTATTAGGTGAACAATAGGTAATAGCTGAAAAATGAAGGCTATTCCATGCGAGAAATTGGCCAGCATCCCGGAGTCGCCTCTTCACTGTTGACGTTGAGACTGGTGTTTTGCGGGTACTTTTTAATGAAGCTGCCAGTTGAGGACTTGTGAGGTGTCTTTCTCAAACTAGGCACTCTAATGTACTTATCCTCTTGCTCAGTTGTGCACCGGGGCCTCCCACTCCTCTTTCTATTCTGGTTAGAGACAGTTTGCGCTGTTCAGTGAAGGGAGTAATACACAGCATTGTACGAGATCTTCAGTTTCTTGGCAATTTCTTGCATGAATAGCCTTCATTTCTCAGAACAAGAATAGACTGGCGAGTTTCAGAAGAAAGTCCTTTGTTTCTGGCCAATTTGAGCCTGTAATCGAACCCACAAATGCTGATGCTCCAGATACTCAACTAGACTAAAGAAGGACAGTTTTATTGCTTCTTTAATCAGAACAACAGTTTTCAGCTGTGCTAACATAATTGTAAAAGGGTTTTCTAATGATCAATTAGCCTTTTAAAATGATAAACTTGGATTAGCTAACACAACGTGCCATTGGAACACAGGAGTGATGGTTGCTGATAATGGGCCTCTGTATGCCTATGTAGATATTCCATAAAAAATCGTCCGTTTCCAGCTACATTAGTCATTTACAACATTAACAATGTCTACACTGTATTTCTGATCAATTTGATGTTATTTTAATGGACAAAAAAAAAGCTTTTCTTTCAAAAACAAGGACATTGCTAAGTGACCCCAAACTTTTGAACGGTAGTGTAGGTAAATTGCAGTTGGTCCAGAACAGAGCAGCACTTAGATGTACACGGAGGGCAAATGTCAGTAACATGCATGTCGATCTCTACTGGCTCAAAGTTGAGGAGAGATTGACTGCATCAATATTGGTCTTTGTGCGAGGTGTTGAAGGTACCGGACTGTCTGTTCAAGCAGTTGGCACACAGTTCGGACACTCATCGGTACCACACAAGACATGCAATCACAGTCCCCAGGTCCAGAACAGAGGCTGAGAAACGCATATTATTAAATAGAGCGATGACTACATAAAACTCTGCCACCCCAGGTAACTCAAGCTAGCAAAAAAAACTGTTAAAAATCAGACAAAAGTACACCGTTACGGCAAAATGGTAACTGTGAAGAGACACAGACATTTTTATATATTTTGAATTGTAATTTTCACTGTATTATATATTGTTTTATGTAGGCGGGTGGCCTTGCACAAGCCTTTGTTTCTGTGAGCCGGAATGGATCATAAGGCAGGAGACATCTGAGTATTATGTAGTATGATGAAGTATTATTTAGTGTTATGCATATTTGTCACGTTCCTGACCTGTTTTCTGTTGTTTTGTATGTGTGTGATGGTCAGGGCGTGAGTTTTGGGTGGGCATTCTATGTTGTGTGTTTCTATGTTGGTTTAGGGTTGCCTGGTATGGCTCTTAATTAGAGGCAGGTGTTTTGCGTTCCTCTAATTAAGAGTCATATTTAGGTAGGTTGTTTCACTGTGTTCGTTGTGGGTGGTTGTTACCTGTCTCAGTGTCTGTATGTTACGCCACACGGGACTGTTCCGGTTTTTGTTAGTTCGTTCGTTTTATGTAGTCTGTTTTCCTGGTTCATGCGTTCTTCACGTTGTATGTAAGTTCGTGTCCAGGTCTGTCTACATTCGTTTATTTGTTTTGTAATTATTCAAGTGTTTGTCGTGTTTTTCCGTTTTGTCTATTAAATCAATATGTATTCACAACCCGCTGCATTTTGGTCAAATCCCTGCTACTCCTCTTCGGATGAGGAGAAGGAGGAAGCCCGTTACAATATTATGTATTTTATTTGTTATTTTGTTTCCTGTTTGGAGCCCAGGAAGAGTAGCCGTTGCCTTGGCAGCCGTTAATTGGGGATCCCAATCAAATACTAAATCCTATTGATTCCATTGCAAAAGGCATGCTCAATCAAGGTATTATAAATTATTTGGAACACTATTTGAACCCAGGTGTCACGCCCTGACCGTAGGTTGCTTTGTATGTTTCTATTTTTAGCTTGGTCAGGGTGTGATGTGGGTGGGTATTCTATGTTGTAGGTCTAGGTTTTCTGTTTCTATGTGTTTGGCCTGGTATGGTTCTCATTCAGAGGCAGCTGTCTATCGTTGTCTCTGATTGAGAGCCATACTTAGGTAACCTGTTTTCCCACTTGTGTTTGTGGGTGGTTATTTTCAGCACTATGTGGACTATGAGACAACCTGGGAGGAGATAGAAAGCTGGTCGGTCGACCCAGGGAGAGTGCCGGAGCCCGCCTTTGATTCTCTGGAACAGTGCGAGGAGGGATATCGGAGAATGGAGTTGGCGACACGAACACGGCTGGCAAGGAAGTCCGAGAGGCAGCCCCAGAAATTTATTTGGGGGGGAGGCACACGGGGAGATTGGCGGAGTCAGGTAGGAGACCTGAGCCAACTCCCCGTGCTTACCGTGGCGAGCGTCGTACTGGTCAGGCACCGTGTTATGCGGTGGAGCACACGGTGTCTCCAGTACGTGTTCATAGCCCGGTACGTTACATCGCTGCTCCTCGCATCTGCCGGGCGAGAGTGGGCATCGAGCCAGGAAGGATTGTGCCAGCCCTGCTCTCCAGGCCTCTAGTGCGTCTCCTCGGCCCGGGTTATCCTGCACCAGCTCTGCACACTGTGTCTCCAGTGCGTCTGCATAGCCCAGTGCGTCCGGTGCCTGTGTCCCGCACGTGCAGGGCCAAAGTCACCATACAGCCAGGACGGGTTGTGCAGGCTCTTTGCTCGAGACCTCCAGTGCGCCTCCACGGCCCAGTGCATCCGGTGCCTCGGCCAAGGTCAAGGCCTCCTGCATGTCTCCCCAGCCTGGTGAGTCCTGTGCCTGTGCTAAGCCCTAATCCTCCTGCATGTCTCCCCAGCCTGGTGAGTCATGTGCCTTCTCTCAGAGCCAAGCCTCCAGTGATGATCCATGGCAAGAAGCCTCCAGTGATGATCCATGGCACGAAGCCTCCAGTCATGATCCATGGCACGAAGCCTCCAGTGATGATCCATGGCAAGAAGCCTCCAGTGATGATCCATGGCACGAAGCCTCCAGCGTCGCCCTCGAGTCCGGAGCCTCCAGCGACGCCCTCGAGTCCGGAGCCTCCAGCGTCGCCCTCTAGTCCGGAGCCTCCAGCGACGCCCTCCTGTCCGGAGCAGCCAGAGTCTCCCTCCTGTCCGGAGCAGCCAGAGTCTCCCGCCTGTCCGGCGCTGCCAGAGCCTCCCGCCTGTCCGGCGCTGCCAGAGCCTCCCGCCTGTCCGGCGCTGCCAGAGCCTCCCGCCTGTCCGGCGCTGCCAGAGCCTCCCACCTGTCCGGCGCTGCCAGTGTTTCCCTCCTATTCGGGGTCCGTTGTAAGGGTCCCCAGTCCGGGGTCGGCGGCTAGGGTCGGCACTCCAGAGGCGCTACATAAGGGGGCCAAGACTAAGGTGGAGTGGGGTCTACGTCCTGCACCAGAGCCGCCACCGCGGTGAAATGCCCACCCAGACCCTCCCCTATTGGTTCAGGTTTTGCGGCCGGAGTCCGCACCTTTGGGGGGGGGGTACTGTCACGCCCTGACCGTAGATTGCTTTGTATGTTTCTATTTTTAGTTTGGTCAGGGTGTGATGTGGGTGGGTATTCTATGTTGTAGGTCTAGGTTTTCTGTTTCTATGTGTTTGGCCTGGTATGGTTCTCAATCAGAGGCAGCTGTCTATCGTTGTCTCTGATTGAGAGCCGTACTTAGGTAGCCTGTTTTCCCACTTGTGTTTGTGGGTGGTTATTTTCTGGTTAGTGTTTGCTGCACCTGTCAGAACTGTTCGTTGGTCGTTTTGTTGTTTTTGTTCGTGTATTCATTTTGATTAAAAGTATTATGGATACGTACCACGCTGCACTTTGGTCCTCCTCTCCTTCTCCCGACGACTTTCATTACACCAGGTTTGGGGGCCGGGCCTGCTACTCACTGTGCTGTTCAATCTGGTCGGAATGAATCATCTGGGTTAACTAAGTATGCTTCATTGTTGAGCATTTGGCACCTGTTGCCCGCAGACCAAACATCTCCTTAGAGATTATTGTGTGGTTGACATTTACCCACAACTGAAACCATGGGCATAAACAAACCATGTAACAATGCTTGTTCCCTCACCATGGTAAGGACTTATGGGCAGTGATTAGGGCTGTGTAATGTTGCAGTATTTTTTTCAGAAGATTTCATGTCAAGTCTTTACGATCAACCTGTGACATTACAGTAGTGAGCATGTTGCTGGCTTGCTTCTGAAGCTAAGCAGGGTTGGTCCTGGTCAGTCCCTGGATGGGAGACCAGGTGCTGCTGGAAGTGGTGTTGGAGGGCCAGTAGGAGGCACTCTTTCCTCTGGTCTAAACAAAGATCCCAATGCCCCAGGGCAATGATTGGGGACACTGCTCTGTGTAGGGTGCCGTCTTTCGGATGGGACGTTAAACGGGTGTCCTGACTCTCTGAGGTCATTAAAGATCCCATGGCACTTATCGTAAGAGTAGGGGTGTTAACCCCGGTGTCCTGGCTAAATTCCCAATCTGGCCCTCAACCATCACGGTCACCTAATAATCCCCAGTTTACAATTGGCTCATTCATCCCCCTCCTCTCCCCTGTAACTATTCCCCAGGTCGTTGCTGCAAATGAGAACGTGTTCTCAGTCAACTTACCTGGTAAAATAACGGTAAAATAAATAAATAAATAAATAAAATGTTAAAGCATAAATAGTATAACGTCAGACATACATTTGTAAGTGGGTTGTATTAAACAGCCCATCTGTGTTACATACTGTAGACACACATAATAAAAGTTTGTGTTGCGTACAGAACAGTCAGGGAGCTATGGTACAGCCTGGACATTTCCAGTGCTCTCCTTTTGAAATATGCGTCTATTAAACCAACTCATCCATCCCAAATCTGGTTTGGTTTCTACAACACTCGTAGTTGCAAAAATCGTGATGCTCAGAATCTATAACCAGTGTGTCAGTAATCACTCCATGCTACATGTTCTGTAAGCGCTTCAGATGTTTGGATAAGCGATTTCCCAGCCGCAATATCCTGTTCTAAAATGGCTCTGGGAGAGAGAGTGCAGTAGAGAGAGAGCATGTTTTAATATAAAACTGCCAAAGATGGAGAGAAAATCAGAGCTGTTAACAGTCCTGCCCCAGTGAGTGTGTGAGAGTAATGAATAAACACAGCAGAATGAGAGTCTTATCTCCAGTAGCGGCCCCAGGGTGCTCCTGCCAGCGACCCAGGAGCCCCTGCTCACTCCAGCGCTGAAAGGGGTCATGGAGCAACAATGTACACATGGCCTGGTTCTCAGAGTGTAACTCAAGACCAGGCTTGCGCAAAGGTACCGGTAATTTACCAAAGGTACCGGAACATTCAGTAATTTTGGTAATTAACATATAATGTTGGTAATTTATACTTGAACATTTTTGCATTTTTTTTCCCATATTGTACATGACTACATGAGTAATTTTTTTGTACATGAGTACAAAAAAACCCATCTAATCAACAATTGACAATTGACTTTTTTCACAACTGCCACCAGTTTGGTGCCAAAACATTAACAACAAAGACATATTGACATAGTAAAAAAGTCAATAAAATATATAAAGGATATTTCATGCTGAACTCTTATATTAAACACCAATGGTATTCACTAAGTTGATATTTAGGAGAATGTTTTACAGCTTTGTTATTCTATTTAAAAAGAAAATCTTCTTATTTGATCATTTTATATATTTGATGTGTGAAAAGGCAACACAGAGGGCCAGAGATAATTACAGACACCTGTGATAATCTGAAGTACCCAAAAGGGCCACTAAATGACTTGTGACCAATTACATAAAATCCTTGAAAGATACAAAATGTCTGGTAATTTACTGGTAGACTCAGAAAGTTACCAGTAATATACCCTCCCTTTGCAACCCTACTCAAGTCCCAATCAAGGTATAATGCAGATGGTGTATCCATTCCTCTAAAGAGTCCAAAACGTCATTTTTTTCTGTTAATAGTTTTAAGTGGATTCAGTCGTTTCAGTTTTGAAGAAGATGTGATCCGATCATATTACTTTTAAGTCTTCCCCTAAATAGGTGCCCCATGGCACTGAGCAGTAGTCCCTCTGCCAACGGGCCACGAGACACCAGGGTGTCAAATTAATCCTGTTATCCCTTCCTGGCAACCCACCTCATACAAAGGGATTAAGCCAAGAAAGGTGGTTCGCTCACAAACACACGTCTCCAATAAAGAACCAGAGAGCTGCTGCAAAGCTCAACAAAGTAGAGCAGAGTCAAGATAATCAGATTGGGAATCTACCAACCCAACCTGTGGTGAAGCAGGGGCAACACAACACAGCAAGCCAGGGCAATTCATCACCAGTCTGCCCGACCGACAGGCGAGGTGTGCCATTCAATCTGCCATGATTTCATTCACCTTCAACTGCGGCCAGGAGAGTGTCATTGACGGAGAGAACTAATGGATTAGAATCCTCTGAAGTCCTGAAGGCCTGAGCGTCAACGCCAAAAGAGGCAAACTGGCTTCCAGGGCATCCAGGCAGCACTGCATGCAGAACAAAACTAACCGACTCAGGCTTTTAATTCTATTGAGACTGGCTGGAAGGAAATTAACAGAGTCGGTGGAACTTTTGTTATTTTTTATCCTCTGTAGGCCTCTGCATGCTTGTCAGGGTTATGTCATTAACAGTGTTTGTCATAAAACAGAAACTAATGACTCTGGCACGGTTTTTGAAATCCGTCATTGAATGGAGTTGTCTGGACTAAAGTAACATAGTACACTGAGGTGTGAAATAAAACACTGACATCTGATACCCTTCTTGGCAATTTAACATGTAAAAGAGTGAACAAACTCTGATTACATTACTTTGTGTGACTAAGTACAGAAAATAAAAGTATGGGTGAGAGAAGAGTTTGTCGAAGGCCAGGATAGTTATTATTCCCAGAGGGGATTGGCAGTAGGATTGGAAGCTGACAGAATGTTGGTCTTTCCTTCACAAGCTTCATACTATCCAGACACTTCAAGGTAAACATAGGATGGGAGTGGATACCACAGGAAACGCCAGTAATGAAAAGATAATTAGCTAATTTACATCAAACAGAATGTGCTCAGAGCAGGCAGTCTTACAGAGAGATCTTTATTCAACTGTAGTCTCTGCATTCAATTTAGTCAGACTAGGGTTGCATCCCAAATGGAATCCTATGCCCTTTATAGTTCACTACTTTTGACAAGGGCCCAAAAGTAATGCACTATGTAGGAAATAGGGTGCCATTTGGGACTGTGTCTTTGAGGAAGAGGCCACTTAACCCCAGCTGTCCTTCTCAGATTTATTTTGATCAGAATAACATCCCATCCTCAATTTATCCGTCTGACAGATGGTGTTTGTTTGTGGGAATGTTTAAAAAATCTTGAAGTAAGACAGAGCAGCAGTCTGCCACAGTACAGTACCTGCTCAGGGATACCAGACAGAGTTATACCGACAAGCTGCATATTTATTAACCAACTCCTTCCCTGACTTTCCCTCATGCGTCATAACTCATTCACACTCGCAAGAAAACAGTCTCCAATCCCATTCTTATGATAACTGTCCAAAGTATGAGCAAGCAGAGGGTTTTTTCAGTGCCGAACCCTCTTAAAAAGGTGAATGGGTGTTAATGGGGTTTGCATTACTTTCAGATAATTGACACTTATTTGGAACGAGCTAGAGGGTGGTTTCTTAACCTTCCACTCACAGACGGAGACAGGTGGAGCTGGTTTCAGTACCTCAAAACAACTTTGATAGGGATGGATTTTATATTCACTGAAGATCAAAATTTGGCTCCTAAGCCAATATCGAAATTCGCTGGCTCCTCCGTCTGTACGCTGTACATTCTGCCTGAGCTGAGCTGCTGCTCTCGAAAGCTGAACTGAGCTCTGTTTGTTTCGGACGAGGCAATTGGCTCACCACTTTAGGTCAGTGCAAAGAAGAGTTTGAAGAAAACTGCTGTGAGGGCAAAAAGGGAAAACACAATATTAGATGAGTAAATATCTTATCTAACAGATCCGCTTTCAAATATCACAGGTGCTTAACAGTCTATTGACATGCAAGTTAACGTGCTATCCAATAAAGTTTAATAAATAGGAGATAGGTTTTCACGTTACTTTGTGGTTTTTCCAACCTATGTATCAAGCATCATAAATGCTTATGTCGTGTCAAAATTAGATGAATTTGTCATAAGGTGGTTATAACAGGTGTCTGACATGTCACATTACTGATGCATTACTGTATGTAGAGTTTATGATGCATCACCTCAATTAAATTTGACCATATACTCCCATCACACTCATTAACGTTGCACATCCAGCCACCGATTAAGATACAGTTAAATATAAGACTATATAAGGGCAAAATATTCCAGTCATGGGTTTCAAAATGGACTGTAGCAGCGCCACCATCTATAACTCCATCTGACACAGTTTAGAGAGAATAATAGCTTGGACTCAGACACTAACAGCTGGGGAACAGAAGATGCATTTATTATTTGGGGGGGGAAAATACATCTTTAAAAGTGCTGTGGAACAGAAGAATCACAGACGCTCAGATCCACACCACCGTTCACATGGGAATTCATTATTGGTCAATTCTACATGACGTACTGTAGCTGACGGGGAAGAGGGACCAGCTGGAGTCATGCATTGCACACTGACATGCTGTAGTACTGTATGGGACTGGGCTTTACATTACACTAGCTAGCTACACAGACAACTCCCCTCCGGGGCCTGACAGAAACCGTTTACCATTTAAGAACCAAACGGAAGCAAACAGAGCAAAATGAGAGTTTCTATTGGACAAATTCAGTTAGGTCCCTCCCCGTTTCGTTCCGTTTGCTTCCGTTTTGCTACAGAATCGGCGTAATGAATATGCCCCTGATTTCACTCACACTCAAAAACACTGAAACCTGTTGGAAACTGTCCTCTCTAGAAACCAAACATACGTCACTTTGTACTAAGCCAGGTCGCTCAGATTTCTGTATTTATGCGTTTAGGATGATTACTACATCTTTTATAGTTCACTCTTCCTGAAGAGCACTTCCAACACAAGCCAGTTTTTGGCCAGTTCCTCCAGCTTTATCTGATATCGTATAAATGAAATACAATTTATGTTTGTTTTATAACCTCCACAATCCTTTCATTTCACTTTTAAATGTAAGCTATTATGTTGTTGTTTAAGTCAACCAATAAAATCAAGTTGAAAATATTGCTGGAGATCCAATTATTGGATCAATATTACCATATGTGACACAGATTTTCGCAATGACTAGCTTTTATATATCCTCAATATAAATCCTTACCAATTCTTATACATACCTAATATAGACAGGAGCCAGACTGCATAAAGCACAGTTATGATATCTGTATTTAGACACTGAATCTGCTGACACTGACAATGCTCTCTAAAAACGTCACAACAATAACTCTAAGCCTGCAGGCATAAATACTGTATCTGGTCCAAAACCTGGACAATATTAGCCACAACTACAAGAATACAAAGCACAAGCTAATATGGAGCATATTACCATTGTGCTTTTAATTATAACCGAGACCGTGAGCGGTGCATCTGCAATGCAATGGAACAGAATGTTGTTATCTTGAACTTTAAGTGCATTTAAGTGCAATGGAAAGTTGTGGTTTTTAAAATCTTGTTGCTAACCTTTGACACTTGTACAGACAGTCAGATAGAATAAAGACTACTGAATCGTCATACTGTAAGTGCAGCTTTCAAAAGTAATATTCAGTTAGAATTATGGTATATATTTTAGATGCAAACATTTTAAGGGTATTTGAGAGAGAAAAAAAATGCTTTTATATGGAGAAAAGGTTTTGCATAGGATTTGTGAAAATTATGCCCAGAAATTAGTTATCTGAATTGCTTTCTAGACAGGTCTTCTTTAGCAGGGATTGTTGACAAAATAAACAGACAAGACAGGGTCAGTATATATCAATGCATGCATGACAAATATACCATACACTTTATGAAATAGGCAGAACTGCACACACAACAAATAGGTTGGAGTGATTAAAGTGTCTGTGTAACAACTGAGAAGCGCAAAGAGAAACACAGAGACAGACCTGCACCTGTTCTAAAATACTTGCACCCTAAGCCTGCTATCTAGGTAGCAGAGGTCATGGCTGAGTTCACCTTGGCACACACCTACCTCCTTGAAGTGAGGGCTGAATCAGAGCTAGGTAGAAGAATCCATGAAGGAGTGATAGAACCTTTCTGTTAGCCATCTCGCTCCACAATGCACCACCCCTCTCCCGATCGGCTGTTTTTATTCTCCTCAAGCTAATTACCAATAGCCAGAGGTCTTTACATACAGAAGAAAGAAAAAATTTGGAAAAGACAAGTGAAAAAAAGAGAAAAGATATGGGACACTACGTAATTAAGAGAGGGCAAAGACTTTCGGTTCAATGGATCACTTCGTTTTTCCCCCTCCCCTATGTCTGGTGTTCCTGTTTTTATTCTAGTGACTCCTGCCAACAGAGCTCTGCTGCCAGAGAGAGAGAGAGAAGAGAAGGGGGAGAGAAGAGAAAGAGAGAGGGAAGGAGAGCGAGAGGGAGAGACAGAAGGAGAGACCCCCTCCTTCCCACCCCACTCATGTCTGCCAGACATTTGCATTCAGAGAAGACTTATATTTTAAAGTACACAGTGAGAGAGACAGAAAGAGAGAGAGACAGGGAGAAAGAGAAAGAGAGAGACTGAGGAAGAGAAAGAGAGCGAGAATAAACCAGTGAACAAATCTTGGGAAATTACCTGTTTTCCATGACTGTTCCTTTCAGTAAAAGAGTAGTGAGTTTTCAGCAACACAACATTGCTTCTTGAGGTTTTTTTCTGCAGGTTCAGTGGTGTACCGATGACCCTAAATCCTTTCAGACAGAGGGAACAACTATCAAAGAGTTTAGACCTCAATTCAATAACAAACTTGCACCAAATATCAAGGCAGAAATGTAAGAGACAGCAGGCAGTCTGCAGAGGCTAGAAATAGCAATGCAGCCTGCCCGCCGGGCCAAGTGTGAAGAGTGGTTCTAGAAGGGCAGTGACAACACTGCCAGCATCACAGATAGAGAGATGGCAGTCGGAGAAATGCCTTCTAACAAACATCAGACTGTTGTTCTGAATAGCCTAACAGCTAGACCGGCCGGGTCAACAGCGTAAATGTTTAAACATACACATACAGTTACATCTCCAACTGTGACCCCCTATGGAGAAATGTAGCTTGAAGCAGCCCATTCCGATTCACAACCTTGGCATAGTTTGACAATCTACTGTCCTGAGTTACCCTGCCAGGATAAGGACAGACCTCTGAGCTATTAATCAGCTTGAGAGGCATTCCGATGACGTTTTCACGACAGCCCCTACCTATGGGAACTCAATGGAAGCAGAGAGATTGCTGGGTAGATATCGCCTACTCCCTATTGCTGCCCCTGGATCTCAGAAAGCATTCTGCTCATGGCCAAAATTCCTCTTTTATGAGAGTTTCCAAAGTCAGCATATTGTACAGGCATTAGGAGAGAAATAATTAACTGAGCTGCCCCCCTTTCTCTTACAGGTAATATCTGGATTGCTGTAACACAATCTCAGTGTATCTCCTATCTCCATTGCAAACAGGTTTATTTTAATGGAGTCTGGGGGAGCCCTCTCCATCCCTTTAAGTACTTAATGGTAAACATTTGCGTTCAAGTGCTATGGCTTTAGTGTCACCCGCAATACGAAATGCTTCTTCGGCAATGGAAAAATGTATTTAGCTAGCCAGCTCATAAAGTAAAAGCGGAACCGAACCTCCTGTTTGCTTGGACCTTCCATCCAAAACTTGGGTTGAAATATCTCACTTTTCAGTCGGCCATGACTGTCAGGTTAGAGCTCTGCACCATCTCACTAAACCAGTGCTACTAAACCATGACTTTGGCTAGCTCAGCACTGTACCAAAGAGGCCCCTAATGTCAATGATTACCAAAGAGGGTCTCATTTCTAGGGTTCACTGTGGGTCAACATATTCTTCCTACAAGGGGGAGAATCTAGATTACCACAACTCAAATCGTTGGTTTCAGACTTGTTGTGTCGGTTGGAGTTTGTGTTGGAGGTACAGTAGATCACTGGCAGGTGACTCACAGGTCACTTCCTCTCCAAACACCTGTGAACAGCTTCACTTCAGCACAGCAAGTGCAGCCTATTACTTTACAAACAACTCACCGCTGACAAGGTTGTCATTGTCCATCCTTCACTTGTCTCTTGGGACACATATTTAGATTTTGAGGTGGGAAGGGGGGGTTGAACAGGGTTTCTTTCTCTGGCAGGAGTCAGGGCCAACACTCATTATTCTTTCAGAAATAGACTTGACACAGGCTGTAGCACACATGCAAAAGGGCCTGTTGCCCAAGACAAACAGTATTCTTCAAGGTGGCGACATATTCCATTAACGTCAAGATTCGCTGATGTTGATCCCCTCCAAGTCAGGCTTGCCTCAGGTTACCTACTGTTTTCCAGTTGCAAGGGGCCTTTGGCCATTCACAAACAAACTTATCAGCCTCAGTGGATTTCCCATGCTTCCAATTGTTAGTTTTTTTCAGATTTCTTTGGGTGCAGAATCATCTTGGCTTGTACTGTATAGAGGCTTCACAATAGAGAACATAAGGTCAACAAATTAGAGAACATAAGGTCAACAAATAAAGAAGTGTAAAAATCCAGGGGGGGTCCTTCAGGTCAGCCAGTGGGAATAACTTGAACAAAACCTATATCAAATAAGACATTTATTTGCTAATAAACAAGTTCTTATTAGCGTAATAATATTTTTTTGCGGGCGGAATGGTATTTCTCAAAGCCTTTGTAACTAAAATAATAATAATCTGTTTTCTTTGTTGCCTCAATGGACTCGGTCATACTGAATAAATAATGTAAAACCCTGTGTTACAGAAACTCCAGAAAAACAGTTCCCTTCTCTCTCATGGTTACAGTAAATCATTAGTTACCACCCTAAGCATTACGAGGACATCTGACCTCATTCTGTATATTGAACGACACTATTCTTCCAATGTTTAATTTAAGACTAATAGCCCCAACTCTCTGTTTGGGAGGTAAAGAGAGTCTGTTTGGGAGGTAAAGAGAGTCTGTTTGGGAGGTAAAGAGTCTGTTCTGGAAGGAAATAATTTCCCCCCCCCAAAAAATGTACATGTCTAAATGTCTATTTTAGCTCATGTGTGGTGCTCCTCCTTAGGGCTTGGTTGCTTGGTGATTTTGCCAGAAAGACTGAAGTTGTTTGTAGACAAGTCCTCCTTGGGGGAGGACAACTGGGGGCCACGTAGACCTGAATGTCAAATAAATTAATGAATGACATACAGTATTAGTCATCATAAGATTTTCATTTTGGAAGTACAGAGAGATACGTATTTGATTTTACTATGATTTTCAAAAGGTAATGTAGTGTAGTGTGGCAATGACAATCTTAATCAAGGAACAGCAGTGCATTCACTGTAACGGCTGTCACGTTCTGACCATAGTTCTTGTGTGTTTTATTTGTTTTAGTGTTGGTCAGGACGTGAGCTGGGTGGGCATTCTATGTTGTGTGTCTAGTTTGTCTGTTTCTATGTTTGGCCTAATATGGTTCTCAATCAGAGGCAGGTGTTTTGTGTTGTCATATTATCATATTTAGGTGGCTCGTTTTGTGTTGGGGTTTGTGGGTGGTTGTTTCCTGTCTTTGTGTTCTGCACCAGATAGGACTGTCTCGGTTTTCACGTTTGTTATTTTGTATTTTGTATAGTGTTCACGTTATCGTCTCTTTGTTATTAAACATGTTGAACACTAGCCGCGCTGCGTTTTGGTCCTCTCCTTCATCCCAGGAAGAAAGCCGTTACAACGGCTCTTGTTGGTGGTATGAAGAGTGGACCAAGGCGCAACGTGGTAAGTGTTCATGATTCCTTTATTTCAAAAACACTCAAACAAAATAACAAATGTGAAAACGAAAGCGCACAGTTCTGTCAGGCAGAAAACACGAAACAGAAAACAAGAACCCACAACTGAAGGTGGGCAAAAGGCTGCCTAAGTATGATCCCCAATCAGAGACAACGATAGACAGCTGCCTCTGATTGGGAACCACACTCGGCCAAAAACAAAGAAACAGAAAACATAGAATGCCCACCCAAATCACACCCTGACCTAACCAAATAGAGAAATAAAAAGGCTCTCTAAGGTCAGGGCGTGACATTCACATCTTAGCTAACAATTTCAGACCTCTTTGCATCATCATAGGCAAAAAACAATACAGAGAAGTTTAACAGGTAATTAAATCTCTAATTTGACAATTAGCTTAGGCTTAATCAGCTTTATAAGCAAGCATAGCTGACTTTAAAAAAATTAATACATTTATATTTTATTCAGAGCACTTATGGCAATGAGTGCAATCACAAATAATTTGTTTATCTTAACCAGCATGTGTTCCAACATGTCATTGATATTTAGAATGAATATGAACATAGTTGTTTTGGACTAGTTGGCAAAAGTGTATGAAGTATACGAATCACCCGTTAAACAACTAAGAAATAGATCGGTGAAGAATCTGAAAAACAAACAGATAAAGCTAGATGTGTTAAAATGCAGATCAATAATCTAGATATTGTGTATTCCTGAATCACCTACATCTTGAGATCAAGCTAATGCCATGCATCATATCAACATTCTCTCTACCAAACACAGTCCAGAAGCAACAACTGCTCCATTTGCCCAGGCTCAAAATAATAATAATTAGCTTGGGCTGTCATCTGTTTTCTTTGGCGTTCATTTGTCGGTGTATCTAAAAATATGATTAAGTCATTTCTTTATATGAACATGATAGTTTAGTGAGGGCCCCAAAACCATAAGGATTTTAACCTTTTAAATGCGTATTCAAATGCTTTGATCTCTATGTTTGCTTTCTAAATCTGGAGCTAGGATCTGAGTTAATGTGTGGATACATGGTGATAGATTGTTCACATCGACTCCCCTTCACCCATACACATTTTCTCCACCCCCCTCCCAACTCAAAGATACATGTTTTGGCATCCCAGGATGATATGCAGATGAAGTAGGCCTTGATCTAGTCTGTGCTTCTGCACCATTACACTGCACAGCAGACTAGGTGTTAGGTCAGACAGAACGAGTATAGCCCCAGATTCCCATAGTTCAATGCCTATGAAGTCTGGATAAACTCGTATTTCAATGTTACAAGCTTTTTCTTATTAGCTAGATGCTGTGTCTCCAAAATTAAGGGAGCAACAGAGAACAAAGAGTGGAATTGAGGATAAATAATATGGTGGCATTGTCCTTGTGTTAATACAATGAAAGTCCAGTGGATGATATATAATGAAACGGCCTGAAGCACTATACAGTAAAGCAATGTTATTTTGAACATTTAACACAATCAGAATGACTGCAACAGCATACTGTACTCTCACTCACTTGGATAAGAAAATGACAGCATGATTAAGTGTATTTAGTATAATAATGCCTGTATTAGACTAGACTTGTCCAAACCAAGCATTCAGAGAAAGTTATTACGTCTTTGCTTGAATTGCCTGAAAACCTGTTGTACTTTTTCCACCACTGTAAATTACAAGATAAGATTATCTAGCTAGATGTACACAATATACAGTAGTTCAAGGCATTGAGACAATAACACACTATATATTAAAGAAAAACTCCACCCAAAAAAGTATATTTTGTTAATTGTTTCATTAGTCCATTATAGTCCCAAAATGTTTCGCATGTCAGCAATAAAGTATTCAATATAGAACTTTCAAAATACCGAAATACAACCAGTATGATGCATTTTCGAGGACCCCACTCAGTGAAGCGTATCTGGCATATCTTCCTGTGTTGGCTGCTAATTGTAACGACAGGAGAATGATGGGTGTAGAGTCAGTCGCAGAGAGAGCAGAAGTTTCACGGGAACAAAACGCTTTTAATGTCCACAGTAAAAACAGGAACAGGTACAAAAGGGGTGACGCCAAAACACAGGCGCAAACACAACCCACAGACCACTGTTTAAATAAACTGGACAGCGAAAACCCAAAATCAATAATCCACTCCCGACGTAACATAACCACAAATAAGCCCGCACAAACACTAGCGGGCGAAACGAAACTAAATAGTACACCTCCCAAAACCCCAACAAGGAACAGGTGAAAACAATTAGACAGACATAAACGAAAAGGAAAAAGGGATCGGTGGCAGCTAGTAGACCGGCGACGACGACCGCCGAGCGCCACCCGAAAGGGAAGGGGAGCCACCTTCGGTAGTATTCGTGACAGTACCCCCCTCCTGACGCGCGGCCTCGGGGACGACCCCGGGGGCGAGGTGCAGGGCGATCCGGATGGAGGCGATGGAATTCCCTTAGTAGACTTGGATCCAATATATCCCCCACCGGGACCCAGCACCTCTCCTCCGGCCCGTACCCCTCCCAGTCCACGAGGTACTGCAGGCCCCTCACCCGGCGTCTGGAGTCCAGAATGGACCTTATCGTGTACGCCGGGGACCCCTCTATGTCCAGAGGGGGCGGAGGGACCTCCGGAACCTCACCTTCCTGCATGGGACCAGCTACCACTGGCCTGAGGAGAGACACATGAAACGAGGGGTTAATACGATAATACGAAGGAAGTAACAATCGATAACACACCTCGTTTATTCTCCTCAGGACTTTAAATGGCCTACACACTGCGGACCCAGCTTCCGGCAGGGCAGGCGGAGGGGCAGGTTTCGGGTCGAGAGCCAGACCCTGTCCCCCGGTGCAAACACGGGGGCCTCACTGCGGTGACGGTCAGCGCTCTTCTTCTGCCGTCCACTCGCCTGACGCAAAGACTCCTGGACGGCTCTCCAGGTCTCCTTAGAGCGCTGCACCCACTCCTCCACCGCAGGAGCCTCGGTCTGGCTCTGATGCCATGGTGCCAGAACCGGCTGGTACCCCAACACACACTCAAATGGTGACATGTTGGTAGAGGAGTGGCTTAGTGAGTTCTGGGCAATCTCTGCCCAGGGGATGTATCTTGACCACTCCCCTGGCCGGTCCTGGCAATACGACCGCAGAAACCTACCCACCTCCTGGTTCACTCTCTCCACCTGCCCATTACTCTCCGGGTGATACCCCGAGGTCAGGCTGACCGAGACCCCCAGATGCTCCATAAACGCCTTCCATACTCTGGACGTGAACTGGGGACCCCGATCAGAAACGATATCCTCGGGCACCCCGTAGTGCCGGAAGACATGGGTAAATAGTGCCTCCGCAGTCTGCAGGGCCGTAGGGAGAACGGGCAACGGGATAAGACGGCAGGACTTAGAGAACCGATCCACAACGACCAGGATCGTAGTGTTCCCCTGAGACAAGGGAAGATCAGTAAGAAAATCCACCGATAGATGGGACCACGGCCGTTGTGGAACGGGGAGGGGTTGTAATTTCCCTCGTGGCAAATGTCTAGGAGCCTTACTCTGGGCGCACACCGAACAGGAGGAGACATAGAATCGCACGTCTCTCACCAAGATAGGCCACCAGTACTTCCCTCTAAGACTTCGCACTGTCCTTGAAATACCCGGGTGACCTGACGAGGGTAGACTATGAGCCCATCGAATCAATTGATCACGAACAGTGAGCGGCACATACCTACGACCCTCCGGGCACTGTGGAGGCGCAGGTTCCGCCCTTAGTGCCCGCTCGATGTCCGTGTCCACCTCCCATACTACCGGTGCTACCAGCTTAGCCGCCGGAATGATGGGAGTAGGATCGATGGACCGGTCATCAGTGTCGTATAGTCGGGACAGCGCGTCGGCCTTAGTATTGAGGGAACCTGGTCGATACGAAATCGT
Organism: Salvelinus alpinus; assembly: GCF_045679555.1. Lineage (NCBI taxonomy): Eukaryota > Metazoa > Chordata > Actinopteri > Salmoniformes > Salmonidae > Salvelinus > Salvelinus alpinus. The sequence continues at coordinate 20,348,803 of NC_092106.1, forward strand.
AAAACGAAATCGGGTAAAGTACATGGCCCACCTTGCCTGACGAGGATTCAGTCTCCTAGCTGATCGGATATACTCCAGATTCTGGTGGTCGGTCCAGATGAGAAAAGGGTGCTTAGCCCCCTCAAGCCAGTGTCTCCACACCTTCAGAGCCTTGACCATGGCCAACAACTCCCTATCCCCCACATCATAATTCCACTCCGCTGGCCCGAGCTTCTTAGAAAAAAAGGCACAGGGGCGGAGCTTCGGTGGCGTACCCGAGCGCTGGGAGAGCACAGCCCCAACCCCAGCCTCGGATGCGTCCACCTCAACTATGAACGCCAAAGAGGGGTCAGGATGCACCAACACTGGCGCGTCGGTGAACAGCGCCTTCAAACGACAGAAAGCTTTCTCCGCCTCTGCGGACCACTGCAAGCGCACCGGGCCCCCCTTCAGCAGTGAGGTAATAGGGGCCGCCACCTGACCAAAACCCCGGATAAACCTCCGGTAGTAATTGGCAAACCCTAAGAACCGCTGCACCTCCTTTACCGTGGTCGGAGTCGGCCAATTACGCACGGCTTTTACGCGGTCATCCTCCATTACCATCCCCGAGGTGGAAATGCGATAACCCAGGAAGGAAACGGCTCGTTTGGAAAACTCACATTTCTCTGCCTTCACATACAGGTCATGCTCCAGCAGTCGCCCAAGAACCTTGCGCACCAGAGAAACATGCTCGGCGCGTGTAGCGGAGTAGATCAAGATGTCGTCAATATACACCACTACACCCTGTCCGTGCAGGTCTCTGAGAATCTCATCAACGAAGGATTGAAAGATGGCTGGAGCATTCTTCAACCCGTACGGCATGACGAGGTACTCATAATGGCCAGATGTGGTACTAAACGCGGTTTTCCACTCATCTCCCTCCCGAATACGCACCAGATTATATGGCTCCTGAGGTCCAATTTTGTGAAGAATCGCGCCCCGTGAAATGATTCCACCGCCGTAGCGATGAGAGGTAGTGGGTAACTAAAACCCACAGTGATGGAATTTAGACCTCGATAATCAATACACGGACGCAAACCACCCTCCTTTTTCTTCACAAAAAAGAAACTCGAGTAGGCGGGTGACATGGAGGGCCGAATGTACCCCTCTCCCAGAGCCTCCGTGATGTATGTCTCCATAGCCAATGTCTCCTCCTGGGACAACGGATACACGTGACTCCTGGGGAGTGCAGCGTTTACCTGGAGGTTTATCACGCAATCCCCCTGTCGATGGGGAGGTAATAGGGTCGCCTTCCTCTTACTGAAGGCGATAGCCAAATCGGCATACTCAGCAGGAATGCGCACGGTGGAAACCTGGTCTGGACTCTCCACCGTTGTCGCACCGATGGAAACTCCTAAACACCTGCCTGAACACTCATCAGACCACCCCTGGAGAGCTCCCTGTCTCCACGAAATCGTAGGATTGTGAATAGCCAGCCAGGGAATCCCTAACACCACCGGAAACGCAGGTGAATCAATAAGGAACAGACTAATCCGCTCCTTATGATTTCCCTGCGTCATCATATCCAGAGGTATCGTGGCATCCCTGACCAGCCCTGACCCTAATGGTCGACTATCTAAGGAGTGCACGGGGAAAGGGGGGTCTACCTTGACTAGCGGAATCCTCAACCTTTGGGCGAGTCCGCGATCAATAAAATTCCCCGCTGCGCCTGAATCGACTAGCGCCTTATGCTGGAGAGATGGGAAAAACCTTAGAAAATAGATTAACAAAAACATGTGACCAACAGGAAGCTCTGGGAGAGTGTGGTGCTGACTCACCTGAGGTGACCGAGGAGTGTTCTGCCTGCCCTCTCGACTCCCAGATGGACTCCTCCAGCACCGACCGGAAGTGTGCCCTCTCCGGCCACAATGGGTACAGGAGGAGCCTCCTCCTCCGGTCTCCCTAGACGCAGCCCCTCCTAGCTCCATAGGAATGGGAGCGGGGGGGGGCAGGAGGTGGAACTGACAGGACCCTCTCAGAACGTCCGCGAGCAGCCAGCAGATGGTCTAGCCGGATTGACATGTCGATCAGCTCATCCAAGCTGAGCGTCCACCCTGCTCCAGCAGCCAAAGTACGGAAATCCAACGCAAAATCCTGCGCGCTCCTCGTCCCCTGCCGGAGATGGAACAACCTCTCACCCGCCGCTCGGCCATCCGGGGGATGATCAAACACAGCCCGGAAACGGCGGGTGAACTCCAGGTAGTGACCCCTCGCTGAGTCGGCTCCATTCCATACGGCGTTGGCCCACTCCAGGGCCCTACCCGACAGGCAGGAAACGAGGACACTCACGCTCTCCTCGTCCGAGGGAGCAGGCCGAATGGTGGCCAGGTAGAGATCAAGTTGGAGTAGAAATCCCTGGCATCCGGCCGCTGCTCCATCGTACTCCCTCGGAGGCGTGATGCGCAGAACGCTGGGACCGGCTCCCGCTGGAGGAGATGGTAAAGTTGCTGGTGGGAGGGTAGGTGGGGTAGTAGGGAGACCACTCCTCTCCCAACGGTCCATCCTCTCCATCATCTGATCCATTGCTGAACCAATGCGATGTAGGATGGACGTATGATGCAGGACTCTCTCCTCCATCGTGGGGAGAGGGGTGGTCGCTGCTCCTGCTGACTCCATCAGTAGGTGCGGGCTTCTGTAACGACAGGATAATGATGGGTGTAGAGTCAGGCGCAGAGAGAGCAGAAGTTTCACGGGAACAAAACGCTTTTAATGTCCACAGTAAAAACAGGAACAGGTACAAAAGGGGTGACGCCAAAACACAGGCGCAAACACAACCCACAGACCACTGTTTAAATAAACTGGACAGCGAAAACCCAAAATCAATAATCCACTCCCGACGTAACATGACAACAAATAAGCTCGCACAAACACTAGCGGGCGAAACTAAACTAAATAGTACACCTCCCAAAACCCCAACAAGGAACAGGTGAAAACAATTAGACAGACATAAACGAAAAGGAAAAAGGGATCGGTGGCAGCTAGTAGACCGGCGACGACGACCACCGAGCGCCACCCGAAAGGGAAGGGGAGCCACCTTCGGTAGTATTCGTGACACTAATGTCCATGCTAGCACAATCAGGCTAGCAATGTGATTAATTGGGCTAACAAATGAGTAATTGCAGTGAAATGTAGACGCACTCCAACCTGCGAACAATCAATTACAGATCTAGACTTACACAAGACATCCAACAGGGTGTGTATGTAGCTTCGAGAGGAATAACAATGTGATATATTCCTGTAGATATTACTTTAGTTATTTGATACATTTTAATATTGTACTCTAGGAATAGAGTTAAACAGTTTGAATACATTCAGTGTGAATTAATAAATGTACTGGTCATCGCAATAAAATGACTAACACTTCTCAGTCCCAGACATAATCATAACAACGGACAGACCAGTTGAAAGCTTAGTATTTGTCACGACCGTCAAAGGAAGTAGACCAAAGCGCAGCGTGGTGAGCGTACATATTCCTTTTATTAAGGTGACGCCAACAAAAACAATAAACAATACAAAAACGACCGTGAAGCTTAAGGCTATAGTGCCACAAACAAAGACAACTTCCCACAAAGAAAGGAGGGAAAAGGGCTACCTAAGTATGGTTCCCAATCAGAGACAACGATAGACAGCTGTCCCTGATTGAGAACCATACCCGGCCAAAACATAGAAATACAAAATCATAGAAAACAAAAACATAGCATGCCCACCCCAAATCACACCCTGACCAAACCAAATAGAGACATAAAAAGGCTCTCTAAGGTCAGGGCGTGACAGTATTATTGTACACAAAAGGTAGAGGTCATAAATGTCTATTTGATGAAAGGTATGTTTAACCCATAAAATATTATGTGAAACAATTGGGCATCATATGGCCTCTGGGGTCGACAGAGAAAAGGACCAGAGACTTAAACAATATTAGATACATTTCTCAAGTTAAAGTCTACTTAAATATTTAAGCTATGTACAACCCTTGAATATTCTATCCCAAGCCACATATTTGACATGATCATCTTATGATTACTTTAGGGAGGAATTCCTAAGGTCTTAGTCCTACTGAACAATGGAGCTAGTGGTTTCTGTTGGATGGGTTTTCTTTGGCCCAGCCCTAACTGACTGAATCAATTTAAAGAAGTTCAGTAATCATCTGACACCTAAGCCAGGTGTTGCCCCCCCTCCCCCCCACTCGGGCAGCCAGAGTCTCAGTATCCGTTCTCCTATCAGAAACATTTTGGCTTTATCAGTAGCATGTAGAGTGAAGTGGCTCAGCTGCCTTGAAGGAGGATTAAGTTTCAAAGAGATAAAGTACTGACACAGATGGTGTTGTTTTCCTGCGTATTTTTTGAAGCATGAAGTCAAAATTTACGGCTGAATACTCTGCAAAGTGGTACAATGATCCTTTGTTCCAGTTGATTGATGGAGAAGTGTTTACGTCTCTTCTGTGGGGTTCTGCAGCACTGGCTCTGTACTGAGATAGTTATCGGTCCAATAATCACAGATTGGGCTTGGCCGATCCTTTCAGGTTCTCCAGACGTTGCAAATGTGCATGCCCTAGTTGCAAGCAGTTTATCTTCATTTGATTCAGTGGTGATGACATTGTCCAGACAGACTTAAAACACATGTATGAGTCACAATTGACCAACAAAACTGGCAGGATCAATGTCTTCTATTCTATTTGGGATTGAAGGAGGTTGATCAAAACCTGATGCTTATAGTTTCGCATAAGGTTCATCTGAAATGTGTTAAAGACTTTCCATTTCAAGCTGAGAATCCACCTCCATCATCCCTGTCCTGTCTCCTGGACTGTCCTGTCAATAAGCAAGACTGGAGCGTAGTCAGAACACAGTTCAAGAACAGAGAACAGAGTTTCAGAACCCCACCAGGGTTCTCCCCAGGATTATTTAACAAGGTGGTGCTGCTGAGTACTGTGTTTTTGAACACCTGCAACCGCCATTTCTCTCAATCTAGAACCTTACATGATAACAAATAAAACATTTTTATAGATTTTTTACATAGTGGCGTGGGAAGTCCACAAGATGGCGCAGCGCCACTCTTACATTCTTTGGGTAGAACCCTGCCTACACAGTTGCAGAGAGTTCCAGAGCCCATGGCCATGGTGCAGATGGTTGTTCCTTCCAGTTAGAATGTCAACACTGTCACCATTGGACGAACACAGCAGAACAGAGCAGACCAGAGCTGAACAGAACAGGGCCCACTGGCAAGCCTCCAGAACTCTCTGCAGACGCCCAGACCACACTCCAGATGTTGTTCCTCTGCAATGACATTACTGCCTCCACAACGTAGGGCCCGAAGTGTTTCATCAAGCATCCAAGCCCAGGTGGGCACCATGAAGTGGGCGATGAATACTGGTCAGAGTAGAACCTGGACTAGGCAACAGAATGGGCCAGTCATGTTTGAAAGGAAGTTGTGCAAGGATTTTAGGTTTAAGTACATTTCATCCATCTTATCCAATTCAAAGTGCATGTAGCAGCTCATGCTCTTGTTGGAGTTTTTCCCTCTTCTACTTCAGCCTTTGTGGCTACATTTTGGTCATACTTTCAGTGGCATGAACATTCAGGTCTAAAGCCTCTTAGGGATCATGTTCTCATAAACCAATGGCAGGTGTTGGCCCTCAAAAATATAACCTGAAGGCCCGTAGGCTAATTTATTAATGAAAAAGTTTTCTGAAGAATATCTGAGTATTTCTGCAGTCCAACTTCAGGTTTAGATTAATCTTTGGATAGTAACCACAGTACAAGACTTCGCTAGTCTTTGGGGGGGGTGGGTGACTGCTATAGTAGGCCACTGTAGTTGATGACCCTGTTTTCATCTGAAAGAAATCCTACTCTGGGTCACGTTCAGGGTATTCAAACCTCATCCGTTTCCCAGGGCTATGGGAACTAAATAACGAGCTTATCAACTTCAGAGTTCAGCATGGCAGACATTTCTGCCCTGTGATTTAACACACTAGTTCCCTTTGAAACAGTCTCTATGAGCCAACGAGTCTTTCTCATTGTTTTATCTCATGAAAGAAGCTGCCAGACAAGAGAAGTAGATAAGTGCATTATATGTCATGGTATTACAGTACAACTAATCTGCTCACCTCTGACCTCATAATATACATAATTCCACTTGACCTTTGGCATTTCCCGTCTACAAAACCCACAATATTTGCATGGTATTCCGCCTACTTCACACTACCCTGCCACACCTGAACTCTCTCTCTCTCCATCTAGCCTATTCCTCCATCCCTTCCCAACAAAAATAACATAATTGGCAAACTGAAGCGAAGCAATGATATCAGATTCATAATACTAATAATGATAATATTAGAATGTTTGGGGAATGTTTGAGCTGGGACTTATCAGCAGATTTCTCAGGGCTTCTAGAAGACACGGAGGCATGCTGGTCCGGCAGGGTGCCACCAGAGAGAGGCCAGGAGAGAAAGAGGGAGCGAGAAAGAGAGAGAGGGAGAGGGAAAGCAGGGTTCTGGCAGAGTTCATAGGTGATAGAAGTTACAAGATGCTGATGAAACGTCCTCTCAGCATCTCAATCGGGTAAGAGCAACAGGTATGCTTCAGATACTGTAACACAGACCATTTAATAAAATGTTAACAACATATGCATGTGTTTACTACAGTAAGATCTAGCTAACAACCTCCTTTCCCTCTCATGTTTATTTTAAAAAAGACAAAAACTGCAAGAACTATAGAGAACTTAATCAAAATTATTTAAAAATCACTGCTGTATAAAGTACCTCCTGACCCGTTATACTGTACCACCATCCATATGCTTAAGTGGACCTCGTCTCATAGCCTTTCATTTCTGATACATACACACTTCCTGGACATTGTTACTACTTCCTTTTGTCCCCATTTACAGTCTGCCCCCAGAGCGAGATACAGTGCCATGAATGGATGGCGATGGCTGACTTTCATTAACACCAATGTGGAACAGGAATTTGAAAAACGGACCCAATCCCCGGATAAACTGGCATATTCTCACACTAGACCCACTCCAAGAGAAGATACTTGCCAACAATCTGCCTCGCAGAAACAATCGCAAAGGAACTGCCACATCCACCTTGGGAACCAATTAAGGCCACTCCAACCACAATCCTTCTCTCTCTTTCTTTCCCTCTCTCCCCCATCTCTTTCTCTCTCTTCTCCCTCCGGAATGCTGGGGGTGGGTGACTGCTATAGTAGGCCACTGTAGATGACCCTGTTTTTCCTCTACTTCGGAGGAAACTTACAGTACAATAGTCATTCCAATAAAATAAAAAACAACGGCGGAAGTTGTTTCCTTCTCTCTCTCCACTTATAGTTAGCAGAGGAGGAAAATCATTGAAGGATGAAAAAAATGCAACAGTCCATTTTGACCCATTTGAGATCTGCTTGTCACGAATGTTTTAGGATTTTACAAGTTCTGGCTAAAGCTTCAGAACAGCCCCTTTATCTGAGAACTTAAGGGATACTATCAATGTTATTACAACCCATCATTTTAAAGGGCATCAATCTTTGTGAAGTTAGTTGTCCATTGGATGACTATTGCAGCATTAGGCCATTGATTTCCCGAATTGCCTGTGCACCTTCGTTAGTGGTCCAATTTTGTGAGGCTTTTTATTCTGTCATGAGAAATCGATTTAACGGCAGGGGATTGAGCTTTAGGTATATTTTAACCAGCGAAAAACACCCTATTATCATTTTAAATGTGCAAATCTATTTCCTTCTGGCATTGACTTCATCTTTCTATTCTCTCCAGAGAAAATATCAAATGAAGGTCAAAACATTGACAACAGTCTCACGCCAGGCCAGTACCAAACCATACAGACCAAGTGAAAGAACCCATGGCAGTATTCCGTTATACTGCATGTCCCTCCAGAATCTCAATATTTGTTATCTGGACTAGCACATGAAAGAAAAGAGAAACCCGCACACTGCTCTTGTTACTATCACTGTTCTTTATTAAGCTTTATGTATAGGCTTCTTGGCCTTCGTCAGAGCTTTTTTCTGGACTGGCACAACAATGATTCCTAGAAACATGACAACCTAATCAAGGCATTGTTGTATTTGGCAAACTAACATAAAAACAGACTTTGAAATTCTAACTATGGTGCAGAAAATAAGTTGGGAATGGATGGCTTTAAGAGAATTCCCAGGTGCGATTGAGTGATCTCACCAGAGACTGCCATTAAACTCAAGCCAAGTTAAGTGACCAATTTTGTGGCATTGTAAACTGTATTAGTTTAATAATACTGTCCACAGTATTGAGCCACATGTTTCATGGTGACACAAACCCACCACTGTGGTGTACTGAAACCACTCTTGGTTATGCTGTTGGACATGTTGATGTCTGATGGCTATGGCCTTTCAAAGGCTCATCAAAAAGACATTTGATCCCTGACGCTGAGAGGAAAAGGTAACATAAACAAAAGGGCACCTAATTAGAGATAACAGGACTCCTAATATTGCCAAATAGATTGGAGTATCAACACAAAGCTAATGATGGTTATAAATCACAGTTTCTTAAAGAGACGGTGATGGACAAAAAGGGTAGGTAGTCTCTGTTGTGACAGAAATTACTCGCTATAATCCAGTGCTCTTTTTACATTGGGACATGTTGGCCGCCGCCAATTTACAAACAATAGTTGATGTAGTGTGAAAATAAAATGTTGCATATTGCAGGTATTTTTCCTTCAGAGTAGTGTTTCCAATATGATAAAATATAGCCTGGTTTGGCAGCCCTTTTACCATGATGCATCCATTTCTGTCAATCAGTTTATCCCACAGTGCTGGAAGTCTGATGTTGGATAGCATGATGAAATGGTAATCAAACCTTGACTAATAAGATGGATGCTTAACAGATGAATTGTGGGAGGCCAGCGTCTCATCTGGATATATTTAGAGCCTTTAAATGTTTTGATTCGGACTCTGACAATAGACGAAGGGATTCTCACATGAACTCTGTTTACATAAGTTGCAAATACATGATTAGCCCAATGATCACACAATGCAGTTTTTTGGCCATCGGAGGCCAAGATTTCCTGACTGGTTTATCCAGCTGTGCAGACATCTTGAAAAACCTTTTCCTCCCGAGACCTTGGATTAGACTGAAGGCTGGCTTTAGGCCGTGGACCACTTAGGCTGTTTTAGCCCCCGTGGACTACAGAGAAAGGGAGTCAAGAATTTGTGTTTCTTTTGCTTCACGAATCACGAACTACAGGTCCTGTTCCACATAAAACATCTCTCTAACAAACCCTGATGTTTTATCCAACAGTTGTAAAATTCATGATTTCAGAATTTCACACCACAACCCAGTCAGAAGTGAGGTTAGACTGGAGAGTTTACAGTGTCTGGGGTGATGTTTGGCATGCTCCAGCAATGGAAAGGTAAACTACAATAATGATTGTGTGGTTGGTCGTCGGTGACAGACTTATGAGACGGACATGACCATTTGACCCCTTCCCAATCCTTGCAAACCGTCAGAGACATGTCAGGAGTGAGCAGGTCTGGTTGGGAAGTATGTCTTCAGGCTTTATCTTGGCTTGAACAGTCCAACCCCAAAAACAGCAGGAATACTGTCCAAAAGCCGACTGTGCTCCCTACTACGTTAGGCCCATTTAAGCTGTCAGGAAGCCCCATGGTGACTAAAAGTGTAAAGGCAGTCATTGTTGTTCTCCCCCTTAGACGAGGAGGAGCATGGATAGGACCAAGATGCGGATTGAGGGAAATAAGCCATCTTTTAATGAAAACAGCAAACAAGACACTACAAAACTACAAAACAACAAACGTGACTAACCTTCAACCGTCCATGTGTGGACACAGGAACAAACACCCACAAAACCCCAGTGAAACCCTGGCTGCCTTAGTATGACTCTCAATTAGAGACAAACGATACACACCTGTCTCTAATTGAGAATCATACCAGGCCGAACACAAAAACCAACCTAGAAATACAAAACATAGACTGCCCACCCAAAACACACGCCCTGACCATAAACACATACAAAAACAACATAAAACAGGTCAGGACCGTTACAGAACCCCCCCCTCAAGGTGCGAACGCCGGGCGCACCAGCACAAAGTCCAGGGGAGGGTCTGGGTGGGCAGTTGACCACGGTGGTGGCTCAGGCTCTGGACGCTGTCCCCACACCACCATAGTCACTCCCCGCTTCTGTCTTCCCCTCCCAATGACCACCCTAAAACTAACATCCCCTAAATGAACGGCCAGCACCGGGAGAAGGGGCAGCACCGGGACAAGGGGCAGCACCGGGACAAGGGGCAGCACCGGGACAAGGTGCAGCACCGGGACAAGGGGCAGCACCGGGACAAGGGGCAGCACCGGGACAAGGGGCAGCACCGGGACAAGGGGCAGCACCGGGACAAGGGGCAGCACCGGGATAAGGGGCGGCAGGTCCTGGCTGAGGGACTCCGGCAGGTCCTGGCTGAGGGACTCCGGCAGGTCCTGGCTGAGGGACTCCGGCAGGTCCTGGCTGAGGGACTCCGGCAGGTCCTGGCTGAGGGACTCCGGCAGGTCCTGGCTGAGGGACTCCGGCAGGTCCTGGCTGAGGGACTCCGGCAGGTCCTGGCTGAGGGACTCCGGCAGGTCCTGGCTGAGGGACTCCGGCAGGTCCTGGCTGAGGGACTCCGGCAGGTCCTGGCTGAGGGACTCCGGCAGGTCCTGGCTGAGGGACTCCGGCAGGTCCTGGTTTAGGGACTCCGGCAGGTCCGGGCGTAGGGACTCCGGCAGGTCCGGGCGTAGGGACTCCGGCAGGTCCGGGCGTAGGGACTCCGGCAGGTCCGGGCGTAGGGACTCCGGCAGGTCCGGGCGTAGGGACTCCGGCAGGTCCGGGCTGAGGGACTCCGGCAGGTCCGGGCTGAGGGACTCCGGCAGGTCCGGGCTGAGGGACTCCGGCAGGTCCGGGCTGAGGGACTCCGGCAGGTCCGGGCTGAGGGACTCCGGCAGGTCCGGGCTGAGGGACTCCGGCAGGTCCTGGCTGGACGGCTCCGGCAGGTCCTGGCTGGACGGCTCCGGCAGGTCCTGGCTGGACGGCTCCGGCAGGTCCTGGCTGGACGGCTCCGGCAGGTCCTGGCTGGACGGCTCCGGCAGGTCCTGGCTGGACGGCTCCGGCAGGTCCTGGCTGGACGGCTCCGGCAGGTCCTGGCTGGACGGCTCCGGCAGGTCCTGGCTGGACGGCTCCGGCAGGTCCTGGCTGGACGGCTCCGGCAGGTCCTGGCTGGACGGCTCTGGCAGGTCATGGCAGGACGGCTCTGGCAGGTCATGGCAGGACGGCTCTGGCAGGTCATGGCAGGACGGCTCTGGCATGTCATGGCAGGACGGCTCTGGCTGGTCATGGCAGGACGGCTCTGGCTGGTCATGGCAGGACGGCTCTGGCGCTAGGCAGACGGCAGACTCTGGCCGGCTGAGACGCACTATAGGCCTGGTGCGTGGTACCGGAACTGGAGGTACCGGGCTGAGGGCACGCACCTCAGGGCGAGTGCGGGGAACAGGAACTGGGCACACTGGACTCTCGTGGCGCACTCTAGGCCTGGTGCGTGGTACCGGAACTGGAGGTACCGGGCTGGAGACACGCACCATAGGGAGAGTGCGTGGAAGAGGAACAGGGCTCTGGAGATGCACTGGAAGCCTGGTGCGTGGTGTAGGCACTGGTGGTACTGAGTTGGGGTGGGAAGGTGGCGCCGGATATACCGGACCGTGAAGGAGGACACGTGCTCTTGAGCACCGAGCCTCCCCAACCCTACCAGGTTGAATGGTCCCCGTAGCCCTGCCAGTGCGGCGAGGTGGAATAGCCCGCACTGGGCTATGCAGGCGAACCGGGGACACCACCTGTAAGGCTGGTGCCATGTACGCCGGCCCGAGGAGACGTACTGGAGACCAGATACGTTGGGCCGGCTTCATGGCACTCGGCTCGATGCCCAACCTAGCCCTCCCAGTGCGGCAAGGTGGAATAGCCCGCACTGGGCTAAGCACGCGTACTGGGGACACCGTGCGCTTTACCGCATAACACGGTGTCTGACCAGTACGACGCCCTCTTACTCCACGGCAAGCCCGGGGAGTTGGCTCAGGTATCCAACCCGGCTTCGCCACACTCCCCTTTAGCCCCCCCCCAAGAAATTTTTGGGTGAGCCTCTCGGGCTTCCGGACTCTCCTATGTGCTGCCTCCTCATACCAGCGCTCCTGGGCTGTGGCTGCCTTCCTCTCCTCCCGAGAGCGGCGATTCTCTCCAACCCTTCCCCAGGGTCCCTTTCCGTCCATGATCTCCCAAGACCATTCCTCCTGTGTCCAGTGCTTTAGTTCCTTTTCTCTCTCCTCAATCCGCTTGGTCCTGTTGTGGTGGGTGTTTCTGTAAAGGCAGTCATTGTTGTTCTCCCCCTTAGACGAGGAGGAGCATGGATAGGACCAAGATGCGGATTGAGGGAAATAAGCCATCTTTTAATGAAAACAGCAAACAAGACACTACAAAACTACAAAACAACAAACGTGACTAACCTTCAACCGTCCATGTGTGGACACAGGAACAAACACCCACAAAACCCCAGTGAAACCCTGGCTGCCTTAGTATGACTCTCAATTAGAGACAAACGATACACACCTGTCTCTAATTGAGAATCATACCAGGCCGAACACAAAAACCAACCTAGAAATACAAAACATAGACTGCCCACCCAAAACACACGCCCTGACCATAAACACATACAAAAACAACATAAAACAGGTCAGGACCGTTACAAAAAGAACTGCCCCAATAACCAATCATTATTTAAAAAAAGAACCCAACAGAAACATCTCCCTTCGTACACTCGTGCCAAGGATTGGAAATAATGGGTATAAAGGGGAAGGTGGAAGGGACAAATGTCATATTGACAGGTGATTGAGTCACTTTTATTTTTCGGGTAACTTAATTAAAGACATACACATTCACATTACATTTTTCATGTTTCTGCCAAATTGTATTTTTACGTAAACTCAAGGGGCCATAGACAGCATGTGTTACATACCAATGCAGTCATCCAACTGTCAAAATGAATAGGCCACATTTCAATACCATTTGATTTCAACTTTGTTGACTAAACTCAATGTGAGCCAAGCTTAACAACCCCTTAGAGAATTGAATGAACAACAAAATATACAACATAAATATAAGATTTATCTTATTGCAATAGTGTAATCTTATAGCAATAAGATTAATTAATCATAGTGTAATGTATTCGCATAAATATACAGTTGAATTCGGAAGTTAACATACACTTAGCTTGGAGTCATTAAAACTAATTTTTCAACCACTCCTCAAATTTCTTGTTAACAAACTATAGTTTTGGCAAGTCGGTTAGGACATCTACTTTGTGCATGACACAAGTCATTTTTCCAGCAATTGTTTACAGACAGATTATTTCACGTATAATTCCCTGTATCACAATTCCAGTGGGTCAGAATTTTACATACACTAAGTTGACTGTGCCTTTAAACAGCTTGGAAAATTCCAGAAAATTATGTCATGGCTTTCGAAGCTTCTGACGGGCTAATTGACATAATTTGAGTCAATTGGAGGTGTACCTGTGGATGTATTTCAAGGCCTACCTTCAAACTCAGTGCCTCGTTGCTTGACATCATGGGAAAATCACAAGAAATCAGCCAAGACCTCATAAAAAAAATTGTAGACCTCCACAAGTCTGGTTCATCCTTGGGAGCAATTTCCAAATGCCTGAAGGTACCACGTTCATCTATACAAACAATAGTACGCAAGTATAAACACCATGGGACCACGCAGCCGTCATACCGCTCAGGAAGGAGACGCATTCTGTCTCCTAGAGATGAGCGTACTTTGGTGCGAAAGTGCAAATCAATCCCAGAACAACAGCAAAGGACCTTGTGAAGATGCTGGAGGAAACCGGTACAGAAGTATCTATACCCACAGTAAAACGAGTCCTATATCGACATAACCTGAAGGCCGCTCAGCAAGGAAGAAGCCACTGCTCCAAAACCGTCATAAAAAAGCCAGACTACGGTTTGCAACTGCACATGGGGACAAAGATCGTACTTTTTGGAAAAATGTCCTCTGGTCTGATGAAACAAAAATAGAACTGTTTGGCCATAATGACCATCATTATGTTTGGAGGAAAAAGGGGGAGGCTTGCAAACCGAAGAACACCATCCCAACCGTGAAGCACGGGGGTGGCAGCATCATGTTGTGGAGGTGCTTGCTGCAGGAGGGACTGGTGCACTTCACAAAATAGATGGCATCATGAGGAAGGACAATTATGTGGATATATTGAAGCAACATCTCAAGACATCAGTCAGGAAGTAAAAGCTTGGTCTTCCAAATGGACAATGACCCCAAGCATACTTCCAAAGTTGTGGCAAAATGGCTTAAAGACAACAAAGTCTAGGTATTGGAGTGGCCATCACAAAGCCCTGATCTCAATCCTATAGAAAATGTGTGGGCAGAACTGAAAAAGCGTGTGCGAGCAAGGAGGCCTACAAACCTGACTCAGTTACACCAGCTCTGTCAGGAGGAGGAGGAGGAATGGGCCAAAAGTCACCCAACTTGTTGTGGGAAGCTTGTGGAAGGCTACCCAAAATGTTTGACCCAAGTGAAACAATTGAAAGGCAATGCTACCAAATACTAATTGAGTGTATGTAAACTTCTGACCCACTGGGAATGTGATGAAAGAAATAAAAGCTGAAATAAATAATTCTCTCTACTTTTATGATTTCACATTCTTACAATAAAGTGGTGATCCTAACTGGCCTAAAACAGGGAATTTTTACAAGGATTAAATGTCAGGAATTGTGAAAAACTGAGTTTAAATGTACTTGGCTAAGGTATATGTAAACTTCAACTGTACGATTAATCTTATTGCAATTGTGAGAAATCTACAAGTCGCTATTACATTTACATTTAAGTCATTTAGCAGACGCTCTTATCCAGAGCGACTTACAAATTGGAAAGTTCATACATATTCATCCTGGTCCCCCCGTGGGGAATGAACCCACAACCCTGGCGTTGCAAGCGCCATGCTCTACCAACTGAGCCACACGGGACCATGTGGCTATTCACTCCATATTGAGTAGCTGATCATGTTATTGGTCAAAAGCTCAATATTTTGTGTTTATTATGCATACTGGGTTTACTAATTACCCAAAGGAGGTGCCATTCTGTTGTGAAGGTTATGTTACAGTGGGAAAACATCTGTAAAAATCCTTAGGGTTGTATAATTATCTTGTCATTATGGACAATTAAGCCAACTAAGAAGTAATTAACAATTAAGCCAACTAATTAAGCCAGCTAACAAAACAAAGTATGTTTTGTTCAGTGCGTTTGGCTTTTAGAAACTGAGACTTTCCTCAAAGATTGTAGTTGGAGGTGGATTTATACTAAAAAGTTATACAAACTGTCACACCCTGATCTGTTTCACCTGTCTTTGTGCTTGTCTCTACCCCCCACCAGGTGTCTCCCATCTCCCCTCATTATCCCCTGTGTATTTATACCTGTGTTCTCTGTTTGTCTGTTGCCAGTTCGTTTTGTTCGTCAAGCCTACCAGCGTTTTCCCCCTTGCTCCTGTCTTTTCTAAACGTCCTGTTTTCTAGTTTTCCCAGTTTTGACCATTCTGCCTGCCCTGAGCCTGCCTGCCGTTCTGTACCTTGTCCCAACACAATTGGATTATTGCCCTCTCCCTGCCCTGGCCCTGAGACTGCCTGCCGTTCTGTACCTTTTGGACTCTGATCTTGATTACTGACCTCTGTCTGCCTTTGACCTGTCGTTTTGCCTGCCCCCTGTTCTAGTAATAAACTTTGTTACTTCGACACTGTCTGCATCTGGGTCTTTCCTAAAACGTGATACAAGCTAAAACTGACTAGCCAGGTCAAAGATAAACATAAATTATTAAATGCTATGTCAAGCAGTGGAGGGTCCTTTGAGGAAGAAGGGGAGGACCATCCTCCTCAGTGAATTTCATAATTCAAAATGTAGAACACTTAAAGTTATCCTTTTTAGATAAAACTAAACTAAATATAATCACGTCACCAAATAACTGATTAAAACACACTCTTTTGCAAAGGAGTTCTACAGTAGCCTCAACAACATTCTGTAGGGTAGCACCATGGTGTAGCCGGAGGACAGCTAGCTTCCGTCCTCTTCTGGGTACATTGAAGAGGATTGTTTCCACCCACCTCCAGGTGTCACCTGCTTTCCCAATTAGTCCCCGGTGTATTTATCCATGTTTCCTGTGCCAGTTCATCTTGTTTTGCCAAGTCAACCAGAGTTTTTCCTAGCTCCTATTTTTCCCAGTCTGTTTTTCCTAGCCCTCCTGGTTTTGACCCTTGCCTGTCCTGACGCCGAATCCGCCCGCCTGACCAATCTGCCTGTTCTGATCTCGAGCCTGCCTATCCCCTTGTACTGTTGGACTCTGACCTGGTTTATGAACTCTCGCCTGTCCCCGACCTCCCTTTTGCCTACCGCTTTTGTTATAATAAATATTGGAGCTCAACCATCTGCCTCCTGTGTCTGCATTTGGGTCTCGCCTTGTGCTCTTATAGTTCTCCAGCCTATCAAAGCTTTTGCAGCATGAACTGACATGTGGTCCACTTAATCAAAGGATCAGATAATTAATCTAGTACTGAAAGCATAAGCTACAGCTAGCTAGCACTGCAATGCATGAAATGTGGTGAGTAGTTGACTCAAAGAAAAACAATAGTTGAACAGTTTTGAACAAATTAATTTCTTCCAAAATGAAGGAGAAGCAAAGAGAGAAATAGAGAGAGAAAGAGATTGTCATTCTTTTCACTTTCAGTTTCACTTACTTAGCTAGCGAATGCAGCTAGCTAGTTTAGCCTACTGAATCACCCTGCTCAAACAGACAGGATGCTATGACTTTCCAACACAACACTGGAACTCTTCCAAGTCAAGGTAAGCTTTTGCTATTACTAATTTATTGCCACCAGGGCCCACCGGTGTAACTGCTTACTGACTGTACACTAACGTTACTGCATGATTGTAGCGGGTTTACTAACGACTTAGTTCTATTAGCGATGCTGACTATGACGTTACTTTAGCTAATATGGTGACAACGATGTAGGCTGTTTGTAGAGGTTTGGTTTGGAAAGGTTTTTTCGCCTGTTCACATACAGCTGATTTGTTGTGCATTGAACTCCACAAGCGAAGGGAAGAGAAGGAATACAACGTGGCTGTTATGAGAGTGAACGAAGGTTACGTATGTAACCACGGTTATGTGAGCTATATTGGATCACTCCAATATATTGGTATCACTCCACAGCGGAGGAATACATCCGAGGTGAGGATTTACAGATTTACACCGTGGGATTGGAGTGATCCATATAGCTCACATAACTGTGGTTACATAAGTAACCTTCATTATGTTTCACTATATTGGATTACTCCAATATATTGGTAAACCTGTACCAGATTAGTCGCTGCTAGAGGGACCTGGCCAGCTAACGGCGAAGTCCCAGCTCGGGACCGAGACACAGGGACCGTCAATATGGAAGAGGGGTCCCGGCACAGTCCCCGGAAGGGGAGGCGACGCCCAGGACCGCTGAACCAACCGCAGAGGGAGGTGCCACATTACCCGATAGTACCTATCAAAGGTGCAAGAGGAAGCCCAACTGGCTGCAGCACAGATATCAGTGAGGGGCACTCCTCTCAGTAGAGCCCAGGATGCAGCCACACCTCGTGTTGAATGTGCCACCACAGATCCCAGCACTGGCATGCCAGCCAGGCGGTATGCTGTCGTAATCGTGTCCACGATCCAGTGAGAGAGCCTCTGCTTTGATAGTCCAGCCCCCAGGACTCTCTCACCATAGCAGACAAACAGCTGGTCTGTTGTTCTCACTGACTATGTCCGCTCCACATAGGCAGCCAGTGCCCTTACAGGGCACAGCATGTCGGAGGGAGGCCCAGACTCCCCCACCACTGCCGGGGGGTCATAAGCAGACAGGATAAAAGGGATGTTCACATGCCTGTCTGACAGAACCTTCGGGAGGCATGAAGGGTTGGGGCGGAGAGATATACTCCTCCCACCAGGGTCCATCCGGTAGCACTCAGAACTTACCGAAAAAGCATGGAGCTCACCCACCCTCTTCATGGAAGTAATCGCTACCAAGAAACCCACCTTCATAGAGAGGTGTTTCGGGGAGGCAGCCTCCAACGGTTCAAAAAGCGGCTTTGCCAAAGCTACCAAGACCACATCCAGATCCCAGCTCACCATTGAGAGGGTCCTAGCTGGACACAGGCGACAAACCCCCTTCATAAACCTGGAGATCAAGGGATGGCGCCCCACTGGCCTGTTCATCCACCCCACATGGCAGGCAGGTATTGCGGCCAATTACCCTCCGTGTAGAAGCTGCCAAGCCCTCATCCAAGTGAGACCACAGGTATTGGAGGACATGCTGCACCCCACATGACTCGGGCACAACCTCAAAACCAGTGCACCAAGAGCAGAACAACCGCCAGCGCAACTGGTATGTCGCTGTTGTAGCTGGCGCCCTTGCGCTCTGCATGGTGTTCATTACACCCTCCTGTAGTCCTAATATGGACCATTGGTTTCCTTCAGTGGCCAAGCCCACAGACTGAGGTCATGCGGCCTCGGATGCCACAGAGTTCCCCCAGCCTGAGACAGCAAGTCCGGTCTCAGGGGAAGTTGCCAAGGTGTCCCAGACAACAGGTACAGGAGAAGGCTGAACCAGTGTCATCTGGGCCTGTATGGGGCCATCAGAAGCAGACGATGCTTTGCCATCCTGGTCTTGTCCAGCACAGCATGGATCAAGGGAAAAGGGGCAATGCTTAAAGCTCCAGCCCTGGCCAATCGTGAGCCAGAACAGCCAAGCCCAGAGGCCGGGGTGGCTCCGACATGGAGTACCACAGGTGGCAGTGTGTATTGTCCAGGGAGGCAAACAGGTCCACCTGCGCCCTCCCGAACTTGTCCTACACCTGGCGATGTAGGCTCCAGTCCTAAGGTGGCAGGCCCTCCCTCGAGAGCATATCCGTTGCCACACTCAGGATGTCAGGTACGTGCGCTGTGCATAGAGACGCTAGACGTCCCAGAGAAGGAGCTCCCGTGCTATAAGATTGAGGCGGTGGGACCTCAGTCCACCCTGATGGTTGATGTAAGCCACCACTGTGGTGTTCATTCTCACCAGGACATGTCTTCCTTTCAGATGTGGAAGGAAAGACAGCAGGGCCAGCAGTACAGCTCAGTGCTCTAGTGTATTGATGTGCCTGCCGCTCCTAGGGGGTAGCCAACAGCCGCTGGCCAACCTGCCCTTGGACCCCCCCCCCCCCCCCACCTGATAGAAAGGAGCGAAAGCTCCATCTCAACAATGCCCTGAGGCACTGTGCGGTCACCTGCAGCTGGCGGTGACGGTGGCGCTTTGGGTGCAGCCGGTGGGAGTTGAACAACCTTGAAGAGGCCAGAGATGGAGCAGGCCTAGAGGAATCAGCAATGAGGCCGCCGTCAGAAAGCACAACAGGCGATGGCAGGTCAGGGCGAATACCACCCGCCCCTGCTGAAAGTGGTCGAGGCAAGATAAGATCGCCTGAACCCTTCTGGTGGGCAGGCGTGCTCTCATGAGGACTGAGTCCAGTTCCATGCCAATGAAGGCCACCCTCTGGGTGGGCGTCAGATGACTCTTCTTGTCATTTACAGTAATGCCCAGCCCGCCGATGTGGGTCAGGAGCATGTTTCTGTCTGACAGGACCTGGGTCCTAG
Source organism: Salvelinus alpinus (assembly GCF_045679555.1). NCBI lineage: Eukaryota > Metazoa > Chordata > Actinopteri > Salmoniformes > Salmonidae > Salvelinus > Salvelinus alpinus. The sequence goes on from NC_092106.1 coordinate 20,368,563, forward strand.
TCGTGGCACAAATCAGCAAATCGTTCAGGTAATTGAAGATCAACAATCCTTGGGACGTGAGAAATGCCAGGACACCGTCCATGCACTTTGTGAAAGTGGGGGTGCCAAGGAGAGGCCGAAGGGAAGAACCATGAATACGTAAGCCGTCCCTTCGAAAGTGAATTGGAGGTACTGCCAATGAGCTGGGTGAATAGGAACATGGAAATACGCATCCCTCAGGTCCAGCGTCAAAAACTACTGATCCCTGGACATGGCCTGCAACACGCGGCTGGGGACAGCATGTGAAACTTTAGTACCTTCAAGTACCCATTGAGGTTGCGGAGGTCCAGAATCGGTCGAAACCCTCTTTTTGGGACCACAAAATAAGTGGAGTAGAACCCACCTAACCATTCTGATGTCTCGATCCTGCAGATGGCATTTTGTGGAGGAGTGAGGACACAGGGTTTTCTTCAGGGGGTCGGCCACCGTGGTGACACGAAGGCCCCTGAAGGACGGAGGAATTGGAGTCGGTACCCCTCGGGCATTGTGGACAACAGCCAGGGGGACTCCACACCCTCCTCCCACTTTGCCCTTTGTGACCGGGAGAAGCGGCCAAGGCCGGGGAAGAGTGTGTCAGGGGTCCTGCCGGGGCCCGCCTCTCCACTGGCGCCCCGAGTGCCTGGGTCTCCCAGGCACATCCCTATGCTTGTGACGGTTGACACCATCACACCTGTCACAAAGGGAAGCCATAAGCTCAACCAAGCTAACAAGGCCATGGAGCAGGGGTCCAACGCCCTGGGAGATTTTATGTTGTGACCTCCTTGGAGGAATAGGAACCCAGTGAGGGATAAACTACCCAGTACCTCTGCAAAAACCGGGGAAGACCCGTGTGGGAAAATCAGGCTGTTGCTTCACTTCACGCTGTGCCTCTCCCCGCTGTTGTCCGTTAGCATGAGACGATGGGGCAGGAGAGGGACCCCATCGTCATTCGGATGCAGGTGGGTGGCATTGGACCCGGAGCCTGAGGAGGCGGCATGAACCGTCTCAGGGTCTCCCGGTCCCTACGAACCTTATCAGTCTGCTCTAGAATGTCATCAACTCCTGGGCCAAATGTCAGCCCTGGGGTGATGGGGTGAGGGGCAAATGTGCTCTGGAGAGCAGGTGTTAGACGGGATTGGGCCAGCCAGAGATGGCATCAGGAGGTTACCACCTGCACCATGGCCCGTCCGTTGGCGTGGGCCACATCCCTCTGGAGCAGGGAAAGCAAACGAGCACCTCCATCACTTCCTGGAGGAGCTTCTATGTGCCCTCCTGCAGCTGGGAAAGCAGAGTCTGCAGGTAGGCCTGCAGCAGCATGGCCGCTTTGGTAAGGCTGGGAGCGATGAAGCACCGCTGGCATCTTCTGATGGCCTGTAGTCCTCAACCTCAGCCTGAGCCTGGCCGACCCACTCGCGCATGGCCTCCAATCGCGACAGGTGCAGGCGTTCTGAGAACACCAAACAAAACAGGCATCCAGTAGGGCACTCCACCGCCCTCTCCGCGTGGCTCAAACCTAGGTCGTGCATAGACGAGGTATGTGGATCCCCAGGGGGATGCCAGCATCACACCTGTCACAAAGGGAAGCCATAAGCTCAGCCAAGCCAACAAGGCCATGAAGCAGGGGTCAGACGCCCTGGGAGAGCTTATGTCGTGACCCTCTTGGAGGAATAGGAGTGAGGGATAAATTACCCAGTACCTCTGCAAAAAACGTGGAAGACCCCTGTGGGAAAAACAGGCAGACAAAAAAAACAGCAACCAGGTAATGAATTTGATTTATTCTTTTTTTTTTGCTTTACGCCAACTGCAATATTACCTACCAGTTTAATATCCAAGCAGTAAAAATAGCACCATATGGAGTAATGCCCGTTAAGGAACTCATAAGTTAATGTCTCAGCATAGTGGAAAGCCCACCATGATACTCACACTGCAGGGGAAAGAACAAGAAAGAAACCCTGCAGGATAATTAACAGAGAACCGGCACCTGTGGCGCGGGGAGCAGCATGTTAAAGCAATTCACAACAGACACATAGAGCAAGCCAGTTGGCAAGTTGTGTAAGGTAAATTACAGTTTGTGGCAGCAAGAGCCACCAATATATTAATGCACACAGAGTCGTAGTGTGACACTAATGAAACAAAAGCACGACAAACCATGGGCGGAAGATACAGATCAACCAGGCTAAGCAAGTGGAGCACTCAAGAGGAGGAGCTGGCCATGTGGCCAGCTGCTCCAGGCTGTAAACAGCCAGTGAGTATACTTCCACGCAAGATATTACACTTATCAGTGACTTACCAAGTGAACTTCAGAAAATTTGTACCACTAACCACATGGACGTCCTCCGAGAAAATGAAAGAGAACATGTGATGCAATATAGTGAAACATAACTCTGTTTACGCGTGATCAGGCGTGTATTCATTCCACGGAACAAAACGGGGATAAACATACCTGAATTTGTCCAATAGATTGTTTGCAACTGTTGGACTACTAATTACACTCTATATCAGCTAGATGCAGGCAAGGGTGTGCAAGGCGGTATTGAATGTCATTGTCAAATTTGTCTCTAGACCTGTGTGCACCTACGTTGTAAACTTTCATTCATAGGCTAGGTTGTAGCAACCTCATGATGGGTATAGGGACAATTTGAGTATCATGTAGTAGCCTAAACCCATCGCTGTTACATTGAACTGGGTGAATGGAATATGAATGAGCCATCCAACATGCTGTAATAGAAATAAGGCCATGCTCATGAAAAAAAATCCTTCTCCCTCATCTTCCTCATCTCCCTCACTGACCGCCACTGATGTCAAGGTAACTAGGTTTTGATATTTTTTATATTTTCACCAAAACTGTAGTTGTAATTACTGGTTGACATGACAAATCGATGGCAGCATGTTGTTACCTGATTGTACTGTTACAATAATACTGACCAATCTTCGTCAGTCTATTTTGGTATAATCAGGAGGTGGTGAGAGGGTGCTTACAGTATCTCTACATCGCTGTCTACATGTCACAGAAATCTCTGCTCCAGTGTTAGCATAACCTCCACACAAAGACCTGCTGAATATATTAGAAAATGCTTTTCTGGCCCTCAAGATGTTTACTACATATCATGCTACTTTCTTCATAGACCAGAGGGAGAAAGCATAGCAGATGCTTGGCAAGCCCCTTATTTCCTTATTTTATCCTCTACTGGGAACGAATCGTGCTGTACTTTTGGTTAGATCTATGCTAGAGTTGAGTTTCAGAGGTCTTCATTTCATAGTGAAGTTTCAGTGATAAACTAAATGATAGACACACAATTGTAAATTTGTGAAATAAAGTATTGATTTAAGGCCCTAGTCCGACAACAAGGTCCTTATCATAGAAAATGGCTTAACTCAGTCAGCAGTGCATAAGGAGACTGCAAATTGTTGTTAATAGGTTGAAACAAAGCAGCTATAAAGCTTTGTTCAAAACATGATTGCGGTAAAAATGTACTATATCACATGTCCTTTTAACAGTCTGCTAGCTATTTCCAGTAACACTGGAGCCATTGTCTGTTTGGACCACTTATTGCATTCTTTGGCCAGAAGCTTTAAAGTCAGTTGTTGGTCAGTTTAATGTCAGAGAGTTAATGAAGGCAAACTGTAAATAAGGAACATAGGAAACATTTTTTGCAGGAAAGATGAATAAGTCAAATGCAAGGAAACTAAAACACCACTGACCATAAAACAACAAATATGCAGAGGACATGATGGAAGAATGGGAGCAGCTGTTGTGCTCTGCAAGTTCTGGACCACACAGGTGGACTTAAACTGTTAAGTGTGCTGGACTGTTTATCATTAACATCCTGTTTGCGTTCACAAATTACACGTCTCATATCAGAGAAAATTTGACAATCATTCGCTTTTTTCCCGTTCTGGGAAAACAATGTGAAAACATAAAAGAAAAAAAAATTGACAATAAAACTCAAGATGATTTACTAATTCCAGGGGAAGTGATCTGATAGCTTGCTTGACTTATCACTCTGAATTATAGGCTATTCCCTGCATATACAGGTGGCAGAACCACAAACATGTAACGCAGAGCCCTTTGAGCTTCTCTGAGTATTCAAAGGCAATGTGAGGGAGAAAAGTGTCTTGAGTAGCTGTTGACCAAAACGGGACACTACAAGATTGAAGGAAAGGCTGGTAAAATGGGGGTTAGTGCACTAGGAGGAAGTGCATTAGAAGTGCATTAGTGTCAAGTCAAATTCAGAAGTGGAACTATGCTTCAGAAATAACCTTGGAGTTTCTTCCTTTAATTGTCCTGCTTTCCCATCCTCCCCCTTCCCCACTATTCCATCTCCATCTCCTGTATTTTGTCCATTTAAGAAGTCAGAAGTGTCTCTGATGGTGAACCCAAACCTGGCCCAGTTCAGTGCCCATTGTGTATCTGTCTTCCATCGGCTCTGCGGGGCAGCAGAACATTCCCTGGGCAGCTGCTAAAAGTCACACGCCAGGTCGGATGTTTGCCTAGAGTCTGAGATCATATCAGATAAAACACTGGCACTCTCTATGCCGCGCTCTCGGGTATCACAGGCTCACACAGCACAGGCCGGCCATCCGCCATACTTTGAGGATACACAGTGATAGGCCTTTTAAATTGAGATTTCCGTATTAACATATGGGTCCGACTCCAATAAAAATTCCACATGCCCCGATCGACGCCGATGAGCCCCTGGTTTGTGTCAGATCCAGATTCCCACAGCTTTCCTTCAGCAGACCCACCACTCCAGGGAATGCTGGAGCTGGCTGGTGGGATGCCATGCTACAGTATGCATTTCCGTGTTAATCTATCTTTATGTTCTGGTTCAACCATAACAACAGAGGTATTTTCCTCCTGTTCTTGAGATCTACTGTGGTCTCTGTCTCTGTGTGTTCTTGGAAGAATGAATAACTACTAAAATTGATAACGATGTGTTAAGCCTATAGCTGAAACTTTTGTCCAAAAGGAATCAAACCTTTGCTTGCCAAGAGATTGAACTGAACAAAAACAAGAAGTTTGGACGGGCTTTGCCTTGTCAGTCTATTTAATGGATACAAATTCAGTGCAAGGCTACAGATAACAGGCACGTTGAGTTGGAATTGAACACTGATCCTCCATAAAGTAGAACTTTTCTCTAGTGCTGCTGATGTGCATTCCAGACAACATCAGCTCTCTCCATATAACCTTCCCCTCTGTCATTTTCCAGACTGCAGCCAAAACAAACAAACAAGACAAACTTTGCAAACACACATCACAGAAATAATGCACTGCTGGCTACGGTATGTATAGGTCTTTCTACCGGTCAAGGTAACCGATTCCCAAACTGAAAAGATTTAGTTGAATCACACTTCCTCTGCAATGGTCGAATACTTATGAGGTAAAAACAAAAACCAATGCCGCCTTGGTACAGTAGGTGATGGGTTCTAATGGCGTATCCAGACACTTGTTACTACAGTTGGCACTCATCCTTCTCCCTAGGCTTGTTGTTCTGGCCGCTTGAACATAGTGTAACTCAATGTGAATAAAAAACAACACTGTCAGAAAACCAGAGGGTGTCCTCCCAGCCCTTTAAGTGGCATTACAGACCTTAAGCTATGAGCTTGTCTTATCTACAACAGTAACTGTGAATGCTAAATTAACTTGACACAGACTGGGATGCATTAAAGGTGCATTTTGTTTATCAGCAGCTGGGTCCGCCCCAAGATCCCATCCAACCACCCTGTCGGAAACCGAACAACTCCAACGGTCCGGGAAGGAGTCTTATGTGCCAGCATTGATTTTAGCTTACACCTCAAATCCAAACCCCGCCTGATATAATTGCTTCAATCCCGTGGTAAAACCTCCTCACACTCCTGGGTATATTGAGTTGGTGACTGTAGGTTGCCATGAACAGCTGTTGCAGTGGAGATGATGACTGAGTTGGCCAGAAAGTTGGCACAACACCTGTGCTGCTAAATTAATCACCTCTCATATAGTATCACACACCCACATCATATTTGTAAATGAGCTAATTGGCAACAGCCACTACCAGTGTAGGTAGTACTGTAGCTTATCCAATAGGTATTGAGACTGGTTATGCAGATCACATATACACACAGGAGGACCGGCCTGCCAACACCACCAGGAGTTTCTATTTCGTCAGAATATAGAGCGATGCATTAGCTCCTTTGCTGCTTCTCACTGAATATAAATTATTCAAACACCTCTGCCTAAAAAAATCTAACATTCTCACGGTTCTCTGCAATAGTGTTCTTGTGCATTAATTTCCAGAACCAGATAAAAAGTCTGAAATAAAAGATCTCAAATCATGTGAGAAAAGGATGGACTACAAAGCAGCAGGAACCATTGTCTAATTCTACATGGTGTACTTTAATTTCAGTGATCATATTGTAGCATGAAAGTCCAAGTTACAGGCCATGCTCTATGCAACATATCAAATACCGGCAAATCATTTGACAATAGTCCTAAATTAACAGTGTTTTTTGACGTAAATACACTACATGACCAAAAGTATGTGGACACCTGCTCGTCGAACACCTCATTCCAAAATCCTGGGCATCAATATTGAGTTGGTCCCCCTTTTGCTACTATAAAAGCCTCCTTCGGGCCGTGAGAGGGTGTCTGCCCTCGTCTCGTGCCTCTCAGGGAAAACCCTGGAGTGGTCCAACGCCATGTGGGGAGAAGGAGACGCGACGCTGGACCATTTTGAGGATTTCACCCGCCGTTTCCGGGCAGTCTTCGACCACCCGCCCGAGGGTAGAGGGGCGGGTGAACGTCTCTACCATCTGAGGCAGGGGACGAGGAGCGTCCAGGAGTTCGCCATGGACTTTCGGACCCTGGCCGCCGGCGCGGGATCGACCACTATCGCTGCAGTTTGCGCGAGAACGTCCGTCGGGAGGTGGCCTGCAGGGACACCACCCTCACCTTCGACCAGCTGGTGGACCTGTACATTCGGTTGGATAACCTGCTGGCTACCCGCGGACGTCCAGAGCGGGGTCTGTCGGTTCCATCCCCCAGCACCACCGCTCCGATGCCCATGGAGCTGGGAGGTGCTGTGCGCAGGGAGACCCGGAGGAGGTTCCGTCTCGTGCACCATCTGTGGCCGCAGAGGTCACACTGCCGGTCGGTGCCGGATTGGTTCCTCTGGGGATCGAGGCAGCAGGCAGGGCACTCTGGTGTCACCCCAGGTGAGCCGGCACCATTCTCACCCAGAGCCCTCTGTTGCACACATGTTTTTGTATGTCACTTTTCCAGAATTTTCCCCCCATTCCCAGCATAAGGCGCTCGTCGATTCAGGCGCAGCTGGGAATTTTATAGATAGATCGTTCGCCTGTAGTTTAGGGATCCCCATTGTTCCCGTGGCTGTGCCCTGCCCCGATCATGCCTTAGATAGTCGACCATTAAGGTCAGGGTTGATTAGGGAGGCCACCGCTCCCCTGGGCATGGTGACGCTGGGGGATTACAAGGATAGAATTAGTCTCTTTCTTATTGACTCTCCTGCGTTTCCCGTGGTGCTAGGCCTACCCTGGTTAGCCTGTCATGACCCCACTGTTTTGTGGCAACAGAGGGCTCTCACGGGGTGGACGCGAGAGTGCTCGGGGAGATGTTTAGGGGTTTCCGTTGGTGCTACTACGGTGGAAAGTCCAGACCAGGTTTCCACCATGCGCATCCCCCCTGAATATGTCGATTTGGCTCTCGCCTTCTCCAAAAAGAAGGCGACTCAATTACCACCCCATCGACAGGGGGATTGTGCGATAAATCTCCTGGTAGACGCCGCACTTCCCAGGAGTCACGTGTATCCCCTGTCACAGGCGAAGACGTTGGCTATGGAAACATATGTCTCCGAATCCATGCGTCAGAGGTACATTCGGTCCTCCACTTCACCCGCCTCCTCGAGTTTCTTTTTTGTGAAGAAGAAGGAGGGAGGTCTGCGCCCGTGTATTGACTATCGAGGTCTAGACCAGTACACTGTGAGGTACAGTTACCCGCTACCTCTCATAGCCACAGCGATTGAGTCAATGCACGGGGCGCGCTTCTTCACCAAACTAGATCTCAGCCGGGGGAGTGGGCGGCGTTCGTGTCCTGGGCAGGGATGGCCAAAAACTCGCTCCGCCACTCCGCCACTCCTCCACTAACCTCTCCCCCTTCCAGTGCGTACTGGGGTATCAGCCGGTTCTGGCTCCTTGGCATCAGAGTCAGACCGAGGCTCCCTTCCGCAGTGCCCTTCCGCCTGCCCTGCCGGAAGCTGGGTCCGCGGTTTGTGGGGCCATTTAAAGTCCTGAGGAGACTGAACGAGATGAGTTACAGGTTACAGCTTCCCCCTGATTACCGTATTAACCCCTCGTTCCATGTGTCTCTCCTCAGGCCAGTGGTGGCTGGCCCGCTCCAGGAGTCTGAGGTGCGGTAGGTTCCTCCGCCCCCTCTGGACATCGAGGGGGGCCCGGCGTACTCCGTTCGATCCAAACTGGATTCGAGGCGTCGGGCGAGGGGCCTTCAGTACCTCGTGGACTGGGAGGAGTACGGTCCGGAGGAGAGATGCTGGGTTCCAGTGGAGGACGTGTTGGACCCTTCAATGCTGCAGAAGTTCCACCGTCTCCGTCCGGATCGCCCTGCACCTTGTCCTCCGGGTCGTCCTCGAGGCCGGTGTCGGCGCGCAGCTGGAGCCGTGCGTCACAGGGGGGGTACTGTCATGACTTCCACCAAAGTCGGTTCCTCACCTTGTTCAGGTGGCGTTCGGCGGTCGGCGTTCGGCGGTCTTCTAGCCATCGTCAATCCACCTTTAATTTTCCATTTGTTTTGTCTTGTTTTCCTACACAGCTGGTTTTCATTTCCCTCATTAATTGTTGTGTATTTAACCCTCTGTTCCCCCCATGTCTTTGTGTGGAATTGTTTGTTGTAAGTGCTTGTGCACATGTTTACTGGTGCGCGTCGGGTTTTGTACACATGTTGGTTATTTCTTTATGCCGTTGGTTTTGCAATTAAACTGCTCCGGCTATTACCTAGTTCTGCTCTCCTGCGTCTGACTTCCCTGCCACCAGTTACGCACCCCTTACACAATGACATATCAATGACCCAAGACCAGCTCATTTAATCACTACCATTGTGACAATGAGTCATCATAACGCTGCATCAAATGCACATTATCCTAGGGGCATTGGCAGACACAATGTCAAGTAAATTAATATATGTCTCCCTGATTATCTCTGTTGATACTACAGCTATTGTATGTAGTAATCAATAGTCTAGGAACTAGAGTTACACTGTTAGGACTGAGGCGGTGTGCCCTAGTTGGAAGACCAATGTGTGCAGCTCACCATGCACTATCAGCTCCAATATAAATAACATGAGCAAGTCTACTTCTGATAAGCTTCCAAGTAAAGCATTAAAAACAATCAAGCAACCCAGAAAAGTGCTACAAATAGCCCATATTAACATATGCAGCCTGAGAAACAAGGTCCATGAAGTCAATAACTTACTTGTAACAGATGACATTCATATTCTGACTATCTCTGAAACTCACTTAGATAATACCTTTGATGATACAGTGGTAGCATTACATGGTTATAACATCTACGAAAAGACAGAAATGCCAACGGCGGCGGTGTTGCGGTCTATATTCAGAACCACATTCCTGTAAAGTTTGGAGACGATCTTATGTTAAATACTGTTGAAGTAATATGGCTACAGGTTCATCTGCCTCACCTAAAGCCCATTCTTGTGGGAAGCTGCTATAGACCACCAAGTGCTAACAGTCAGTATCTGGATAATACGTATGTGTGAAATGCTTGATAATGTATGTGATATCAACAGAGTAGTATATTTTCTGGGTGATTTAAATATTGACTGGCTCTCATCAAGCAGCCCATTCAAGAAAAAACGTCAAACTGTAACCAGTGCCTGCAACCTGGTTCAGGTTGTCAGTCAACCTATCAGGGTATTTAATAAAAAAAGCAAAGGGATGAAATCATCAACATGTATTGATCACATCTTTACTAGTGCTGCAGAAATTTGCTTTAAAGCAGTATCCAAATCCATTGGATGCAGTGATCCCAATATAGTAGCCATCTCTAGGAAGCCTGGGCCTAATGTACTGTATGTAGTGTATACAATACGTTTTGTAGTGATTCATATGTTGATGATGTAAAAATATTTGCTGGTCTGTGGTGTGTAATGAGGAGCAAGCAGACGCTGCACTTGACACATTTATGAAATTGCTTATTCCATTTACTAATAAGCACGCACACATTAAGAAAATGACGATGAAGAATTGAAAAATGGTATGGTTGAGAGGGATTAGGCAAAAGGTATGGCAAATAAGTCTGGCAGCCCAGCTGATCGGCAAACATACTGCAAATTAATAAATAATTTGACTAAACTAAATAAACATACAAATAAACTATACTATGAAACAAAGATAAATTATATAAAGAATTATAGCAAAAAGCCTTAAATTACATTTTTGGGGAAAAAGCCAACTCGGCTCCATCATTCAGTTTTTTAATTTCTTATTCCAGTTACTAATAAGCATACACCCATTAAGCAAATTACTGTATAAACTGTTACATCCCCTTGGATTGATGAGGAATTGAAAAATTGTATGGTTGAGAGGGATTAGGAAAAAGGTATGGCAAATAAGTCTGGCAGCCAAACTAATTGGCAAAGGTACTGCAAATTAAGAAATCATGTGACTAAACTAAATAAAAATAAACTATACTATGAAACAAAAATAAACTATATAAATAGTGATAGTAAAAAGCTTTGGAGCACCTTATTAAATTACATTTTGGGAAAAAAGGCAAACTCGGCTCCATCATTCATTGAATCAGATGGTTCGTTCATCACAAAACCCACTGATATTGCCAACAACTTGAATGACTTTTTCATTGGCAAGATAGGCACACTTAGGGATGACATGCCAGCAACAAACACTGACACTACACGTCCAAGTATATCTAATCAAATTATGAAAGACAAGAATTTGAATTCCTTAAAGTCAGTGTGGAAGAGGTGAACAAATTATTGTTGTCTATCAACAACGACAAGCCACCGGGGTCTGACAATCTGGATGGAAAATTACTGAGGATAATAGCAGACGGTGTAACGGCTGTCCTCCTCCTCTTCATCCGAAGAGGAGGAGCAGGGATTGAACCAAGGTGCAGCGGGTTGTGAATACATAATGAATTTAATGACAAGACGAAAAACGAACACGAACTACACTTGAAATGATACAAAATAACAAACGACGTAGACTGACCTAAACATGAGAACTTACATAGACACGAAGAACGCACGAACAGGAACAGACTACATACACACCGAAACAGTCCCGTGTGGTACGAAATAACATACAGACACGGAAGACAACCACCCACAACGAACACTGTGAAACAACCTACCTAAATATGACTCTCAATTAGAGGAACGCCAAACACCTGCCTCTAATTGAGAGCCATACCAGGCAACCCTTAAACCAACATAGAAACAGACAACATAGAATGCCCACCCAAACTCACGTCCTGACCAACTAACACATACAACAAACTAACAGAAATAGGTCAGGAACGTGACAGACGGCTTCAATTTAAGCCTACTAGAAATTGTGTGCCCTCAGGCCTGAAGGGAAGCAAAGTAATTCAGCTACCCAAGAATAGTAAAAACCCCTTCACTGGCTCAAATAGCCGACCAATCAGCCTGTTACCAACCCTGAAGATCCTTCTGGAAAAATAGGGGTTTGACCAGAAAACATGCTATTTCACAGTAAACAAATTGACAACAGACTTTCAGCATGCTTATAGGGAAGGACACTCAACAAGCACAGCATTTACACAAATGACTAATGATTGGCTGAAAGAAATTTATGATAAAATGATTGTGCTGATTGGGCTGTCTTGTTAGATTTCAGTGCAGCTTTTACATTATCGATCATAGTCTGCTGCTGGAAAAACGTATGTGTTATGGCTTTACACCTCCTGCTATAATGTGGATAAAGAGTTACTTGTCTAACAGAACACAGAGGGTCTTCTTTAATGGAAGCCTCTCAAACAATCCAGGTAGAATCAGGAATTCCCCAGAGTAGCTGTTTAGGCCCCTTACTTTTTTCAATAAGTTAGTCCTAAATATTTCCAAAACTAAAAGTATTGTATTTGGGACAAATCATTCACTAAACCCTAAACCTCACCTACATCTCGTAATGAATAATGTGGAAATTGAGCAAGTTGAGGTGACTAAACTGCTTGGAGTAACCCTGGATTGTAAACTGTCATGATCAAAACATATTGAAACAACAGTAGTTAAGACAGGGAGAAGTAAAGCGCTGTCCATAATATAGCTCTGCTCTGCCTTCTTAACAACGTTATCAACAATGCAGGTCCTACAGGCCCTAGTTTTGTCACACCTAGACTACTGTTCAGTAGTGTGGTCAGGTGCCACAAAGAGGGACTTGGGAAAATTGCAATTGGCTCAGAACAGGGCAGCACAGCTGGCCCTTAAAAGTACACAGAGAGCTAACATTAATGACATGCATGTCAATCTCTCATGGTTCAAAGTGGAAGAGAGATTGACTTCATCACTACTTGTTTTTGTAAGAGGTGTTGACAAGCTGCATGTACCAAGCTGTCTGTTTAAAATACGAGCACACAGCTCGGACACCCATGCATACCCCACAAGACATGCCCCCAGAGGTCTCTTCACAGTCCCCAACTCCAGAACAGACTATGGGACTACAAGGAACTCTATTCCACATCAGGTAACTGATGCAAGAAGTAGAATCAGATTTAAACAACGGGTAAATATACATCTTATGGAACAACGAGAACTGTGAAAAGACACACGCACATGCATACGCACACATTGTGATATTGTTGTATGGTGGTATTAAACATGTTGTATTGTAGATATGTAGTGGTGTAATAATGTTATATGATGTACTGTTTTATCTTTTGTTTTATGTGTAATGTAAGTGCTTTAATATGTTTTTGCCCCAGGAAGAGCTAATGGGGATCCCTAATAAATACAAATACAAATACAAATTCATCCCAAAGGTGTTGGATGGGGTTGGGGTCAGGGCTCTGCGCAGGCCAGTCAAGTTCTTTCACACCGATCTCGACAAACCATTTCTGTTTGGACCTTGCTTTGTCTACGGGGGCATTGTCCTGCTGAAACAGGAAAGGGCCTTCCACAAACTGTTGCCACAAAGTTGGAAGCACAGAATCGTCTAGAATGTCATTGTAAGCTGCAGCATTAAGATTTCCTTTCACTGGAACTAAGGGGCCTAGCCCGAACTATTAAAAACAGCCCCAGACCATTATTACTCCTCCACCAAACTTTACAGTTGGCACTGCAGTATGCATTGGGTTAGGTAGCGTACTCCTGGCATCTGCCAAAACCAGATTCGTCACTCCAGAGAACGCATTTCCAATGGTGGCGAGCTTTATACCACTCCAGCCGATGCTTGGCATTGCACATGGTGATCTTAGGCTTGTGTGCCGCAGCTCGGCCATGGCCGACGAACAGTTCTTGTGCTGACATTGCTTCCAGAGGCAGTTCGGGACTCGGTTTTTACGTGCTATGCACTACAGCACTCGCTGTTCTGTGAGCTTGTGTGGCCTACCACTTCGCGGCTGAGCCGTTGTTGCACCTAGACATTCCCACTTCACAATAACAGCCCTTACAGTTAAACGGGGCAGCTCTAGCAGGGCAGAAATTTGACGAACTGACATGCAGGAACTACAGCCTTAGATAAAGTTAAGTACATTTCTGCTTCTTGGTCCTGAGAACCCAGTTGGATTATTCCCAGCTGAGCATTCAGTTACATGTAGGTATTACTTAATTTTGGGGGATCAGTTTTCTAGCAAATTAAATAAGTCAGTAAGGAATGGGGAAGACGCAGAATGACAGCTCGAGTACAATGTGACACCAACAATATGGCAGCCACTATCTGTGCTCATTACAATCCCATAAAAAACATGTAATTATTTTGTAATTATCAGATTTAGTCATGGAGAACCTAGGGTAGGTACACTGGCATAACAGTATTCCAGTAACAATTTTTATTGCAACCTGCATGAAATTTGTTTGATTATTTCTTAGCAAAGCAGTGAAAACACCTGGAGCACACAGTATGCAATGTTTCCATGGCCCAAAGCATTCAATGTCTCAATGTTTCTCAGCATTCTAGTCAGTCTTCACAGTTTAAAAGTCCAACATCCAGGCATTTCAGATGCAGTATGTGTTGATCCATTTTCCAAGCAGAGGTCTGGTGCCTTTTATTAACACAATTAAGAGTTTCTGTTGTGAGAAGACCAATGCCATAATAAAACAATTCCCCAAAGCCAGAGGTAATAGATGCCCAGTTATGCAGCTCAATTTTAATCAGCAAGCAAAAGGTCAGAGGGAAAAAACTTAGAGATTAGACCCATTACAATTCCAAAAACGTGTTCTTCCAAGTTATGGAGTGAGTCATGGAGAATGGTCAAATCAGGCTAAAACTGTCACGCCTGCTCCTGCTCTCCCTCCCTGTCGCTCGAGGGCGCCAGGCTGCACTGCATTACGCACTCCTGCCACCATCATTATGCACACCTGCTCCCCTCGTCACGCGCATCAGCGATTCATTGCACTCACCTGGCCTCAAACACCGGTGTAATTTCCTCCCCTATATCTGTCTGTTAGCGTTGTTCCCCGCTTCAGCATTGATTGTCATATGTCTTTCTATTACCCGGTTCTGATGCTGTTCCTGTCCTGTTCCATGTCTGTGTAAATGAAATGTTCACTCTCCGTACCTGCTTTGCATCTCCAGCGTCGGTTCTTAATAAAGTGTACATTTGATCATCATCATTAAGTCTCAAAGGAGTCAGAAATTTAATTTCTGCCTTTTTGTATTATTTCTTGTATTAACTCCAGTTTGCACAACTCAACATTGAGATATATGTAGCTCCTGTATTCCAGCCCTGGTGTTAATTACGACCCCTGTTCCTACACGTCCCCAAAAGGAGCTGAGACTGATTTACACCATGTTCATGAAGAACAAGTGGTGCACTGTGCATCATCTACTGTGCTGCTCAGTGTGTCTGAATTAACACCGGCTCTAACAACTACCATCTGTGGGAGGCCAGATTCATCTTTAACAACTTGAACCCATTGAGGAGATGAGAGCATTTTAAACATTAGACCAATCAGATCTTAATTACAACATCTGACAGGGTTGCTCTATGTTTCTGCCGGGAGCACTTCCCTGATGCATGGTGTTATGATCCAAGTGTGAGCTCTGTACTCCTTCACCAGAACACCAGTGTCTCGCTAATTTCCGAAGCCAAATTAATACTCCCACAATATTTGTACCTTGTTTTCCCCTACAGTCTCAGCCGCACGCAATTCCTCCTCGTAAATGTTGGGGTTGCAGCAGAGCAGGAAAAAAACACGTATGCACCGTACAGCACTTGTGGAAAATAAGTCTACTGTATGAAATTCCCAATAAAATATTGTATATCAAAAGTATTAACGGTAAACTGATAACAGATAGAACAGTGCTAAGGGACACAGTAATTTGAGGAACTTTACATGAAGTCTTTAAGTTTTTAGTTTTGCCTAAGGGACTCCACAGTCAAACCTGGCAATTACAGTATCAGATAAGATTGGAATCATCTTTATCCAATAATCACTTTATCTTATTACACATTTATGTGAATTCCAGATACATGCTGAAAATATCTTAAATGGTTCCTGATTATTAATATAATTAGTCATTCATTGATTTCATCAACTTATGAGGTCCTAAACATGGGTTTTTTCAGACACACCTTTCTGGGCCAACACCCCTACATCCTTCAAAGCTTGGGTTCTGTTCTTCAGAGCTTGACCTCAAATAAAACAGGAAACAAGGGGTTTTAGACTGAACACTTCAGTGCGAAACAGATATGGTACTCAGCGGCCTGCTCCCTGAGGATCCCTTCGGCACATTGTTGAGGAGTGACCTCACTGCAGAGCAAGCCTACATATGGATAGATATAAGACGGGACTTGTTTTTGTGGATCAAGAGATTGTTAATTGCTGGATGTGATTCTTGGCGTGAAGCTCTGGGGTTATTTTATGGTGCGAATCCACTGCGTAATGTCTGTAATATGTCCAGTGAACCTGCTAGGCAAGGGCTTGCCATTATTTTTGGTGTGAGAGCTAATGAATCTAACCACTGCCAGCCTTGGACACTCACAAAGAAAGAGTGGGTGCACGGGGAAACAAAAATACTCTGTCGCCCCAATCCTCCTGGAGCACCTCCTGTTGCAGCAGCTGTGCTCACTTGGGAAGGAATGAGAAGGGGAAAATCTGAACCGAAGCTGGTGTCTAGGATGTGCCAGCCCTTAATGGTTTTCATTTTCAAACTTTGTGATCCCTTCTCTTTTCACTGTGCCAAATCCCCCAAAGTGTCCGTTGTCATGTTTCCTGAATAAGGGCTGTATACACAACAGGTGGAGGGAGAATATCTTCTCATTAACATCATCAACTGTTCTGGGAGCTTTGGGAAATTCAGTCTCTTTCAGTTGACTGACAACATAATCACTCAAATCAAAATGCAACATATTTATGTCTCTGCCAATGTCTTTGCCCTCATCATAGAAGTCAGCAATTCCATCACTCACTTCTGAGAGAAACAAAATACCTTAGATTCTTCAAGGACCGTATTAAACCATATGAAGACATTCTCTTGGCAGGGTTCTTAGAATCCTTTTCCATGATGCCGTCTTGGAAAGCATGATGCTCTATCCTTACATCACCCTTCCATTCTGGTTCAACAGGTGAGAATTTGAAGGAGGGAGGACCTTAGTGTTATTGGTGTTAAGTCATCACAATAGTTCATGAAGTCACATTGTAACACAAAACATCTGCTCTTCCCTCCAAGGAAAACATCCCACAACAATTACCTGTAGACGTCCGCACTTCAAAGAATGTTTGTAATAGTGTTGATGAAGACTTCCGCACTTCAAGGAATGTCTGTAATAGTGGTGATGAAGACTTCCGCACTTCAAGGAATGTCTGTAATAGTGGTGATGAAGACTTTCGCACCTCCGCTTATGGCCCTAGGAATCGAGAAAACATCTGCTCGCTCCTCGCCATGTTTTTCTAATTATGGTGAATGTAAAATGTGACCACACAGTGGCCAGGTCTACTCTCGTATTCTAAGGAAGCTTCATTAAGATAAATGGTAAAGCTGTTTGAGCTAAATGGTATGTAACTGTGGCCAAAACAACTCAAGGAAAGCCATTGTTTTTATGTAAGCATGGACGAAGAAAAAAAATCCTTTGGGGATATGGAAGTAAAGAGAGGGCTGTTATGTGGGGACTGGAAGAGAGACAGACTAGTCAGGGGTTTATTGCTCAATGGAAATCTTATTTTTTTAATTAATTAATTTGATACGCACAAATTTGGACCGTTGTCCGAAAGTAATTATGCCATATATCCAAGGTTCTAGCTGACTGATTGCTGGTCCACAAACACATTTTCATTTTGTCCCATTCTCTGCTCACAGCACACAGTCCAGCACACAAAGTGCCATTGGCACGATAGGCCAACCACCGGGCCAGCAACTGAAAGGAGAGACTGTTTGAGTTGTAGGGGGCAGGTGACTTTTCAGCAGACACATGGGAGCTTACTCGTGTCTGTAATCCTGACATTCTTTCCACTCCTGCTCACGCATTCCCTTCCCACTTTAGTCTAAGCCAAAGGATAAAACACCATTTGTTTTTTGTATTTATTTTTAATCCACCAGTCCTCCTTTTAATAAAGGATAATTGACTAAAGCGAGGTCAGCCTCTTCTGTGCTCTCTTGTTAAAGAGCATCGTTGATGCCTAAATCTTGTTGCTCCTAGCAGACTTGTTAATGGGGAGGCATGCCAGCGGAGCAGTTTGGCTTGTCCTGCAGGTCGTGTTTGGGCACAAGGTTCTACCTCTTCACGGGACTCAGAGGCAGAGTTAGCTCTCAGGCCGCAGTGATAAATCCACAATATCTTTCGGCTGACGTTCCGACAGGGAATACTTATCATTTCCTTCTTCATCTATTTCTCAGCAAGGGTGATAAAAATCTTTATACAACCCAAGAAGGTGGGTGTGTTTCGAGACGTGGCGCCGATGCTCGGATCTGTTTTGACATCTCCATTAAAAAATAACTGGTCCATCTAGGTGGATGTAATACTACGGGACATGGTGTGCTGCTCGAGTCCATTTTCCCATCTCCATTGAAAAACAAGTGGTCCAACAAAGAATGCAAGCTTGTAAAATATGCTGTGTCTTTTACTGGTCCTTTGAACAATGCTTAATTTTTGTTATCGTTTACTTGGTTTTTGTTTTCCATTCCATTGATGGCCTAGGCATGATTCCAGGTAGTATAAGGGCACAAGGCAAGACCCAGATGCAGACACAGGAGGCAGATGGTCATGGACAGGCAAAAGGTCAAAACCAGTTCAGAGTCCAGGAGGTACAGAGTGGCAGGCAGGCTCGAGGTCAGGGCAGTAAGAATGGTCAGGCAGGCGGGTACGGAGTCCAGAAAACAGGCAAGGGTCAAAAACATGGGAGGACTAGCAAAAGAGAATAGAAGCAGGAGTATGGGAAAAACGCAGGTTGACTTGAAAAACATATAAGACAAACTGGCACAGAGAGACAGGAAACACAGGGATAATAAGCGACACCAGGAGGGGGTGGAGACAATCACAAGACAGGTGAAACAGATCAGGGTGTGACAGGTAGATTTGGTCTGAGCCAAGTAAGTGCTGTATCAATCAATCAATCAAGAAAATATATTTATAAAGCTCTTCCTACATCAGCTGATGTCACAAAGTGCTGTACAGAAACCCAGCCTAAAACCCCAAACAGCAAGCAATGCAGATGTAGAAGCACAGTGGCTAAGAAAAACTCCCTGGAAAGGCCAGAACCTAGGAAGTAACCTAGAGAGGAACCAGGCTATGAAGGGTGGCCAGTCCTCTTCTGGCTGTGCCGGGTGGAGATTATAACAGAACATGGCCAAGATGTTCAAATGTTCATAGATGACCAGCAGGGTTAAATAATAATAATCACAGTGGTTGTCGAGGGTGCAACAGGTCAGCACCTCAGGAGTAAATGTCAGCTTTTCATAGCCAATCATTCAGAGTATCTCTACCACTCCTGCTGTCTCTAGAGAGTTGAAAACAGCAGGTCTGGGACAGGTCGCACGTCCGGTGAACAGGTCAGGGTACCATAGCCGCAGGCAGAATAGTTGAAACTGGAGCAGCAGCACGGCCAGGTGGACTGGGGACAGCAAGGAGTCATCAGGCCAGGTAGTCCTGAGGCATGGTCCTAGGGCTCAGGTCCTCCGAGAGAGAGAAAGAAAGAAAGAGAGAAAAAGAGAGAGAGAATTAGAGAGAGCATACTTAAATTCACACAGGACACCGGATAAGACAGGAGAAATACTCCAGATACAACAGACTGACCCTAGCCCCCCGACACAAGCTACTGCAGCATAAATACTGGAGGCTGAGACAGGAGGGGTCGGGAGACACTGTGGCCCCATCCGACGATACACCCGGACAGGGCCAAACAGGCAGGATATAACCCCACCCACTTTGCCAAAGCACAGCCCCCACACCACTAGAGGGATATCTTCAACCACCAACTTACCATCCTGAGACAAGGCCGAGTATAGCTCACAAAGATCTCCACCACGGCACAACCTAAGGGGGGCCATCAACCCGGACATGTAATGCTTTGTAGGTTAGCAGTAAAACCTTGAAATCAGCCCCTGCCTTCTCGAGAAGTCAGTGTAGAGAGGTTAGCACTGGAGTAATATGATCAATTTTTTGGGTTCTTGTTAAGATTCTAGCAGCCGTGTTAACTTCTCTGCGCTACGGATCCCTTTTACGGGATCCCTTTCCTAAACAACCGCTAGAATTGCAGGGCGCCAAATACAAAAATATTACAAAAAATATTTATAATCATGCAATCACAAGTGAAATATACCAAAACACAGCTTAGCTTGTTGTTAATCCACCTATCGTGTCATATTTTGAAAATATATTTTACAGCGAAGGAAATCCAAGCTTTTGTGAGTGTAGCTTTCAATGCTTCAACAGCTAGCCCCAAATTAGCATGGTCACGAAAGTCAGAAAAGCAATAAAATTAATCGCTTACCTTAGATAATCTTCGGATGTTTGCACTCACGAGACTCCCAGTTACACAATAAATGTTATTTTTGTTCGATAAATATTACTTTTATAACAAAAAAACGCCATTTGGGTTGCGCGTTATGCTGAGTAAACTACAGCCTCGTTCCGGTCCTGAAAGGAAGATGAAAATTTCCAAACGTATCAGATAAAAAAATATTACTAAAAATATTTATAATCATGCAATCACAAGTGAAATATACCAAAACACAGCTTAGCTTGTTGTTAATCCACCTATCGTGTCAGATCTTGAAAATATACTTTACAGTGAAAGAAATCCAAGCTTTTGTGAGTGTAGCTTTCAATGCTACAACAGCTAGCCTTATATTAGCTTGGTTAGCTTGGTCACAAAAGTCAGAAAAGCAATGAAATTAATCGCTTACCTTTGATAATCTTCGGATGTTTCCACTCACGACACTCCCAGTTACACAACAAATGTTATTTTTGTTCGATAAATATGACTTTTATCACAAAAGAACGCCATTTGGGTTGCGCATTATGTTCAGAAAATCAAAGCCGTGTTCCGTTCGTCAAATTCCAAAAAGTATCCGTAATGGTCGTAGAAACATGTCAAATGTTTTTTATAATCAATCCTCAGGTTGTTTTTAACAAACATAATCGATAATATTTCACCCGGACCATAACCTATTCATTAAGAGACAAAAGGAAAATGGGGTGCCCCTCTCTCGTGCGCAGGAAATATTCAGAGGACACCTGACTACTTTTGAAAAAACTCGCTCATTTTTCAAAATAAAAGCCTGAAACTATGTCTAAAGCCTGGTCACAGCCTGAGGAAGCCATTGGAAAAGGAAACTGGTTGATACCCCTTTAAATGGAGGTTAGACGGGCCAGGGAACACAGATTCTTTTTTTTAAATATCACTTCCGGGTTACATTTTCTCAGGTTTTCGCTTGCAGAATTTGTATTGTTATACTCACAGACAATATTTTGACAGTTTTGGAAACTTTGGAGTGTTTTCTATCCTAATCTGTAAATTATATGCATATTCTACGATCTGGGCCAGAGAAAATGTCAGTTTACGTTGGGCACGTTATTTAAAAAAAAATAATAATAATCTGACCCCTAGCGCTAAGAAGTTATGTATTTCACGTTGCTCTCTGTAATTATTCTGGCTGCTTTGGTGCTATTTTTGATGGTGGCTGCAATGTAAAACTATGATTTATACCTCAAATATGCACATTTTCGAACAAAACATAAATGTATTGTATAACATGTTATAAGACTGTCATCTGATGAAGTTGTTCAAGGTTAGTGATTCATTTTATCTCTATTTTGTTGGTTTTGTGAAAGCTACCTATGCGGTGGAAACATGGTGAAAATATGCGGTTGTGTGTTTGGCTATTGTGGTTAGCTAATAGAAATATATTGTGTTTTCGCTGTAAAACATTTTAAAAATCGGAAATGATGGCTGGATTCACAAGAATCCAAGAATTCACAAGTTTATCTTTCATTTGCTGTATTGGACTTGTGATTTCATGAAAATTATATTATATGATATCCCTGTCCCGTTAGGCTAGGCTATGCTAGTCAGCTTTTTTGATGAGGAGGATCCCGGATCCGGGAGGGTGATGAAGTAGCTTTCACAAAACTGACAAAATAGAGATAAAATGAATGTATGTTTAAAAAAATATAGATCTATATTTTGTCACATACACCGGATAGGTGCAGTGAAATGTATTGTTTTACAGCGTCAGACATAGTATGACAGCACCCCTGGAGCAAATTAGGGTTAAGTGCCTTGCTCAAGGGCACATCCACAGATTTTTTCACCTTGTCAGCTCAGGCATTCGAAGCAGAAACCTTTCGGTTACTGGCCCAACGCGCTCTAACCGCTAGTCTACCTGCCACCCTGTAGTTAAGTAAGAGAATGGGAAAACAAACATCGAAGTACAGAAGTCACCCCAGGGACCAATAACTGTTTATCAGTGGGAAAAACATCCCCATTAATTCCTGCTAGTCATTAGCAACTCAGCGAATTGTATTTGTGAAACATCTAATACAGATCAAGTTCAAGTTCCTGTTCCCCATCAATTTGTAGGAAGACAATAAACATTTAAAAAACATCTTTAAAAGGGTCTGAACAATGACAAAACTCCTAATGAAAGACAATTCCTCTGACAGGAATTATATCCTGCCGAAATGTTGAAACAGCTTGAGAAAATTCATTTTAACATTCAACATTTCTGTCTACCATTTTCTAAATTCTTTTAGAGTTTGCATTCTCCATTAAACTGATATAGCACACAGCCTATCATAGAGGTATGTTGTGAAGCCAGATTTGGATATTGAGAACAAGCCACCTGGGTTCATTTTTCAATGCAAGATTAAGCAGAACTGATCATGGGCTATGCCAAGTACTCAATTCACAGAGACGCATAGCCATGACAAATGGTGCATGAGCAGTTGCACATTGACACTACTTTGATAGCTACAGTATGTGAGCTGTCGCCATGTTCAATGAATCCTTTTACACTCTTGTTTTTTCTTTCGCTAATTTCTGACAATTACTTTAAGCTGTTACTTGAGGATGAAAGGTCTATCTCTGAGCATTTGTTTTTCCGTAATGTCATAAAGATTGGTTCATTACCAACAAAGTCAGGTATGTAGGCACAAGGGTGCTAAGAAATGTAATGAGCTAATATTGAGTCTCTTTTGAATGTTTCTTTCATCATAGATTAAAATGCACTTTTAAAGTGGCAACACTCAGAATGTGTGCTGACAGTGCTGATAGCTACCTTTAACCAACCCTAATTGTATAGCACATGACATTTCACAGGAGAGAAGTACTACAAGGTTGGACAAGGTTATAGTTTAAGCATTTGTAAGGCATGATCTGTATGGTGACTTTGTGGACCTATGAATTGAAAGATTAAAGAATTTGCTTCGTAACTCTGCTTTTACTTCCTCAAATGTACGGACTACATTAACTCTGGATAAGTACTGGGACGCAATAGGCTCACCTACATTAGCTAAAACTACAGACCCAGCTTGTGTAACCACACCGAGCTGATACAACATTTACCGTGTCTTGATTCAAGTAATGCTTTACCTTGAACCAATTGATTACAGCAGACAAACTTGGCCAAGAGAGAAAAAAACATAAAACACTGAGAAAAGGCATCAGTTGTTTTCAAGAAAATAGGCCATTCTTGCTAGTCAGTGAGGCAGTGCTCTTCTTATTTTAATTGAAATACTGTCATGTTTGGATCCAGGAAAGTGTTGTGTCTCATTGCATTCCCCAAGCACTGTGATTCATAAAAGGCCAAGCGTGGGCTCATTTGGATTGACAGCTCTCTGATGTCTGATATTCAAAAGAAAAACATCCTGGCACTTCATTGTCTTACCTCATATAATAAAGATAAAAGAAGGTGGAGCTTTTAGATGAATTGAGGAATAGTGATAATAATTGTTTGCAGATGCAATGGAAATCATTGGGAAAACGTGCTCATGTGTTAAACTGTACCGTGAGAGAGGAATAGTGGAAACTGTTCAAAAACGTCAAAGAGAGATGGGAGAATAGAAAGAGAACAACTGCAACGTTCCTAAACGTGTGACATATTTGGCCAGCCGTATATTCTGTAAAGTCTAAAATAAGAAGTTATGGATTTGATGTCAACGTTGTACAATACCCAAGAGTGAGTGCTGCATTGTAGTTTGTCAGGGTATCACTGTTCACCTAACACTACTGACTCACCTTTTGGCAAGTCTCTCTGAACAGACATATTTAGGGCAGGATGAATAACGTATGACTAGGCCACTAGGCATCCACCTGGACATGCCTGAGCTCAATCCAAAATGTATGTCTAATATTTCAAAAGGCTTTGTCAGTGTGTAATTCAGGGAAAGTACAATTGGAGAACTACCGAAGTGGAACGCAGTAACTAGTGCACTGCAAACTGCCACAGAGCAACACATTTTGTTGCACATAATTAAAAACATGAATAAGCAAGCAAGAATGAACCACAGTTGGAGGTGTAGAGGCAGACATTTATTTTTTACTAGAATAAAACAGTAATAATACAGTTTTGGCAAAAGCGTTGTTTGGAAAGTCAATCCTTTCTCTAAAGATACTTTGTCAACCCAAAGATACCTGACATATACTGTACATACATTCGAATTTACAAACATTCATTACTCATTATATAAGTCTGTAGAATAAAATGCCTTTTACATTAAAATCTCATAATGTACTCTCATAATAGTTTATGTGATAAAAATTAAAGGTTTATGAGCACTAATGACTGCTGTGATTATGTGAACCGTATGTAATGTACTGTATATCGCTTAAAATGAGGTGTTGGCAATTCTCAACAGTATTCCATCGCAATGAAATGTACACATAGGTCATGTCTGGAGGATATTTGAGTTGGCTATTCCAAGCCAATCAAATGCCATTATTGTCCTGTAACCTAGTGATTGGCCAATACACATTAAAACATGACTAAGGTATACAGGGGGGGGGGGGGGGGGGGGCAGGGAGTGGTGGTGCAGCAAGGCAGGGCACTCGGTCAGCACTGAGACCTCATGGTGCCTTTAAGACAGGGAGGAGTGCACACACACACCCTTGACAGGTCTTCTTCTTACAGCGACCCACCTCGTAAAAGCTGTCCTTCCTCCTTTTCTGATAAGGCCTCCAATTTGCCTTGCTCGTTGACATAATTATTTTGGCTTGGCCCAGCGCTCCGCTCTCCATGCCTTCTACCTTACTCATGCTGTTATCGAGGTGCTTGATGACTGCTTTTAGTCTGGCCTAATCAGTGCCTTCAGCCTCTCCGTCCTGATCTGCCAAGAGTGCTGAGCTCCGAGAGGGAGTGGTGACTTGATATAGAGAGAAGGGCTGTTGGCTGACAGACGACTGCACACGACTCAGGGTCAGAGACGAGACGGCTCAGTACAGAACTTGGCCTGTTAAAGTCTGTCCAAAGCAGACTAACTTTATGCACCACAGCCATTTCAGTCATTCTCTTACATTGCTCTGCTCAAGTTCCTTGTTTATGGTATCTCTGTAATTCAACGGATACTCTTTTTACAGAGTAAGTCTGCTTGAAGGGTTATGTGAAAGGGAGTTTTAGCATGTCTCATGCAACAGATGAGCAAATGTAGACAGTGAAAATGTAACATACTCACAGTCACAAATTCACAATTTAAAATATATATGTCCCAACTTATTTATCGTTCTTTCTAACCTCAAAAGTTTTCTAAATTAAAATGGCTTCACTACACCTATAAAAAGCAGACAGACATGATTGAATTGTGGCTATTTTGCACTACTCATTACCAACCACAGGGGGGCTCTACTTCAAAGTCTCTGTTCCCCACACCTTCTGTCAAACTCAGACCTGTCCATTACCACATCTTTACAGACTGAGCGATGCGATTGCATGTCTACTATTAAACCTGACAACTTGTGAGGAAAGAACCTACAATGACAAGTTAAATATTTTTATATAACACAATGCTTTTTGAGTGACTGGCTACATAAATGATTGTTGTACAGTAATGGAGTGGTTCTCTCTTCAAGGGGATTGGGGCGTGTGGATATCTATCAAACTATGTGTTATTTAACTTTTGAAGGAAACAATATTTTGAAGGAAACATTAGGCATGGAGGAGCCTCCCTCCCAGGAGTGGCTATTCCACAGACCTGGCCAGGAAAACAATATCAAATCATTTCTGTGAAACAATGGCGTGTCAGGCACGTGTGTATAGACTTCGTGCTCAGACAGACGGAGATCAAACTGTTGGCGAGGAGGTGAAGGGTTTGATGGGCCTTGGCAAGCCCCCACGCCCTGTAGGCTTAGGATACCACGTCTGGGAGACTTCTCTCCCTCATGTGGTTTTGGAGTGTTCTTGTAAAATGTGGAATATTTATTAGTACAATCCAAAAACCTAAGCCTTAAATATATATCGTAATTGCCTTGAGATGACGGAAGGGACTGTAAATTCTGTAATGCTGCTTCAGGGGTAAAGACTAATCCAGTCTGGTCCATAGTGGGTTGTGTTTGGCGATATTCTTCTAATTGTAACATTTACTGTATTGTAACCATCACTTACAGGGCACATTCTGAATGAATCGTGTGGGTTGATACACCAGAATCTGCTAATTCGCTAATACAATCCTTGAGCCCAAATGCATCCCCAAAAGTGGACTAAAGGGACCCACTAAATGGACTGACCCACAAAGTATCCATTGCATTAGAATTATTTGTTACCCCCTCTGTCATGTCGCAATACTGTATTTCAAGTACTATTACCCCAACTGAACCTTCAACTTCAAAAATGTGCAATCTAAGTGATAAGGCAACATTTGAAAGTGAAATTGATAATACCGTTGAAATAATTCATTAAAGGGAATTAAATCTGTTTTAGGAAGACTTAACAATGTCTTTCGAATGACAGACCTAATTGAGTGGTAATTTCAGAGCCCTAATGAGGCTTGGTAATGACAGTCATTTGGATGTTAACCAGATCCTTAATGTAAGTCATTGCTGTTTTAAATCTCCCAATAAGGATTTGACTGTAGGGTAAAGAATAAATATTTGCTTTGGAACAACTTCCGTTTTCTACTTTTGGGAGAAATGAGCAAAGCTTAACCTCTACAGCAGAATTATACAGCTCATCTCACTGTTAAATCATTACAGAAAGTAATGTAAGGACTTTTCATGTGCCGTAATTAATGTGGCTTGCGACAGCAGCCACACTTAGAAATTGTAAAAATTGAACTTTTTTGTTCTCCATTCACTTTGATGGGATTTCCTTAGCATTCCCTATAGGTCCCATTGTGACATCATCACTCCCAACATTCTATTCTATTCACTGTAAACAATAAAACTTTTGATACAAATCAGATACTTTGACCACTTTCCCAACAACTTAGACAAAAAGTTAGAGGGTATGACATCTTGGTCTACTTCTCAATATTGAAATCTGAAGTCGGAAGAAAAATATATCCTACAGATCTAACGATACCGGTGTTTAAGTAACCACATTAACACTTTTTTTTCTAACTTTTCCCAAACAACTGCATTTTTGACCACTTCCCCAACACTTCAGACCAAAAAGATGTTACAGCTGTTTGTTGGAGTTTAGAATGATGAAAAGTAGCTAGCTAATGTCAGCTAACAGCTCTCTCATGTCTCAACATCAAGCAGCCCAAACAGAGACATTGCTATGAATAACAATGCATTTCAATAGAAAAAAGGGCCATAGACTAGAATGGTAAAACAATTCAAAATTCTATTCTTCAAAAATCTCTTCTTTCACCGTTTAAACTATCAACTCCAAACCAATGTTGAGGTGTTCAGACTTCCCCCACTTTGCTTGTCAAAAGATTTTTGATACTATGTACAGTGCCAGTCAAATGTTTGGACACACCTAATCATTCAAGGGTTTTTCTTTATTTTTACTATTTTCTACATTGTAGAATAATAGTGAAGACATCAAAACTATGAAATAACATATATGGAATCATCTAGTAACCATATATTTCAGATTTTAGATTCTTCAATGTAGACACCCTTTGCCTTGATGACAGCTTTGCACACTCTTGGCATTCTCTCAACCAGCTTCACCTGGAATGCTTTTCCAACAGTCTTGAAGGAGTTCCCACATATGCTGAGCACTTGTTGGCTGCATTTCCTTCACTCAGCTGTCCAACTCATCCCAAACCACCTCAATTTGGTTGAGGTTGGGTGATTGTGGAGGCCAGGTCATCTGATGTAGCACTCCATCACTCTCCTTCTTGGTCAAATAGCCCTTACACAGCCTGAAGGTGTGTTTGGTCATTGTCCTGTTGAAAAACAAATGATAGTCCCACTAAGCACAAACCAGATGGGATAGTGTATCACTGCAGATTGCTGTCACCAGCAAAGCACCCCCACACCATCACACCTCCTCCATGCTTCACTGTGGGAACCGCACATGCGGAGATCATCCATTCATCTACTCTGTGTCTCACAAAGACACAGCGGTTGGAACTAAAAATCTCAAATTTGGACTCATCAGACCAAAGGACAGATTTCCACCGGGCTAATGCTTTGCTTGTGTATTTCTTGGCCTAAGCAAGTCTCTTCTTATTATTGGTGTCCTTTAGCAGTGGTTTCTTTGCAGCAATTTGACCATGAAGGAGTGATTCACGCAGTCTCCTCTGAACAATTGATGTTGAGATGTGTCTGTTACTTGAACTCTGTGAAGCATTTATTTGGACTGCAATTTCTGAGGCTGGTAACTCTAATGAATGTATCCTATGCAGCAGAGGTAACTCTGTGTCTTCCTTTCCTGTGGCGGTCCTCATGAGAGCCAGATTCATCATAGCGCTTGATGGTTTTTGCGTCTGCACTTGAAGAAACTTTCAAAGTTCTTGAAAAGTTCCTGATTGACTGACCTTCATGTCCTAAAGTAATGATGGACTGTCATTTCTCTTTGATTATTGGAGTTGTTCTTGCCATAATATGGACTTGGTCTTTTACCAAATAGGGCTATCTTCTGTATACGACCCTAGCCTTGTCACAACACAACTGATTGTCTCAAATGCATTAAGAAGGAAAGAAATTCCTCAAATTAACTTTTAACAAGGTACACTTGCTTCTGAAGCTAAGCAGGGTTGGTCCTGGTCAGTCCCTGGATGGGAGACCAGGTGCTGCTGGAAGTGGTGTTGGAGGGCCAGTAGGAGGCACTCTTTCCTCTGGTCTAAACAAAGATCCCAATGCCCCAGGGCAGTGATTGGGGACACTGCTCTGTGTAGGGTGCCGTCTTTCGGATGGGACGTTAAACGGGTGTCCTGACTCTCTGAGGTCATTAAAGATCCCATGGCACTTATCGTAAGAGTAGGGGTGTTAACCCCGGTGTCCTGGCTAAATTCCCAATCTGGCCCTCAACCATCACGGTCACCTAATAAACCCCAGTTTACAATTGGCTCATTCATCCCCCTCCTCTCCCCTGTAACTATTCCCCAGGTCGTTGCTGCAAATGAGAACGTGTTCTCAGTCAACTTACCTGGTAAAATAACGGTAAAATAAAAAATTAAAAACACATGTTAATTAAAATGCATTTCAGGTGATTACCTCATGAAGCTGGTTGAGAGAATGCTAAGAGTGTGCAAAGCTGTCATCAAGGCAAAGGGTGGCTACTTTGAAGAATCTCAAATATAAATATCTATGTTTAACAGTTTTGGTTACTACATGATTCCATATGTGTTATTTCGGTAGTTTTGAGGTCTTCACTATAATTCTACAAGGTAGAAAATAGTAAAAAATAAAGAAAAACCCTTGAATGAGTACGTGTGTCCAAACTTTTGACTGGTATTGTATACTTTTTGAGTTATAAGCATTTAACATTTGCATAAATGAACATGAGTTTGACTGAGAACCATACTGTAGGAATAGAGAGATAACTTCAAAATGGTCCTGCTCCTTGGCCAATTAAGCTACATAGACCAACTTTAAAATAATCATGCTATCCTAACTTCAAATTCTTTGCAATCTTGATCAACTATAACTCTATTATTTTGCGTAAATTAGCATAAAATAACTCACCAACAGTAACTCTTGAACCGTTCAAGCTAGAGACACCAAACCAACTTTCACATGTTCAGGCTATCCTAACTTCAAAATTCTTATTTTTTAAATCAATGATAACTATATAAATGTGCATACATTTGCATAAAATACTCACCAACATAAATGTTTTAACCGTTCAAGCTAGAGACACCAAACCAACCTAACTTAAAATAAAAATGTATCAACTATGACTATTAATATGTGTGTAAATTAGCATAAAATAACAAACCAACAGTAACTCTTGAACTGTTCAAGCTACATACACCAAACCAACTTTCTCATATTCAGGCTATCCTAAATAAAATTAAAAAGTCAACTATAACTAAATAAATACGTGTAAATGTGCATAAAATAACCCACCAACATCAACTCTTGAACCGTTCAAGCTAACGACATCAAACCAACTTTCACATGTTCAGGCTATCCTATCCACAAAAATACTTTTAAAGAACTGAAGGAATTTACACAATTTTTCTTCATGGAAAATTACCATCTAGTTTTGAATAAGCCTATGCAAGCAGAAAAACTGAAATTGGCCTATTTTCTGCCATCAGTATTTTTTTTCAATTGATGGGACATTATCATTGAATATCAACTGAATTATCAATGGTATGATTGTTACTGTACCAGTAATTCCAAATACTCTATACAGGGAAGTGACCTAAATTTGAGGTTACCAAGTCAAATACTATAATGCAAGGTGATCTTCGTTGATGAGATGAAGGATGAAAGCACTGTAGTTGAACTGCCCCTGATATATAAGCCCTAAAAGGGAAGCTAAGGCCATGGAAATGGGTCCATATCAAAAACATGTAAATCACTGTACTAATAGGGATATAAAAATGGGCGCATGAAATTCAAAATACTAAAATCGTAATATTAAACATTCATGAAAATACAAGTGTCATACATCATTTAAAAGCTTAACTTCTTGTTAATCCAACTACGTTGTCAGATTTCAAAAAGGCTTTACGGCAAAAGCATACCATGCGATTATCTGAGGACAGCGCCCCACATCAAAATACTTTTTCAACCAGCACAGGCGTCACAAAATCACAAATAGTGATTAAATAAATCACTTACCTTTGAAGATCGTCCTCTGTTTGCAATCCCAAGGGTCCCAGCTACACAATGAATGGTTGTGTTGTTCGACCTTTATATCCAAAAAAGTCAGTTTAGTTAGCGCCAATGATCTCAGTAATCCACTCGTTCAACATGCATACAAACGAATCCAAAAAGTTACCGGTAAAGTTTGTCCAAACAAGTCAAACGATGTTTCTAATTAATCCTCTGGTACTCTAATATCTAAATAAATGATAATATTTAAGATGGAGAATAGTATGTTCAATAGGGAGGATAAATAACAAAGAGCGCGCACCTCATTCAGGCGCCAACAAGACTACTTTTCTAATGAGAGGCACCTTGTAGTTTTTCCAACTACTTGGTAATTTTTCAAAAAACAAGCCTGAAACCCTTTCTAAAGACTGTTGACATCTAGTGGAAGCCATAGGAACTGCAATCTGGGTCCTATCTATTTGTATTTCCCATAGGCTAGCACTGAAATGACCTGTGACCTCAAAAAAACATTCCGGATGGATTGTCCTCGGGTTTTCGCCTGCCATATCAGTTCTGTTATACTCACATACATTATTGTAACAGTTTTAGAACCTTCAGAGTGTTTTCTATCCAATGCTACCAAGTATATGCATATCCTAGCTTCTGGGCCTGAGTAACAGGCAGTTTACTTTGGGCACGTCAGTCATCCGAAATGCCGAACAAAAACAGTCTCCAAAACAGGTTAAGGCCATGGGAATGGGTTCATATCAAAAACATGTAAATCACTGTACTAATAGGGATATAAAAATGTGAAAAGCCAGTGAGAGAAAATGCTCGACATAAAGGGAATGTATTTCCCAAGAGTTGGGTAAACTCCCCCTGGTAGTAGGATTAAAAAAGCTCTTGTTGTTGAGTGGCTATAGAGCAGACTAAGACTGGCATATTGTC
This sequence comes from Salvelinus alpinus, assembly GCF_045679555.1. NCBI lineage: Eukaryota > Metazoa > Chordata > Actinopteri > Salmoniformes > Salmonidae > Salvelinus > Salvelinus alpinus. Next base: position 20,400,346 of record NC_092106.1, read on the forward strand.
TATTCTGCTGGAGTGGGGCAGTCTGGTTAGTGTTGGGAAAACTGGCATTGGTAGTGACAGTTCGGGGGGGGATGTTCGAGAATGAATCCAGACGGACTCTGGGAAGGAACTTTTTTCAGAACAGTTTCAAAACATGCTGGTATTTAACAGGAGGCCTACAGTCTGCAACATGGCAGAACACTTTCGGACAAAGACTTGCTATAGTTTCATGGAGAACGAGGCCAGGAAATGTGGCGACTGCAAATTATTGCATTTGTAATGGAGCAAAGAACCATGAACCATTACCTTTGTTGCAGACAGTTGGTTACTTACAATGGAAATTCTGTGCATAATCAATATTCTCTGTGCAAACAGCTGTCTCGAACTGTGACTCTCAGGGCTCTATTTTAACAAACCTAACACAATGGTAAATCTAAGCGCTAGAGGTAGCGCTACAGGTCCAGGAGTGTGTCAGAACTATCTTTGATATTTTAACAGATGGAATTATGTGCGCAATAGTTGTAGGTTTGAGGGGGCTTGGCCACTGACTGGCCAATCAATCCGTTCCATGGCTTAATACGGCATGCTTTTGTCTTAAGCTCTGTAGGTTATTGATGGTCTTTGCGTTGTCATCAACTCCAATTCGGGCTGGGACACAGAATGTTTTTTCCTGGTCCATTGTGGATTATTGAATAGCACAGGCTACAGTAACGAGTAATAGCAAGAGTAGAAATAGCCTATGTTTGGAGTGTTGGCAGTCAACATTGTTGTAATTGGAATCAATGAGCCTAGCCTAGTGGCCTACGCATCACAATTCTAAAATAAAAAAATACTAGGCTCCCATAAATTGTATGTGTGATGCACGTTTTAAATAAGCAAAATATAGCTTTCCGTTGAAACAGTATTATAGGACAGAATAATTTAAAGGTCCAGTGCAATCAAAAATGTGACATTCTTGTGTTTTATATATATTTCCACACTATGAGGTTGGAATAATTCTGTGAAATTGTAAAAATGATGATAGGTCCCTTTTAGTGTAAGACCTATTTGAAAAGACTGCCTGAAATTTCTGCCTGTTTTGGTGGGATAGTGATTTTTTGCTAAGAAGCTACATTAAGGTACTTACTTCTTATTCCGCTATCCAAGAATAGTAAAGCCCCCTATACTGGCTCAAATAGCCGACCAATCAGCCTGTTACCAACCCTTAGTAAACTTCTGGAAAGAATTGTGTTTGACCAGATACAATGCTATTTCAACAGTAAACAAAATGACAACAGAATTTCAGCATTCTTATTGGGAAGGACACTCAACAAGCACAGCACTTACACAAATTACTGATGATTGGCTGAGAGAAATTGATGATAAAATTATTGTGGGGGCTGTTTTGTTAGACTTCAGTGCAGCTTTTGACATTATTGATCATAGTCTGCTGCTGGAAAAACTTGTGTGTGTCATGGCTTTACACCCTCTGCTATAATGTGGATAAAGAGTTACTTGTCTAACAGAACACAGAGGGTATTCTTTAATGGAAGCCTCTCAAATATAATCCAGTTAGAATCAGGAATTCCCCAGGGTAGCTGTTTAGGCCCCTTGCTTTTTTCAATTTTTACTAACGACGTGCCACTGACTTTGAGTAAAGCCAGAGTGTCTATGTATGCGGATGACTATACACGTCAGCTACTACAGCGACTGAAATGATTGCAACACTCAACAAAGAGCGGCAGTTAGTTTCAGAGTGGGTGAAAAGGAAGGGCCTGAGGGCACACAGTGTGTTGTGAAATCTGTGAATGTATTGTAATGTTTTTAAAATTGTATAAACTGCCTTAATTTTGCTGGACCCCAGGAAGAGTAGCTGCTGCTTTGGCTAATGGGGATCCATAAAAAATACAAACACAAATACCCAGAAATGTTTTGATATTGAGATCTTTGGAGATGGGGATGGATACTTGAACAAGCTAAATTAAGTGCGCAGGTATGTGAATAATGAAAAAGCTTGAGGGCAAAAACCTCCCAAATATTTTTAAGCGCTCTCAGTAGACCATTTAAAACCTCTTTATTCATATGCTACTTGGCTAATGGCCAGGCTGAAAAGACACACCTACAGTATGAGATGCTGCTAACCAGCCTTGATTAAGGTGAGTGTAGAATATGCTTGGTTTTGAATCAAATTAAACAAAATGGGGGACCACCAATAGTTTTAATAGGTTTCAAAATAGATTCAACAGTACAAAAGGCACATCTCTCTTCCATGGGCACTGTGCGTCATGGCTGGATAGGCTGCTCTTCCGCTCTCAAAATACATGCCATTATCAACTGCATTACCGTTAAGACCTGCTTTTTGTGGGTCTTAAAACTTCCCATTAGCACTGCATGAAATTGTCACTTTTGCCCTTTTTTATAAGGACACACCTCAAATATTGCCACCATTCCCACCTCAGCGCAAGCGAGCTGATGTTAGACAGTTAAATTGCCGAACCTGGCATTAGGGCTGTAAAATGCCAGTGCAGCATTTTTTACATGACAAACCTGCAAACTAACGTGCATTTGACACTTGCGTCTTCTTAGTGCCAGACGAAAATAGAGCCCTAAGACTTAAACACTCGATACCAGGGCAATTGGCCACCAGATCAGGCTGTGTGGTAGGGGCTAAAGTAGGGATTTAGAAATGTTTTACCTTTATTTAACTAGACAAGTCAGTTAAGAACAAATTCTTAATTACAATGACAACCTCCCCCGGCCAAACACTAACCCGGACGACACTGAGCCAATTGTGCGCCGCTCTATGGGACTCCCAATTACGGCCGGTTGTGACACAGCCTGGAATCAAACCAGGGTCTGTAGTGACGCCTCTAGCACTGAGATGCAGTGCCTTAGACCGCGGAGCCACTCGGGAGCCTTTGACATCAGACAAGAAGATGTACTACACTAAGCTCTATCAAACTAACACAACACTACAAGAATGATAAAGCTTCAGTTTGTTTAACTGATGCCTCATATGCAAAGGACGGAGGTATCATCTGAGATAAGACAAGGGAGCAGAAATCCTCCTTGATGCATATTTGGTCTCAAGATGGGATGCGGTCAACTTATTATCGTTCACTGAGGCAATGTAAGAAGAATGCAAGAGACCTGATGAAATGTAACATCATATCAGCGAGTGACAGTATCATGTGCGTTTCTCAGTGATTTTGGTAAGAAAATACCACTAAAGCTGCTGTGTATTTACAATTTACTTTGCGTTATAAAAGTAAGATTTACTACATTAGAAGTGCAGATTGTCACACCAGTCTTACTGGCAGACCAGAGCTGGAATAATGATTTATAACCCTGATATGTTGGTGTTGGTTTTCAATAATAAAACTCTATGGTAGCAAACATAAGATTCCTCCATATCATTTACCCATGACAGGGTTGGAATTGAGTGGTCTTTTTGGGACCTAGACATTATGTTTTAAAGGTGTCCAAACAAAATGTTTGTGGGCACACATCCCAGCTCTTACTGCAACTTGTCTGAGCAAAACATTTATTTTCAGTCCTGTTAAGAGTGCTGTTATCAACTCGCAAGACAGCAGCTGTACCACCCTGCATCTTTCTGTTAGCTTTAGTCTGAAGCAAAGCTGGTTTTTACCTGGTCAATCCCTGGATGGATTGCTTACGCTAGCCTAAAAAGATAGGTAGTCTTGATTACCTGCCGTGTTGAGAACTTACAGTAGAAGGCTATCCTCAGTTACAGCTGCAGGTGAAGGGGCAGGAAACGATATACCACAGTAATATTTCTGGGAATATTCAACACCATATACTAATGCTTTGTAAATCAAAATATAATTCAGTGAACCATTAAGAAGTAGATTAGTGTCTCATACAGTAAGAATGTGAATTAAGCAGTCCCCATTGACGGGAGAAGTCATGAAAACGCATCAACCTTGAAAAGGCACCAATAATGTTACACTATCAGTGTGTACATTAGGCCTTCAAATCCAAAGACCCCTCATGTGCCAAAGTAAAGAGCAATTCTTATTAAGGTGTCTCTTGAATGTGAAGTGTTACTGGAACCTAATCCTAACAAACACAGCCCTGGTTCCTGACAGTACAGAGCACAAACTCAAATCCTTTGCTCCAAGCTGTACTAATATTAACAAAGCCCTATGGGGCCCTGGTCAAGAGTATTGCATTACATAGGGAACAGGATGCCATTTGGGATGCAACCCTAAAGCTTCATGGTCTTGAGAACAGCAAGGCGGAGTGATAGAGACTGCATTACCAGAAAAAAAATTGCAGTTTAGATTGAGATAAATTGAGGTAAATTGAGATATATGTATGTTTAGCAGCTAAATTGAGATATATGTACAGTATATACTACATGGAAAGATAAATGAGTCCATAAACATGTGATGTAAAACATGCTCATATGATGGGGACATTTCAACAAGTACAATACAGACAACAGTGATTATTAGAGAGAATTATCACCCGGACCTAGAGCACCAGAAAGTCTGAAACGGTTGTCAACTCTGATTGGTGATGGTGGCTTTTCCACACTGCACTTTCAGATGTGGGCTTTATTTGAACAGCAGTGTATCAAGAATGGAGGGATTAGACATGATTTATGAAGCAGAAGTCCTGTTGCATCCACTGGATGTCTTCTTATACAGATTAACAGTTTGAACAAGTCATACCTTCGGACAAAACAGAGATGCTTGTTCTAGGTCCCAAGAAACAAAGAGATCTTCTGTTAAATCTGACAATTAATCTTGATGGTTGTAAAGTCGTCTCAAATAAAACTGTGAAGGACCTCGGCGTTACTCTTGACCCTGATCTCTCTTTTGACGAACATATCAAGACTGTTTCAAGGACAGCTTTTTTCCATCTACGTAACATTTCAAAAATCAGAAATGTTCTGTCCAAAAATGATGCAGAAAAATTAATCCATGCATTTGTTACTTCTAGGTTAGACTACTGCAATGCTCTACTTTCCGGCTACCCGGATAAAGCACTAAATAAACTTCAGTTAGTGCTAAATACGGCTGCTAGAATCCTGACTAGAACCAAGAAATTTGATCATATTACTCCAGTGCTAGCTTCCCTACACTGGCTTCCTGTTAAGGCAAGGGCTGATTTCAAGGTTTTACTGTTAACCTATAAAGCGTTACATGGGTTTGCTCCTACCTATCTTTCCGAGTTGGTCCTGCCGTACATACCTACACGTACGCTACGGTCACAAGACGCAGGCCTCCTAATTGTCCCTAGAATTTCTAAGCAAACAGCTGGAGGCAGGGCTTTCTCCTATAGATCTCCATTTTTATGGAATGGTCTGCCTACCCATGTGAGAGACGCAGACTCGGTCTCAACCTTTAAGTCTTTACTGAAGACTTATCTCTTCAGTAGGTCATATGATTGAGTGTAGTCTGGCCCAGGAGTGTGAAGGTGAACGGAAAGGCTCTGGAGCAACGAACCGCCCTTGCTGTCTCTGCCTGGCCGGTTCCCCTCCACTGGGATTCTCTACCTCTAACCCTATTACAGGGGCTGAGTCACTGGCTTACTGGTGCTCTTTCATGCCGTCCCTAGGAGGGGTGCGTCACTTGAGTGGGTTGAGTTACTGACGTGATCTTCCTGTCTGGGTTGGCGCCCCCCCCTTGGTTTGTGCTGTGGTGGAGATCTTTGTGGGCTATACTCGGCCTTGTCTCAGGATTGTAAGTTGGTGGTTGAAGATATCCCTCTAGTGGTGCGGGGGCTGTGCTTTGGCAAAGTGGGTGGGGTTATATCCTTCCTGTTTGGCCCTGTCCGGGGGTATCATCGGATGGGGCCACAGTGTCTCCTGACCCCTCCTGTCTCAGCCTCCAGTATTTATGCTGCAGTAGTTTGTGTCGGGGGGCTAGGGCCAGTTGGTTATATCTGGAGTACTTCTCCTGTCTTATCCAGTGTCCTGTGTGAATTTAAGTATGCTCTCTCTAATTCTCTCCTTCTCTCTTTCTTTCTCTCTCTCGGAGGACCTGAGCCCTAGGACCATACGTCAGGACTACTGGGCATGATGACTCCTTGCTGTCCCCAGTCCACCTGGCCTTGCTGCTGTTCCAGTTTCAACTGTTCTGCCTGCAGTTAGGGAACCCCTACCTGTCCCAGACCTGCTGTTTTCAACTCTTAATGATCGGCTATGAAAAGCCAACTGACATTTATTCCTGATTATTATTTGACCATGCTTGTCATTTATGAACATTTTGAACATCTTGGCTCTCTCTAATTCTCTCCTTCTCTCTTTCTTTCTCTCTCTCGGAGGACCTGAGCCCTAGGACCATACGTCAGGACTACCGGGCATGATGACTCCTTGCTGTCCCCAGTCCACCTGGCCTTGCTGCTGTCCCAGTTTCAACTGTTCTGCCTGCGGTTATGGAACCCCTACCTGTCCCAGACCTGCTGTTTTCAACTCTTAATGATCGGCTATGAAAAGCCAACTGACATTTATTCCTGATTATTATTTGACCATGCTTGTCATTTATGAACATTTTGAACATCTTGGCCATGTTCTGTTATAATCTCCACCCGGCACAGCCAGAAGAGGACTGGCCACCCCTCATAGCCTGGTTCCTCTCTAGGTTTCTTCCTAGGTTTTGGCCTTTCTAGGGAGTTTTTCCTAGCCACTGTGCTTCTACACCTGCATTGCTTGCTGTTTGGGGTTTTAGGCTGGGTTTCTGTACAGCACTTCGAGATATTAGCTGATGTACGAAGGGCTATATAAAAAAAAATGTTTTTAAATAAACTTGATTGATACCTGGGACTGGGAACTTAATCAACTCGATCAATAATCAACTTTCTCCATCCCGGACAGTTATGAAAGCCCAGTATGAAAAGGTCCTCATCTGCAATAGTTGAATTCCAGTCTATGACTGTGCTCCCATAACAAGCTATCCAATGTGAAGAGTAATGTACTGTAAAGTTAAAACAAATGGGCCTTCTGTGATGATCAAATATGGAGTTTTAGGTTATCTTTGCTGACTTGAATCGATGGAGACAGTCTTGTTAAGTTGCAAAGCTGCCGGTAAGTTACAAAAGTTACCAGAATCTTCTGTAATTTTGGTAATAAATAGCAATGCTAACTTTGGTAATTTATTCTTCAATAACTTTTAAAAAATGTATTCATGTATACTATTCATTTTTTGTATCTGTTTCCAGATTGTCCATGAGTTTCTAGTGGATAGAACATATGGTTCAGAGAAAATAGCTTAATTAATGAAAAAAGCATCAAATCAACAATGCCATTATTTTCAATTAACTCTGCAACTCTTCCAACTATTGTCTATATCCACAACTTTCACCATTTTGGCCAACAAAAACATTTTACAACAAAGACATAGTATAAAAAGGATAAAAAATGATATTTCATGCTCAAAAACTTTATATTAAACACCAACAGTATTCACTAAATTGATGGTTTATATTTATTTAAAAATAAATGATATTTTTTTATTTATATATACGGTGCATTCGGAAAGTATTCAGACCCCTTGACTTTTTCCACATTTTGTTACGTTACAGCCTTATTCTAAAAATAGATCAATCTACACACAATACCCATAATGAAAAATCCAAAACAGGTTTTTTGAAAATGTTGCTAATGTAAAAAAAATATAATGATGAAATATCACATTTACATAAGTATTCAAACTCTTTACTCAGTACTTTGTTGAAGCACCTTTGGCAGTGATTACAGCCTCGAGTCTACTTGGGTATGACGCTACAAGCTTGGCACACCTGTATTGGGGAGTTTCTCCCACTTTACTCCTCTCAAGCTCTGTCAGGTTGGATGGGGAGCGTCGCTGCACAGCTATTTTCAGGTCTCTCCAAACATGTTAGTTCGGGTTCAAGTCCAAGCTCTGGCTGGGCCACTCAAGGACATTCAGAGACTTGTCCCGAAACCACTCCTGTGTTGTCTTGGCTGTGTGCTTAGGGTCATTGTCCTGTTGGAAAGTGAATCTTCTCCCCAGCCTGAGGTCCTGGAGCAGGTTTTCATTAAGGATCTCTCTGTACTTTGTTCCGTTCTTCTTTCCCTCCATTCTGACTAGTCTCCCAGTCCTTGTCACTGAAAACATCCCCACAGCATGATGCTGCCACCACCATACTTCACCGTAGGGATGGTGCCAGATTTCCTCCAGACGTGACGTTTGGCATTCAGGCCAAAGAGTTCAATCTTGGTTTCATCAGACCAGAGAATCTTGTTTCTCATGGTCAGAGTCCTTTTAGGTGCCTTTTTGCAAACTCCAAGCGGGCTGTCATATGCCTTTTACTGAGGAGTGGCTTCTGTCTGGCCACTCTACCATAAAGGCCAGATTGGTGGAGTGCTGCAGAGAAGGTATTCCTTCTGGAAGGTTATCCCATTTCCACAGAGAAACTCAGGAGCTCTGTCAGAGTGACCATCGGGTTGTTGGTCACCTCCCTGACCAAGGCACTTCTCCCCCGATTACTCAGTTTGGCCGGGCAGCCAGCTCTAGAAAGCGTCTTGGTGGTTCCAAACTTCTTCCATTCAAGAATGTTGGAGGCAACTGTTTTTCTTTGGGAATTTCTGAGGGACCTTATATAGACAGAAGCGTGCCTTTCCAAATCGTGCTCAATCAATTGAATTTACCACAGGTGGACTCCAATCAAGCTGTAGAAACATCTCAAAGATGATCATTGGAAACAGGATGCACCTGAGCTCAATTTTGAGTCTCATAGCAAAGGGTCTGAATACTTATGTAAATAAGGCATTTATGTTTCTAATTTTTAATACATTTGGAAAAAAATCGAAAAACATGTTTTTGCTTTGTCATTATGGGGTGTTGCGTGTAGATTGATGAGAGGATTTTTTTTCAATCAATTTTAGAATGAGGCTGTCACGTAACAAAATGCTGAAAAAGTCAAGGGATCTGACATTTTTGTATAGTATTTGGTAGCATTGCCTTTAAATTGTTTAACTTGGGTCAAACATTTTGGGTAGCCTTCCACAAGCTTCCCACACTAATTTGGGTGAATTTTGGCACATTCCTCCTGACAGAGCTGGTGTAACTGAGTCAGGTTTGTAGGCCTCCTTGCTCGCACACGCTTTTTCAGTTCTGCCCACAAATTTTCCATAAGATTGAGGTCAGGGCTTTGTGATGGCCACTCCAATACCTTGACTTTGTTGTCCTCAAGCCATTTTGCCACAACTTTGGAAGTATGCTTGGGGTCAATGTCCATTTTGAAGACCCATTTGCGACCAAGCTTTAACTTCCTGACTGATGTCTTGAGATGGTACTGTAATATATCCACACAATTTTCCTGCCTCATGACGCCATCTATTTTGTGAAGTGCACCAGTCCCTCCTGCAGCAAAGCACCCCCACAACATGATGCTACCACCCCCGTGCTTCACAGTTGGGATGGTGTTCTTCGGCTTGCAAGCTACCCCCTTTTTCCTCCAAACATAATGGTCATTATGGCCAAACAGTTCTATTTTTGTTTCATCAGGCCAGAGGACATTTCTCCAAAAAGTACAATCTTTGTCCCCATGTGCAGTTGCAAACCGTAGTCTGGCTTTTTTATGGCGGTTTTGGAGCAGTGGCTTCTTCCTTGCTGAGCGGCCTTTCAGGTTATGTCGATACAGGATTGGTTTTACTATGGATATAGATACTTTTGTGCCTGTTTCCTCCAGCATCTTCACTTTGCTGTTGTTCTGGGATTGATTTGCACTTTTCGCACCAAAGTACGTTCATCTCTAGGAGACAGAACGCGTCTCCTTCCTGAGCGGTATGACGGCTGCGTGGTCCCATGGTGTTTATACTTGGGTACTTGTTTGTACAGATGAACGTGGTATCTTTAGGCGTTTGGAAATTGCTCCCAAAGATTAACCAGACTTGTGGAGGTCTACAATTTTTTTTGATGTCAAGCAAAGAGGAACTGAGTTTGAAGGTAGGCCTTGAAATACATCCACAGGTACACCTCCAATTGACTCAAATTATGTCAGTTAGCCTATCAGAAGCTTTTAAAGCCATGACATAATTTTCTGGAATTTTCCAAGCTGTTTAAAGGCACAGTCAACTTAATGTATGTAAACTTCTGACCCACTGGAATTGTGACACAGTGAATTATAAGTGAAATAATCTGTCTGTAAACAATTATTGTCAAAATTACTTGTGTCATGCACAAAGTAGATGTCCTAACTGACTTGCCAAAACTATAGTTTGTTAACAAGAAATGTGTGGAGTGGTTGAAAGCGAGTTTTAATGACTCCAACCTATGTGTATGTAAACTTCCGACTTCAACTGTATATACACTGCTCAAAAAAATAAAGGGAACACTTAAACAACACAATATAACTCCAAGTCAATCACACTTCTGTGAAATCAAACTGTCCACTTAGGAAGCAACACTGATTGACAATAAATTTCACATGCTGTTGTGCAAATGGAATAGACAAAAGGTGGAAATTATAGGCAATTAGCAAGACACCCCCAATAAAGGAGTGGTTCTGCAGGTGGTGACCACAGACCACTTCTCAGTTCCTATGCTTCCTGGATGATGTTTTGGTCACTTTTGAATGCTGGCGGTGCTTTCACTATAGTGGTAGCATGAGACAGAGTCTACAACCCACACAAGTGGCTCAGGTAGTGCAGCTCATCCAGGATGGCACATCAATGCGAGCTGTGGCAAGAAGGTTTGCTGTGTCTGTCAGCGTAGTGTCCAGAGCATGGAGGCGCTACCAGGAGACAGGCCAGTACATCAGGAGACGTGGAGGAGTCCGTAGGAGGGCAACAACCCAGCAGCAGGACCGCTACCTCCGCCTTTGTGCAAGGAGGAGCACTGCCAGAGCCCTGCAAAATGACCTCCAGCAGGCCACAAATGTGCATGTGTCAGCATATGGTCTCACAAGGGGAAGAACAGTACAGAATTTCTATAATTTTCTGAAAATGTATGTCACAATGGTCTCCCATTAGAGCACTATAAAATTCAGGAGACTAAAGTTAAGTGAAAACCGATTGCCAGAACCTGCCAAAGTTTGTCTCAGACAAACACAAATAGGCAGAGAATGTGAGGCTGTGCTGACAAGTGTTATGGCTGTGCTCAATGCAATGGCACTTATTTTTATTTATTTTTATTTTTTATTTATTTTTATTTTTTACCGTTATTTTACCAGGTAAGTTGACTGAGAACACGTTCTCATTTGCAGCAACGACCTGGGGAATAGTTACAGGGGAGAGGAGGGGGATGAATGAGCCAATTGTAAACTGGGGATTATTAGGTGACCGTGATGGTTGAGGGCCAGATTGGGAATTTATAAATGTAGATCCTTCAAACACCCACAAACAGGGAAACAGATCCCAATCAAAGGTGTTATCACGCAGTTATTTATCTTATAACTTATAAAAAAATTATGTGGGTAAAACAAAGCGCGAATTAAAAGTACGTATCTCAGAGCATCGTAGCACCATTAGGTGCAAAAACTTGACTTACCCAGTTGCGGCCCACTTTTTGGAAGCAAACCACTCGATTTCGTCTCTGCGTTATATTGGCATCGAATATGTCACCCTCCCTAGGAGAGGGGGTGACCTTGATAATTTATTGTTAAAACAAGAGGCTGCCTGGATCTTTAATTTAAAGACCCTTGCTCCCTTCGGTCTCAACGTAGACTTTGATCTGAAGCCATTCTTGTGATTATTGTGACTTTGCCATTGTAATTGTTTGTAAGCTTGTGTAGTCTAAAATGAATCTATGATCGTATGCTATCCATTTGTTTTTTGTATGCTGTTCTTTGTATGCCATTTTAATATTTGATAATTAACCAATGATATTAGGCCACACTTGGCCATGCTTACCTGTGACCTGTGTCTTTTGACACTATATAAACGAGTCATACCGCAGTGTTTGATCACACCCTGATGAAGACACCTTGGCTGTCGAAACGTTGGACATTACATTTTTGCAACTGAGCTCCTAGAGTGTGCGGCTCTCCTTTATTTTCACATTTTACCACCGACTCAGAGCATGAGGCGATATATTTTCAATGTCATGCTTTCTTAGCAACGACTAGACTTTTGATTTCAAGTGAAACTTAATCTTGGATAAATCAAATCGTTTGGACCTTGAGCGATGTCTTTTTACAGGGTGTGTGTGTGCGAACGTGTGAGAGGTGTGTGAGGTATGTGTTGTCATAGAGATAGAGCTAAAAAAGTGAGCAGATATGAGAACCGATGTGCACAATGTTCTTTTGATCGGTGGTCCAAAGTAGTAATGATGACTATGTCCTCGGCATCCAACACTAAGTGAAACGAATGCATTTCATTGAAACATCCCTGGCAACAGCATCTATAATGACAGTTATGACATATTGCCTCTTTCCGTCCAACTTTCAAAAGTGGATGTGGTAATGTTTCTGTGCATTAGACATGCAAATGTCCACACATTAGAACTACAGCTTCTTCTTCTTCTGATGGACAGGTGAAGTATGGCCTGGAAAGACTTTCTTCTAATCTCTATGATATTCAAGAAGCGTGTTTATTTATGGGAACAGTCCAAGATTGAGAGATTCACAAGTGCAGTATTTTCTGGTTATAATGTCTTCGCGGGATGTCATTGATAGATGTAATTGATCATTTTCATGGTCTTCTTCAGCTGTCGATTAAAATAACTATAATAAGCAGCACTGAGGCTGTCAGGTCACGACCAAGGGTTGTGCAACTGTTATAGTTGTATTTAGTAAGACCTCAAGTCAAAGAAATCTAAGAAATTATTTGGACAGTGTCGTAACAAGCACAAGAATGATTAAAAGAGAGATGTTGAGAGTATGAGGTAAGTGTCTCACTGGTTTGAAAATTAGAATATATTATGATTTTTCTACGGAACAAATTCATTTTGTACACAACACACAAATGTGTAATCAGAAACCCCTTAAGTGGCTCTGTGGTTAAACAATGTGAATTACTTGACAACCAATAACCTGTCATTTGAGTGCTGCTAGTCACTGGCCTCTTTTCACCTTGGCCTCTTAATTCAGACAATTTCACCTCCTGCTGTTCTTCTCCCAAACGTGCAGCAAACATTTCCACATTTGCAAGCCATTTCTTGGAGAGCACTGGCTCGGTCCAGAGAACAATATGAACGAACTCGTCTCCAGTTGTTTAAACTTAAAACACAATGACCTAATATCTCTGAAGGAGCAGAAACCCTGAGAATGTCCAGCATTCAGCAGTAACGCATGTGAGATGTATCGGTCACATCCATAGAGAAAATGGACTGAATTAAATTTAAACAATCTGAGAATTAGGTCAAAGTTGGAGGGAGAAAGGTATTAATGATGTGAAGCAGAAGGGAATGGCGAAACTTCATTAAAAGGAAGGCTTTAAAGATGTAGAAATGACCCTGCAACTTTTGTCCCATGTGTTATAGTTGGTCAGCTCTGTGACTGTTCTAATTTACCAGTGAATTGAACCTGGAGTTGGGTTTGATAGACTACATTGATTCAAACTAGCCTAAATGTGATCTAAATATAACTGCACCTATATGAAATAACACGACTCAAAGCCACAGCTAGTCAGTGTATAAACTTACCATACAAGTTGCCAACCATAACTTATCACCATCTCATCACTCATTATAATGTCATCACTATGTTCCTCTAACCTAATTAAGTCTTTCAATATCTTAAGAAATACAACCTCATGAGTCCTTACATTAGATAATTTACTATAAATCAATATATGGCTACAAAGTGCTGTTATGCTCTGAAAAAAACCTGCATTAGGGAACACAGCTACACTTGTCTACAGATGGAAGCCACAGCTGAGTCTGATGTTACCATGTAATACTCACTTCGGGGGTTTCCTGCTATAACTGTAGTCTGATACCTTTAGAGTCCTCTCTCACTACCATCTCTCTAAAAGGAACCACAGAGAGGCCCAGGGAGGTTGAATTGTCTCTATAAACTGTACCGAGAAGAGCCATCTAAATTATTCCAACATTCTGGAAACTAGCCACACAGATGTATGTCTGGATTTCCTTTTAGCTAGCTACGGTGCAGGCAATCTGGTTATTATGTCTAGCAGGATATTATTATCAATTTATCCGGTTCTTGTAATGGGTAAATACTATATAAAAGCATAATAAATACATCATTCCCACCTGCATTATTCAATTCAATCTCATTTCTAGCATACCAAATGGTTGGCAAAAGCTGACGAAGTAAGCAGTAGACAGATTGACAATGGTGTAATGCTGGCCTACACAGTACAGTAGAGTTGGTTGAAATTACTTGCTTTACATACAGTACCAATCAAAAGTTTGAACACACCTACTCACTCAAGGGTTTTTCTTTATTTGACTATTTTCTACATTGTATAATAATAGTGAAGACATCAAAACTATGAAATCATGTAGTAACCAAAAAAAGTGTTAAACAAATCAAAATATATTTATGTTTGAGCAGCAACAAGTGCTCAGCATATGTGGGAACTCCTTCAAGACTATTGGAAAAGCATTTCAGGTTAAGCTGGTTGAGAGAATGCCAAGAGTGTGCAAAGCTGTCATCAAGGCAAAGGGTGGCTACTTTGAAGAATCTAAAATATAGCATACATTTTCATTTTCAATTTTTTGGGGGTTACTACATGATTCCATGTGTTATTTCATAGTGTTGATGTCTTCACTATTATTATACAATGTAGAAAATAGTCAAATAAAGAAAAACCCTTGAGTGAGTAGGTGTGTTCAAACTTTTGATTGGTACTGTATGTAAAGCAAGTAATTTCAACCATGTTCAGTTCCGTGAAAACCCACGTTTTTTTCTGGATCACAAAAAGGGCTTAGGTGGTGGGCATGGCAGGGGGCGCGGTTGGCCCATTGGCACGGCTGAATTCTAGAGAACATTTTAGAGGCCCCCCATCTTGGCGTTGTAGAGAAACTAGTTTTTGCATTGTTTAGCCAATTTCCAGCAATTCTACACATTTCTCCATGGAGCTGAGAGAAAAAAGGTTGCAGTTTTAAAATTAATTTCCTGCAGGTCTATGCATTTTTTCATGGCTATTGCCGTGTTCTTTTGCTCAAACATAATAGCACAATGTATACTGCTGAATTCATTGTTTTGGGATTTTTCAATTCTTTGACTGTCTAGCTTTTATTTTGGCGACTGTTAGATTATATTATTGAAAATATAAAAGGTCCATTATCTTTTCTACATACAATAAATATGGTTTTAGTCATCTAAGTTTACACTGAAAGTGTTTTTCCATCCAGAAAATTAATTAAAAAATTGAAAATACCCAAATTGTTTGGACTGTTGAAACCGTGTCAAACCATGATGCTAACGCAAGCCTGCTTTCTAATTAAACTTAAACAAATGACACAGGATACATAACACGACAGCCTCGGTATTTTCACATGAACTCTGGCATACCAGAAAATCAATCAATCCTCTCAAAACTATGAAAAGTTCCCATGAAACTCTTGAAGTCAAAGGCAACCAAACAAGAAGCACAGACAGAACAACACCGCATTGCAGAGCCTACCAAAAATTCAACAGCACTGGAGTTTGTCATGTCTGTCTTCAAGTTGGCATTCTGACAGGATCCATCATTCTCTTGTTAACGTTAGAGACTAACATTCCCACAGAGGAGCTGCTAAAGAATTTTTTTGCAGACAAGAACATATGAGTGACAGGATAACTCCCAGACTGAGATACAGAGCATCTTAAATCAAAGTTCATAGACAGGTATACTGTTTCACTCACTTGGAGAAAGACTGAACGTACTCCATGTTGAAGGAGAACAGTATAGTACCTCTGGGAACAACACACCCACACCGACGGAAAGCTTTACTCTTAGTTCCTTGTATCTCAGTCATATTAGGACACTTTTAAAAAGTAATAACCAGAAGTCTGTTAAGGGAGATCCAGAGTGATCCCACGCATATTACTTTTAATTGATAATACAAATATTACCAGAAGATGAACATTTTCTGTTGAAACCTAGCCTACACAGACCGCATGTTTCTCAAATATCCTGTCAGACTATGGTGGCCCCAGAAAAGCACTGCTGATGGGGTTCGTTAAGAAAACAGAGGAAGCAAGCTTGTCAAACACTCAGTGATATGTACACAACACGGCCACCATTGTTTGTTTAATTACATAGGATTTGTGAGTACAACGTGATGTATGCTGCTCAGGCCTGGCAGAGGGTAGGTAGGGTGCATCAGACTTCAGAGATCAGACCAAATAATACTTCAAAAAACAGTAGGCCATCTTTCTCTAATACATTTTCCTTTGCCATGACATAATTGAAAATGAAAGGCTTTGTAAGAAATCAAGCCTGCTGTTGAAGCTAAGATGAGTGATATAAAGCACATAGACTATAAATAGGATGCTACAGAACTGTGACCGTAGACACATCCTTTCATGATTGATGTCATGACGTTGCCCTCTTTGGGTACAGCGAGCACATTCCCCTCTCTCTGTCTCCTACACTCAGGCTGCTGCGACCTCAGGTCGTAAATTCCTGGAGGAGATTATCTCCTCATGGCCACAGTATAGAGAGAGAGTGAGTTTTCATAGAGAGAACAAAGGAATTTCTTCCACCTCACAGAACTTGAGGTCCGAACAACATTAATGTTCTGGAGAAGGTATAAAAGATCGGTGAAGAATCCAGCTACGAACTGGTCCATTTGGTACAATTTTGTGAAACTCATGGGAGGCAATACGGCCACATTACCATAATGCTGTTTATATAATAGCCTCAGTAATGAGGCTTACATCTAATTGTTGTATAAGATGAATGAGTGAGGATGATACTGTTTGTGAAATTGTGTAATGTGATTTTGGACTGATTAATGAAGGAAACTCCAATTCCCTTTGGAGTTTAACTAAATCAGAGGACCGCCCATGAGCACAGTTATGGTCGGGCATCCTGGGACAGGCCCTTTTCTGCTCTTCCGAATAAAACCCCCACCCGGGTTTTCTATCACCAGACCAGCTTACCTCGATAACGAGAGGGCTAAGGTTTGAGAGGAGACCATAAACCTAAAGGTTGCAGACCAGACTGCTATTGAATCAAACTTTTCAACAGAGATCCCGACGACACACTGAGAATAAATATATATATTGAAAAATTATAACTTTGTAATCTGAATATTTTCCTTGGTTCCCCGACTTCCTAGTTAATTACAGTTACATGATTAATCAGTTTAATCGCGAAATAATAATTACAGAGAGTTATTTGATAAATAAGCCTTCATTTTTAATGATGCCAAAAACTCGACATTGACATCAACCCCTTTGTCTACCACATCTTGACCAGATGTAGCTGATTATCAACATCACGATGGGTGCCACTAGTTTAACTTCTTTATGATAGGGGGCAGCATTTTCACTTTTGGATGAATTGCGTGCCCATAGTGAGCTGCCTCCTACTCTGTCCCAGATGCTAATATATGCATAATATTATTACTATTGGATATAAAACACTCTGAAGTTTCTAAAACTGTTTGAATGATGTCTGTGAGTATAACAGAACTCATATGGCAGGCAAAAACCTGAGAAAAAATCCAAATAGGAAGTGAGAATTCTGAGACTGGTCAATGTTCAACTCATCGCCGATTCAATTCCCTGTAAGATATGGATCTGTTTGCACTTCCTACGCCTTCCACTAGATGTCAACAGTCTGTAGAACGTGGAATGAAGCTTATGCTGTGTTGTGGGGCTGGATGGGAGGGGAATGAGTCAGTGGTCTGGCAGATTGCCAGTTCCTGGTCACGCGCTTTCCTCATGATATCGCCTTGCGTTCCATAACTTCTACAGACATGAAGGAATGCTCCGGTTGGAACGTTATTGGATATATATGATAACAACATCCTGAAGATTGATTCTCTACTTAGTTTGGCCAGTTTATTTGACCTGTTATATAACTTTTTGAAGTTTTCGTCCGAGTTCGCCTGCATTTGCGCGAGCGTTTGGACATGTGCACTAAACATGCTAGCAAAAGTAGCTACTTAGACATAAGTAATGGACATTATCGAACAAAACAACGATTTATTGTGGAACTAGGATTCCTGGGAGTGCATTCTGATGAAGATGATCAATGGTAAGGGAATATTTATGATGTAATTTCGTATTTCTGTTGACTCCAACATGGCGGAGAAATGTTGTTATGTTTGAGCGCAGTCTCAGATTATTGCATGTGTGCTTTTTACGTAAAGTTGTTTTGAAATCTGACACAGCGGTTGCATTAAGAACAAGTGTATCTTTCTCCGGATATTTTGGAGGCATTTCTGAACATGGCGCCAATGTAAACCGAGATTTGTGGATATAAATATGCACATTATCAAACAAAACATAAATGTATTGTGTAACATGATGTCCTATGAGTGTCATCTGATGAAGATCATCAAAGGTTAGTGATAAATTTTATCTCTATTTGTGCTTTTTGTGACTACTATCTTTTGCTGGGAAAATGGCTGTGTTTTTCTGTGGCTATGTACTGAGCTAACATAATCGTTTGGTGTGCTTTCGCCGTAAATCCTTTTTGAAATCAGACATGTTGGCTGGATTCACAACATGTGTAGATTTAATTTGGTGTCTTTCATGTGTGATTTCATGAAAGATTGATTTTTATAGTAATATATTTGAATTTGGCGCGCTACATTTTTTCTGGATGTTGGCCAAGTGGGACGCTACCGTCCCACATATCCCAGAGAAGTTAAAGCCTTGCAGTTTAGATATCCTTTCTGCTTTTGACTCGATCACATTCATACAACCTGTTCACTCTCTCTCTTTGTGCATACATCAACACTGTGAATGTCCCTGTTGGCACAAAATAATCAAAGGTCTGACTGGAGAGAGACGCTTGGGGAAATTATCACAACGGGGGACTCGCGTGTGTGTGTTTCAGGGCAAGGGGGTGTAACTGAGCGCCATCAGCTAAGACTTGACATTGGGGAGATTTGATTAACCATTCTTGCTCAACTTTGCATTCCTTCTCAAACAGCTACAACTGTATATGCATTCGCACATCAAGTCCTTTCTTGAGTTGGGCTCTGGGATGGAACAACTGTTGAACACCTGAGTTTGTGGGGGAAGGGTGGGGAGTGTGTATGTGTGTTTATTCCACATCTGTTGCTATGGGTTAATGATGTTGGTGACAGAATAGGATGAATCACAATAATTGCTTGCCAAAAATGTAATTTTTGTAATGGCATCCTGTGTCACGATCGTTGTAAAGAGGAGACCAAGGCGCAGCGTAAGTAGAGTTCCACATATTTAATAAAGAGAAACTCATAAAAAAACTTTTTTAAAAAGCACAAACGAAACGTGAAGCTACTGAAGTGCACAAAGGCAACTATACGTAGACAAGATCCCACACAAAGGAAATGGCTACCTAAATATGATCCCCAATCAGAGACAACGATAAACAGCCAAATAGACATAGAATACACCTAGATGACAACACCACTAGACATACAAAAACCCTAGATATACAAAAACCTTTGACATACAAAAACCCTAGACATACAAAACTAGCGTACCCACCCTAGTCACACCCTGACCTAACCAAAATATAAAGAAAAACAGAGATATCTAAGGTCAGGGCGTGACATCCTGGTTATTGGCTACATTGTTATGCATGTTATTTGTTAATTGTGGAAAGATACGCAATATGTTTTGATATATAGTACCGTTCAACAATTTGGAATCACTTAGAAATGTCCTTGTTTTGAAAGAAAAGCAATTTTTCTGTCAATTAAAATAACATCAAATTGATCAGAAATACAGTATAGACATTGTTAATGTTGTAAATAACCATTGTAGCTGGAAACGTCAGATTTTTTATGGACTCTCTACATAGGTGTACAGAGGCCCATTATCAGCCACCATCACTCCTGTGTTTTAATGGCACGTTGTGTTAGCTAATCCAAGTTTATAATTTTTAAAGGCTAATTGAACATTAGAAAACCCTTTTGCAATTATGTTAGCACAGCTGAAAACTGTTGTTCTGATTAAAGAAGCAATAAAACTGGCCTTCTTTAGACTAGTTGAGTATCTGGAGCATCAGCACTTGTGGGTTCGATTACAGGCTCAAAATGACCAGAAACAAAGACCTTTCTTCTGAAACTCATCAGTCTATTCTTGTTCTGAGAAATTAAGGCTATTCCATGCGAGAAATTGCCAAGAAACTGAAGATCTCGTACAATGCTGTGTACTACTCCCTTCACAGAACAGCTCAAACTGGCTCTAACCAGAATAGGAAGAGGAGTGGGAAGCCCCGGTGCACAACTGAGCAAGAGGACAAGTACATTAGAGTGTCTAGTTTGAGAAACAGACGCCTCACAAGTCCATAACTGGCAGCTTCATTAAATGGTACCCGCAAAACACCAGTCTCAACGTCAATAGTGAAGAGGCGACTCCGGGATGCTGGCCTTCTAGGCAGAGTTGCAAACAAAAAGCCATATTTCAGACTGGCCAAT
Source organism: Salvelinus alpinus (assembly GCF_045679555.1). Taxonomy (NCBI): domain Eukaryota; kingdom Metazoa; phylum Chordata; class Actinopteri; order Salmoniformes; family Salmonidae; genus Salvelinus; species Salvelinus alpinus. The sequence goes on from NC_092106.1 coordinate 20,420,772, forward strand.
AAAAATAAAAGATGGGCAAAAGAACACATACACTGGACAGAGGAACTCTGCCTAGAAGGCCAGCATCCCGGAGTCGCCTCTTCACTGTTGACGTTGAGATATAAATATTTTTTTTTTAAATCAGCCATTTCCGGCTACAATAGTAATTTCAATTCAAACTTTGTCACAAGCGCCAAATACAAGTGTAGACTTTAACGTAAAGCGCTTACTTACAAGCCCTTAACCAACAGTGCAGTTCAAGAAGAAAATATTTACAAAGTAGACTAAAATAAAAAGTACGAATAAAAAGTAACACAATAAGAATAACAATAGCGATGCTATATACAGGGGGCACCGGTACCAAGTCAGTGTGTGGGGGTACAGGCTAGTTGAGGTAATCTGTACATGTAGGTGGGGGCGAAGTGACTATGCATAGATAACAAACAAACAGCGAGTAGCAGCAGTGTACAAAAGGGAGGGTCAATGTAAATAGTCTGGTGCCGATTTTATGAATTGTTCAGCAGTCTTATGGCTTGGGGGTAGAAGCTGTTGAGGAGCCTTTTGGTACTAGACTTGGTGCTCTGGTACCGCTTGCCGTGCGGTAGCAGAGAAAACAGTTTATAACTTGGGTGACTCGAGTCTCTGACAATTTTATGGGCTTCCCTTAGACACCGCCTATTATATAGGTCCTGGATGGCAGGAAGCTTCGCACCAGTGATGTACTGGGCCGTTCGCACTACCTTCTGTAGCGCCTTACATTCAGATGCCGAGCTGTTGCCATACCAGGCGGTGATGCAACCGGTCAGGATGCGCTCGATGGTGCAGCTGTAGAACTTTTTGAGGATCTGAGGATTGCCAAATCTTTTCAGTCTCCTGAGGGGGAAAAGGTTTTGTTGTGCCCTCTTCACGACTGCCTCTGGTATGTTTGGACCATGATAGTTCGTTGGTGATGTGGACACCAAGGAACTTGAAACTCTCGACCCGCTCCACTACAGCCCCGTCAATGTTAATGAGGGCCTGTTCGGCCTGCCTTTTCCTGTAGTCCACGAGCAGCTCCTTTGTCTTGCTCACATTGAGGGAGAGGTTGTTGTCCTAGCACCACACAGCCAGTTCTCTGACCTCCTCCCTATAGGCCGTCTCATCGTTGTCAGTGATCAGGCCTACCACTGTTGTGTCGTCAGCAAACTTAATGATGGTGTTGGAGTCATGTTTGGCCACGTAGTTGTGGGTGAACAGGGAATACAGGAGGGGACTAAGTACACACCCCTGAGGGGTCCCAGTGTTAAGGATCAGCGTGGCAGATGTGTTGTTGCCTACTCTTACCACATGGGGGCGGCCCGTCAGGACGTCCAGGATGCAGTTGCTGAACGCTGAGCTATAGTCAATGAACAGCATTCTCACATAGGTGTTCCTTTTGTCCAGGTGAGAAAGGGCAGTGTGGAGTGCGATTGAGATTGTGTCATCTGCGGATCAGTTGGGGCGGTATGCAAATTGGAATGGGCCTAGGGTGTCCGGGAGGATGCTGTTGATGTGAGCCATGACCAGCCTTTCAAAGCACTTCATGGCTACCACTGTGAGTGCCATGGGTCAGTAGTCATTTAGGCAGGTTGCCTTCGCTTCCTTGGGCACAGGGACTATGGTGGTCGGCTTGAAATATGTAGGTATTACAGACTTAGTCAGGGAGAGGTTGAAAATGTCAGTGAAGATACTTGACAGTTTGTCCGTGTATGTTTTGAGTACATGTCCTGGTAATCCGTCTGGCCCAGCGGCTTTGTGAATGTTGACCTGTTTAAAGGTTTTGTTCACGTTGGCTACCGAGAGCGTTATCACACAGTTATCCAGAACAGATGGTGCTCTCGTGCATGCTTCAGTGTTGCTTGCCTCGAAGCGAGCATAAAAGGTATATAGCTCATATGGTAGGCTCGCGTCACTGGGCAGCTTGCATCTGGGTTTCCCTTTGTAGTCCGTAATAGTTTTCAAGCCCTGCCACATCCGCCGAGCGTCAAAGCCGGTATAGTAGGATTCAATCTTAATCCTGTATTGACGCTTTGATTGTTTGATGGTTCGTCTGAGGGCATAGCGGAATTTCTTATAAGCGTCCAGATTAGTTTCCCGCTCCTTGAAAGCGGCAGCTCTCGCCTTTAGCTCGATGCGGATGTTGCCTGATGTACGTACAGTCACTGTGAGGACGACGTCATCGATGCACTTATTGATGAAGCCGATGACTGTATTCCTCAATGCCATTGGATGAATCCCAGAACATATTCCAGTCTGTGCTAGCAAAACAGTCCTGTAGCATAGCATCCGCATCATTTGACCACTTCCGTATTGAACGAGTCACTGGTACTTCCTGCTTTAGTTTTTCCTTGTAAGCAACTTGATTGGAGTCCACCTGTGGTAAATTCAATTGATTGGACATGATTTGGAAAGGCATACACCTGTCTATGTAAGGTGCCACAGCTGACAGTGCATGTCAGAGCAAAAACAAAGCCATGAGGTCAAAGGAATTGTGGGTAGAGCTCCGAGACAGGATTGTGTCGAGGCTCAGATCTGGGGAAGGGTACCAAAAAAATTATGCAGCATTGAAGGTCCCCAAGAACACACTGGCCTCCATCCTTCTTAAATGGAAGAAGTTTAGAAACACCAAGACCGGCCAAACTGAGCAATCGGGGAAGAAGGGCCTTAGTCAAGGAGGTGACCAAGAACCCGATGGTCACTCTGACAGGGCTCTAGAGTTCCTCTGTGGAGATGAGAGAACCTTCCAGAAGGACAACCATCTCTGCAGCAATCCACCAATCAGGCCTTTTGGTAGAGTGGCCAGACTGAAGCCACTCCTCAGTAAAAGGCAACTGACAGTCCACTTAGAGTTTGCCATAAGGCACCTAAAGACTTACACCATGAGAAACAAGATTCTTTGGTCTGATGAAACCAAGATTGAACTCTTTGGCCTGAAAGCCAAGGGTGAAGCACGGTGGTGGCAGCATCATGCCGTGGGGATGTTTTTCTGAGGCAGAGGCTGGGAGACTAGTCAGGAATGAGGGAAAGATGAACAGAGCAAAGTACAGAGAGGTCCTTGATGAAAACCTGCTCCAGAGCGCTCAGGACCTCAGACTGGGGGCAAAGGTTCACCTTCCAACAGGACAATGACCCTAAGAACACAGCCAAGACAACGCATGAGTGGCTTCGGGACAAGTCTCTGAATGTCCTTGAGTGGCCAAGCCAGAACCCGGACTTGAACCTGATCTAACATCTCTGGAGAGATCTGAAAATACCTGTGCAGCAACTCTCCCCATCCAAGCTGACAGAGGTTGAGAGGATCTGCAGAGAAGAATGGGAGAAACTCACCAAATACAGGTGTGCCAAACTTGTCAGTGATGGGTGTGGCTGAATTAGCCGAATCCAATAATTTGAAGGGGTGTCCAGATACTTTTGTTTATATAGTGAACTTTTTTGGATCATGAACAGATTTGTCTCATTTATCTATACGGTCCAAATAAGGATGATCGACGCTTCTTTGAAAATATATATAATAATGTATCAAACCTACAAGCAATACGAGATTCTATTATTAGGGTGCGAGATTATAATACGGTTTTAAATACCTCAATGGACCATAAAGGAAATCACTCTACAAACTAGCACCCTCATGCACATAAGGAAATCACGAATATCATGGATATATTGGAACTCGTGGACATATGGAGGCTTCAATATCTTGACATAGAGTGAGATATACATGGCGGCGGCTCAATCAAGCCTGTCGTCTTGAATACATTCTTATGTCATTCTCGCTGGCACTAAAAGTAAAAAAAGTGTTGATAAGGGATAGAATGCGTTCGAACCATGAAATAATTGGCATATACATTACTCAAAGAATTTCCATGTGGATATTGGATATTTTATCAAAGCCTATTGGATGATAATTTGTGTTTAACTAGGACAGAATAATTTATAATGGACTTTTTCTGACATAACATAGGTACAGCAGATCCCCTTATTCTCTGGAACACTTTTAAATGTGGCTTTAGAGGCAATGCAATTCAATACTAATGTCTAAAACAGAGATTTAGGTCAAAAAAGTCCATATTAACAAAGGAAATAGAAGGATAGATAGCAATAAAAACTGTACCATAGAGGCACAAAATCAGTTGGAGGAAAAACAAAAATAAATGGAGGAAGTTATTCAAGAATATATTACAGAAATAAAGCGAATTGGATAGAATATGAGGAACAATGCACCAAATAGTTTTTTAACCTTCAACATAGAAATGCAACCTAAAATAGTTTACTGAAACTTGTTACAAATGATGGAGTCAGCCATGATTCACCAAACAATATTTTCAAAAGAGTAAGCAAAGTACTTTAAGCATATGTTTTTGTTTGTTTCCTCCATTTCTACTAACTGAAGTTAATTGTATGGATGTTTTTTCAATCAATAATGTAAAATTAACAGCTGTACAGAAAGACTCATGTGAAGGCCAAATTACAGAAGAGGAACTTCTTTAAGCAATTAAAGTCTTTAAATCTGTGAAAACTCCAGGGCTGGATGGCATACAAGCTTAGGTATGTACTCAGAGGACCGTTATTAGCATGTTTTAACCACTCCTGGTAGATGATCAGATACTCAACAGGTAGGTTCGATTTCATTATTACTGAAACAGGACCCAAGTGGAAAATATTTAAAAAATGGAGACCCCTTACACTTCAGTGTGGTGATGCAAAACATTCTAGCCAAATCCATTGCGAATAGAATTAAAAAGGTATTGTTGAATATTATTCATCCTAATCAGACAGGTTTCTTACATGGACAATGCATTGGAGATAATATAAGACAAGTACTGTAAACAATAGAATACTATGGGAAACCAGGCCTACTATTCATAGCTGACTTTGAAAAGGCTTTTGATAAAGTATGACTGGAATTTATATATAAATGTCTGAAACATTTTTGGGAGGATCTCTTATAAAATGGATTGAAGTTATGTACAGTATAGTAACACTAGGTGTAAAATAGTAAATAATGGCTACTTCTCAGAAAGTATTAAACTGTCAATAGGAGTAAAACAAGGTTGTCCACTATCGCATATCTTTTTATTATGGCAATCGAAATGTTAGCTATTAAAATCAGATCCAATAATAATATCAAGGGGCTAGAAAATCTAGGGCTCAAAAACAAAGGTGTCATTGTACACTGATGATTCATGTTTTTTGAAATGCACAATTTGGATCCCTCCACAGCCTCATAGAGGATCTACATACTTTTTCTAACCTCTCTGGATTACAACCATTTATGTTAAGTGTACTATATTACATATTGGATCACTAAAAAACACAACTTTCACATTACCGTGTAGTTTAACAATGAAATGGTCTGACGGTGATGTGGACATACTCGGTATTCATATCCCAAAAGAAAGAAATTCTCACTACAATACATTTTAATAGAAAGTTAGCAAAAATAGATACAATCTATTTGTGAAAAAATCGCCCTGATTAACATTTTAGTCATATCCCAGTTTACCCATTTGCTTACCTAGCGACCTTTTTTAATTATATGAGCAAAAGATATTCCATTTTATTTGGAAAGACAAGCCAGACAAAATTTTATTGGCATATTTATATAATGAATATGAATTCAGAGGGCAGAAATGATTAAATATTAAAGCATTAGAGCTCCAACTAAAAGCTTCAGTCATAGAAAAGTTACACTTATATCCAAATTGGTTCTCTAGCGGATTAGTAAGAATGTCTCACCCCAAGAATGGCCGTTTTCCCTTTATTCAGATTATAACCTCTCACTTTCGGTTATTTGAAAATGAAATAATATCCAAAATATCGCTATTTTTAAAACAAGCCATATAAAGTCAATTGCAATTTCAGTTTCATTCACCAGAAAATAGAGAACAGATAATACAACAAATATTATGGTTAAACTCAAATATACTAATTGATTAAAAAAACATTTCAAAAAAGTTATAATATTGCAAATGATATCATAAATAGGACTGGTGGAGTTGTCACACATGCAGCTAACAAAAATGTATGGAAATGTCTGCTCAACCCAAAATTACAACCAACTAATTGCAGCATTACCGCAAAAATGGAAGGGGTAGGTGGAAGGGGAAGAAGGTAAGGAACTTGTCTGTTGGCCCTGCTTTAAAGACCGAAATGGGTTAAAGAAAATTGTGATGAATAAAAAAAGTAGCAGTTTCATTTAAGGACAAACAAATTGACAGCTGTGCCATATAGATTTCAAAATAGTTGGGAAGAGATTTTCGATGTACCGATCCCATGGCACATGGTTGATGAACTGATACGCAAAACAACACCAATGTAAACGTAAATTTTACAATGTAAATTATTATAAAGTTCTTGCAACCAATAGAATGTTTATATATATATATATATATATATATATATATATATATATATATATATATATTGGGGATACAACAACCGCCCCAGCTCTGCAGATTTTGCTGCGAAGAAACAGCTTGTTTTTGGTCACAGGTCCAGGAATGGCTGAAGAATTACAAAATTTATCTGGAGCTGACTCTGCAAATAGCACTGCTTGGTGATATGAAAAGTCATAGTCAAGTGATCAATATACTAACACTTTTAGCTAAAATGTGTATCTTTAATTTACAATCTGTAGAAACGATGAGAATAGAAAGGTTCAGAAGTTTTGTGAAACATTACAGCATAGTTGAAAAATATATGCCAAATAAAAAATGTATGGTGTTAAGAGATTATTTATTTTTTCACCTTTATTTAACTAGGTAGGCCAGTTGAGAACAAATTCTAATTTACAACTGTGACCTGGCCAAGATAAATCAAAGCAGTGCGACAAAAACAACAACACAGAGTTACACAGGGGATAAACAAACGTACAGTCAATAACGCAATAGAAAATCTGTATACAGTGTGCGCAAATTAAGTAAGAAGGTAGGTAAGGCAATAAATAGGCCATAGTGGCGAAGTAATTACAATTTAGCAATTTACACTGGAGTGATATATGTACAGATGAGGATGTGTAAGTAGAAAAAGACTTGGTGTACAAAAGAGCAGAAAAAAATAAATGGGGATGATGGGGATGAGGTAGGTAGTTGGTTGGATTGGCTATTTGCAGGCGGGCTGTGTATAGATGCAGCGATCGGTAAGCTGCTCTGACAGCTGATGCTTAACTAGGACTGGGGTTGCGCTAGCGGAACCCCTCGCCAACAGCCAATAAAATTGCAGGGCGCCAAATACAAATCAACAGAAATCTCATAAATCAAATTTCTCAAACATACAAGTATTAGGCACCATTTTAAAGATAACATTCTCGTTAATCCAGCCACAGTGTCTGATTTCAAAAATGCTTTACAGCGAAAGCTCCACAAACGATTATGTTAGGTCACCACCAAGTCACAGATAAACCCAGCCATTTTTCCCGCCAAAGAGAGGAGTCACAAAAAGCACAAATAGAGATAAAATTAATCACTAACTTTTGATGATCTTCATCAGATGACACTCATAGGACTTCATGTTACACAATACATGTATGTTTTGTTCGGTAAAGTTCATATTTATATCCAAAAATCTTATTTTACATTGGCGTGTTAGATTCAGTAGTTCCAAAACATGCATTGATATTGCAGAGAGCCACATGAATTCACAGAAATACTCATAATTGTTGATGAAAATACAGCTATTATCCATGAAACTTTAGATACACTTCTACTTAATGCAACCGCTGTCAGATTTATTTATTTTTTATTACGGAAAAAGCATAATCTGAGAACGGTGCTCAGAGCCCAAACCAGCCAGAGAAATATCCGCCATATTGGGTAGTCAACATTATTCATAAATAGCATAAAAAATATTCACTTACCTTTGATGATCTTCATCAGAATGCACTCCCAGGAATCGCAGTTCCACAATAAATGCTTGTTTTGTTCGATAATGTCCATAATTTATGTCCATTTATGTCCAATAGCTTCTTTTGTTAGGGCGTTTGGTAAACAATCGAAAAGCGCGATCTGGTCCATTCGGACGAAACGTTCAAAAAGTTATATTACAGGTCGAAGAAACTTGTCAAACTAAGTATAGAATCAATCTTTAGGATGTTTTTATCATAAAAGTTCAATAATGTTCCAACCGGAGAATTCCATTGTCTGTAGAAATGCACTGGAACAACCTCTCAAGTGAAAGCGTGTGACTGAGAACGAGGCTGTAGGCAGACCCCTTAGTAAAACAGCTCCCATCCGGCCCCCCTTCACATGAGAAGCCTGAAACCACGTTCTAAAGACGGTTGACATCTAGTGGAAGCCTTAGGAAGTGAAAAATAACCCATATCCCACTGTGTATTCGATAGCGGTGAGTTCAAAAACTACAAACCTCAGATTTCCCACTTCCTGTTTGGATTTTTTCCTCAGGTTTTTGCCTGCCATATGAGTTCTGTTATACTCACATACATCATTCAAACATTTTTAGAAACTTCAGAGTGTTTTCTATCCAATACTAATAATAATATGCATATATTAGCATCTAGTACTGAGTAGGAGGCAGTTCACTCTGGGCATGCTATTCATCCAAAAGTTAAAATGCTGCCCCCTATTCCAAACAAGTTAAAGTTAGTGAGGGAGATATAAGTCTCCAACTTCAATGATTTTTGCAATTCGTTCCAGTCATTGGCAGCAGAGAACTGGAAGGAAAGGCAGCCAAAAGTGGTGTTGGCTTTGGGGATGACCAGTTAAATATACCTGCTGGAGAGCGTGCTACGGGTGGGTGTTGCTATGGTGACCAGTGAGCTGAGATAAGGTGGAGCTTTACCTAGCAAAGACTTATAGATGACCTGGAGCCAGTGGGTTTGGCTATGTAGAAATATGTAGCGAGGGCCAGTCAACGAGAGCATACAGGTAGCAGAGGTGGGTAGTATATGAGGCTTTGGTGACAAAACGGATGGCATTGTGATAGACTACATCCAATTCGATGAGTAGAGTGTTGGAGGCTATTTTGTAAATTACATCGAAGTCAATGATCAGTAGGACAGTCAGTTTTTCGAGGGTATATTTGGCAGCATGAGTGAAGGAGGCTTTGTTGCGAAATAGGAAGCAGATTCTAGATTTAATAGATGGGAAGGGTTGAGTGGAGCTGGAGGGTGGGACTAAAAACAAGAACTAATGTAAAATATACTATGTCTGTAAAATTTATATAGGTTCAGATCATTTGTGAAACAGCACAGTTACAAATAAATGGCAAATAGAAATCAAACTGGATAGTCTTCAGAGATAGATGGGAGCGGTTAAGGGTAGCTGAAGGAAGGGATTAAAAACAAACAAAAGATAACTACTGTAAATTTTGTCCGTATGTATAAGCTAGAAGTAGAAGCCTAACTGTTGTTGACCATTAGGGGAGAGGTGAAAGGGTTAGTGGAAAATAATATATATATATATATATTGTAGCAGGCTCAAGGGAGTGGGGTTTCCAGATCACCAAGTTCAATAAAACAGGCACCAGTAGCACAAATAGAATGCAAATGGGAAGTTTATTAGGGGTTTTGGTACACTGGGGATGGGGATGGGGGGGGAAATGCACCAATCACCTCACAGTCCACAAGCCATTCTCGTTGTCCGTGCCGTTTTCCAGGGGTAATCCTCACACTCGGGTCCTCAGCCAATCTGGTACACAGGGAGGGTAATCCGACAGTCCAGGTCACAACGGGTAATCACACAGATAATGTTCTCGCTTCTCTCACTCTTCATACCGCTCTTGGTTCTCTCCCACTCTTCCCCTTTGTGTAGGCTGCTTCCTCCTTTATCCCCAAGCACTCCATGGCTTAACGACCCGCAGCCTTGCCTCGTTGGGGAAGGAAGTCCATATAAGGCTCGGGGGTGGAGTCAGCGACCTGCAAGATATCTTCCCTAAATTACCACTCCCCTCCCCTCACCTCTCCCTGCCATCTGCCACAATATAATGAATGCTATAAAGACAATTACATTGATGGATGCTACAGTCTATCTGCAATATTAAAGCTGATAAACCTCCTAAAAAAACATTAATAAAAACAGGTACCTTTAAAGTAGCGTTTCCCCAGCTCGATCCTGGGGCCCCCCTGGGTGTAAGTTTTGTTTTTTGCTGTAGCTCTACACAGCTGATTCAAATAACCAACTCATCATCAAGCTTTGATTATTTGAATCAGCTGTGTAGTGCTAGGGCAAACCAAAACGTGCACCCAGGGAGGGCCCCTGGACAGAGTTTGGGAAACCTTGCTTTAAGGGACCTTTTCTGCTGCCTTCGAATCTCTCTCAGTGCAATGCCTGTGCTACTGAGTTGCCCACAAATCGTGTGTTACTGGGTGTTGGCATGGCAGGTGGCACAGTGAACACTATACCCAAAATGCACCCACACACCCAACCATGATTAGAGGAAGTGCTACAATATTTCCAGACTAGAGCCTGCTTCAGCCAAACACCTGGAGAAAGAAAAATGAGTAGACATGGAACATACCAGCGTCCATGATTTTATAAAGGGAGGATGTCATTTAGTGGTTATTTCCAAACATCTTTTATGCAAACAGTCACATTTGTAGGCAATGATAACTAACCACTAGACATAATAACTAAGCACTAGACAATAATAACTAACCACTCGACAGAATAACTAACCACTAGACAGAATAACTAACCACTACACAGAATAACTAACCACTAGAGAGAATAACTAAGCACTAGACAGAATAACTAACCACTAGACAGAATGACTAAGCACTACACAGAATAACTAACCACTAGAGAGAATAACTAAGCACTAGACAGAATAACTAACCACTAGACAGAATAACTAACCACTAGACAGAATAACTAACCACTACACAGAATAACTAACCACTAGAGAGAATAACTAAGCACTAGACAGAATAACTAACCACTAGACAGAATGACTAAGCACTACACAGAATAACTTACCACTAGAGAGAATAACTAACCACTAGACAGAATAACTAACCACTAGAGAGAATAACTAACCACTACACAGAATAACTAACCACTAGACAGAATAACTAACCACTAGACAGAATGACTAAGCACTACACAGAATAACTAACCACTAGAGAGAATAACTAACCACTAGACAGAATAACTAACCACTAGAGAGAATAACTAACCACTACACAGAATAACTAACCACTAGAGAGAATAACTAACCACTAGACAGAATGACTAAGCACTACACAGAATAACTAACCACTAGAGAGAATAACTAACCACTAGACAGAATAACTAACCACTAGAGAGAATAACTAACCACTACACAGCATAACTAACCACTAGACAGAATAACTAACCACTAGACAGAATAACTAACCACTAGAGAGAATAACTAACCACTACACAGAATAACTAACCACTAGACAGAATAACTAACCACTACACAGAATAACTAACCACTAGACAGAATGACTAAGCACTACACAGAATAACTAACCACTAGAGAGAATAACTAAGCACTAGACAGAATAACTAACCACTAGACAGAATAACTAACCACTAGACAGAATAACTAACCACTACACAGAATAACTAACCACTAGACAGAATAACTAACCACTACACAGAATAATTAACCACTAGACAGAATAACTAACCACTAGACAGAATGACTAAGCACTACACAGAATAACTAACCACTAGACAGAATGACTAAGCACTACACAGAATAACTAACCACTAGACAGAATGACTAAGCACTACACAGAATAACTAACCACTAGAGAGAATAACTAAGCACTAGACAGAATAACTAACCACTAGACAGAATGACTAAGCACTACACAGAATAACTAACCACTAGACAGAATGACTAAGCACTACACAGAATAACTAACCACTAGAGAGAATAACTAAGCACTAGACAGAATAACTAACCACTAGACAGAATGACTAAGCACTACACAGAATAACTAACCACTAGAGAGAATAACTAACCACTACACAGAATAACTAACCACTAGACAGAATAACTAACCACTAGACAGAATAACTAACCACTAGAGAGAAAAACAAACTTCTATTCAGTGATTGCATTCACTAATGTTTGCATTCAGTTGCCAAAGGACTAAAAGTGTGGATTTCTTAAATCCACCGTTCTGTCTTGAGTTACCCAAATCAGGAAGAACAACTAGGTTGGAGGACCATGAGGACGTGTCCATTGGAGCCTGACCGGTTTCAAGGCACACATGTTTATCATAGCCGGCTTGCTAATATGTGAACCTTCTCTCTAAGATTTCAAGTGAAAATCTCTCAACATGACCGTGACGTATAGCAGATGTAGCAAGGCCAGACATCAGTGAGCAAAGCTGTCCAAAAGAACAAGTAACATTTCAAATACATCTGATGTAGGCCTACAGTAATAAAATGGATAAGAGAAATTGCACACAGTTGCCAACAACAGCATTTTTGATAATACACTTTCTGTTGACGTGTTGAGCACCCAATCTTGTCCAGTCCAATCTTATCTCCAGAGGTTAAGCCTTCAGAGAGCTACAGTTCCCCCCAAATGATCACGAGAAGGTCAAACTGGCACAAATTAAACTCTTATCCAACTTGCAACATAGTCTGATAGACATACTGTGCTTAGCAGTCATTGCGTTTTCACTAAAATAATAATGATTCTTATGTCACGCCCTGCCCATAGAGATCCTTTTACTCTCTATGTTGGTTAGGTCGGGGTGTGACTAGGGTGGGTTATCTAGGTTATTATTTGTCTATGTTGGCCTGGTATGGTTCCCAATCAGAGGCAGCTGTTTATCGTTGTCTCTGATTGGGGATCATATTTAGGCAGCCTTTTTCCACTGTTTTTTTTGTGGGATCTTGTTTGTTTGTGTGTAGTTGCCAGTGTGCACTGCATTTCACTTCACGTTTCGTTTTGTTCTGTATTGTTTTGGTGAGTTTCTTTAATTAAACATGTGGAACTCTATGCACGCTGCGCCTTGGTCCGTTAATTCTACAAACGACCGTGACAGAAGATCCCACCACTCACGGACCAAGCAGCGTGCACAGGAGGAGAGGGTATCCTGGGCCTGGGAGGATATCCAGGAGGTAAGGACATCCTGGACTTGGGAGGAGATAATGGCAGGAGAAAACCTTCCATGGAAGCAGACGCAAGCGGTGAAGGAAGGACAGCGACAATGCCAGGGTTCGCGGCCACGACGCAAGCCTAAGAAGCAGCCTCAAAAAAATGTTTGGGGGGGGGGGGCACACGGGGTGGTCGGCAAAGTTGAGGTGTGAGTCAGAGACCGTCGAGGAGTTATTGGACAAATTGGTGGAGAGTGAAGCGAGAGAGCTGTTGGTTTGGCGTAGTATGCACGGCATTCGTCCTGAGGAGCGTGTTAGCCGTCCGATGCCACCTGTGCCAGCTCCCCATACTCGTCCTGAGGAGCGTGTCATTTGTCCGGAACCATGTGGGCCGGTTCTACGCACCAGGTCTCCAGTGCGCCTCCACAGCCCAGTACGTCCTGTGCTAGCTCCCCGCACTCACCGTGCGGAGTGTGTCATCGTTCCGGCACCATCTGTGCCAGCTCTACGCACCAGGTCTCCAGTGCGCCTCCACAGCCCAGTACGTCCTGTGCCTGCTCCTCGCACTCTCCCTCAAGTGCGCCTTCCCAGTCAGGTACGTCCTGTGCCTGCTCCTCGCACTCTCCCTCAAGTGCGCCTTCCCAGTCAGGTGTGTCCTGTGCCTGCTCCTCGCACTCTCCCTCAAGTGCGCTTTCCCAGTCAGGTACGTCCTGTGCCTGCTCCTCGCACTCTCCCTCAAGTGCGCCTTCCCAGTCAGGTGCGTCCTGTGCCTGCTCCTCGCACTCTCCCTCAAGTGCGCTTTCCCAGTCAGGCACGTCCTGTGTCTGCTCCTCGCACTCTCCCTGAAGTACGTGTTACCAGTCAGGTACGTCCTGTGCCTGCTCCTCGCACTCTCCCTCAAGTGCGCCTTCCCAGTCAGGTACGTCCTGTGCCTGGTCCTCGCACTCTCCCTGAAGTGCGTGTCCCCAGTCTGGTATGTCCTGTGCCTGCTTCCCGCACTCACCCTGAAGTGCGTGTCACCAGTCCGGTGCCACCTGTACCGGCCTCACGCATCAGGCCTCCAGTGCGCCTCCCCAGTCCGGTATGTCCTGTGCCTGCTCCTCGCGCTCGCCCTGAGGTGCATGTCACCAGTCCGGTGCCACCAGTGCCGGACCCACGCACCAGGCTTCCTGCGAGGGTTCCCAGTCCAGAGCCTCCAGCGAGGGTTCCTGGTCCAGAGCCTCCAGCGAGGGTTCCTGGTCCAGAGCCTCCAGCGAGGGTTCCTGGTCCAGAGCCTCCAGCGAGGGTTCCTGGTCCAGAGCCTCCAGCGAGGGTTCCTGGTCCAGAGCCTCCTGCGAGGGTTCCTGGTCCAGAGCCTCCAGCGAGGGTTCCCAGTCCAGAGTCCCTGGCGATGATCCACGGTCCGGTTCCTCCGGCGACAATCCACGGTCCGGTTCCTCCGGCAGCGATCCACGGTCCGGGTCCTCCGGCGACGATCCACGGTCCAGAGCTTCCGGCGACGATCCCCGCACGAGAGCCGCCACCGAAACTGACGTATCTGCGAGCGGTGTGGGTACTTCGCTCCGCACCGGAGCCGCGCCCGACGTTAGATTCCCACCCGGACCCTCCCCTAATGAGTCAGGTTTTGCGGCCGGAGTCCGCACCTTTGGGGGGGGGGGGGGGTACTGTCACGCCCAGCCCATAGAAAGCCTTTTACTCTCTATGTTGTTTAGGTCGGGGTGTGACTAGGGTGGGTTATCTAGGTTATTATTTGTCTATGTTGGCCTGGTATGGTTCCCAATCAGAGGCAGCTGTTTATCGTTGTCTCTGATTGGGAATCATATTTAGGCAGCCTTTTTCCACTGGGTTTTTGTGGGATCTTGTTTGTTTGTGTGTAGTTGCCAGTGTGCACTGCATTTGACTTCACGTTTCGTTTTGTTCTGTATTGTTTTGGTGAGTTTCTTTAATTAAACATGTGGAACTCTATGCACGCTGCGCCTTGGTCCGTTAATTCTACAAACGACCGTGACATCTTATTTGTTCTGGTGACCTCTGACTGTTGGTTCAGCTGTAGTATTGTTGTGAAAGACTCTTGAGGGATGTTGTGCTATGATGAATGGTGAATGTGCTGTACATTTCAATTACAGAGAACGTCAACATGTTGACCATCCATTCCACACTAGTGATGGGAATTTAGGGCTTTGATGGGTACACAGTCTCACTTTGACCTGACCTCTCTTTAGACTAACACCATTTCTCACAAGAGGGAAGAATAATCAGTTAACACTTGGTTTAACATATTTGAGAAACCATTTTAGGATGCAATGAAATGTTCCTTTTGGTGTTTGGTGATAGCCTAATAATTGTGAGTTTTTGATCCCTTAACGAGGTAAGAACATGTATCGGAATGGGTCTGGTCTATGCACTATGCCAATACAAAATATCTCCTTTCAACATGGCCTCCTCATCAATGTGCTGGTCCTTAGAACCTTACACAGAGCAGTATCACCAAAGCCTTTTTATTAGTTACTGTGAAGCTATTTGTGAACTAATAATTGATTTACAAGACGTTTACAAGCAAGGATCAACTTTTAATGTTTGTAGATTAATTGTATAATTATTATTTATAATCTAATATGATCAGGAAACTCACTGTCAGAGTGACCACTGCCTTTCATTGTTCAAGAGTCACAACAGGTACATTTTCACAAAATCAACATGGTAGTAACAGAGGTGATCAGCAAAATGCAGACTTGAGGTGCTATGTGGAGAGGGACTACATGCTGAGCTAAAGTAACCTGAAGGAAGTTCTTTGCACTGAACATGCAAGTCTAAGGAATGGGTATAGGCAACCTAGACCATTGCCCGGAGAACAAAGCTGTGAATGAGTAGGCTATAAATCTACAGCATACCAGGGACTGCCTATACACTGACTACTACAACTCAACCAAGAAGGGGCACTAATGTGGATTGAGTGCATGGAAAACATCTAGATACAAACAAATTAGAGAGAGTTCTCAAAATGTTCACGCCAAATGAATGCATGAAATCCAACTTAATTGGGATAAATGAGGTCACTGAATTATAACTACAGCTTAGATGAAAACAAATGATGATTGTGATGAAAATACTTCATCTAATGAAACATTTTCACCAAACACCGATCATGTTTAGGCGACAAAAAAAAGACAAACACAGGAATTTCAAACAGCGATATCTGCCAAACGACTATGTCATTGTGAACATGAAAATGATTCACAGCTGGGTAGCATAATTTCATAAACCCAGAGAACGAATCAACCTCCTATAAATTCAAGGTCATGTTGGCACATAGTACACACCATGATTACATCTGTGGATTCAATGAATACTTCACATCCCGTTGGACAGATCAAAGCTGCATTGGCAGAAACTAATGCCCCAAGCAACAGTAAGAAAGCAAGCAACATACAGCATTGGTGTTTGTGAGAAATTAATGCTGCATGCATGTTGACAAGCTGACCAGCTCAATTGTTCTAATGATTGCATTTGTTCTGAGAAATAATAAGGATCGTCTTCATGATTCGAAGTTGGTATGGTTGTGATTTCACTCCCACAAGTGTACACGCAACAGTCACGCAAACTAGGCCGAAATGGTGTGTTGTAATGACTAGATTAATCATTTATGTGGGAACGGTGATGCTGAAGTCAGTCCATCGTATTAATGCATGAACTCGCCAGTTAAAGTTCCTTTCACATAATCAAGGCAATGTTCCCTCTATGCTGCCAAACGCCAGTGTGCAATAGCCCGAGACTGCCGAGAAGCTCCCCTGGGACTGCCACACAGAATAAATATCAGCCCACAGAGAGAAGCACGAGAATGAACTTCACTCAACTTTCTAGAGCAGTGGTCACCAACCGATTGATCGCGATCAACTGGTTGATCTCCAAGGCATTCCTAGTTGATCACCAAACATTTCTGTAAAAAAAACAACGATAAAGCCTTGTGTTTTTATTATACTTTTGGGGTCTCGGGATGTTGGCGGTAGGTGCACCCGATTCAGCTGCCCTGCACGCCGGGTAGGTGAACTGTTGCCATTTTAAACCATTTCATGTGTCTGCAGGTACAAACTATGCCTTCCCGGTGGGTCGGAGAGCAAAACAAGTGCACTATAGGCCTACCGCTGGCCAATCGGATGGCTCAGATTACCCTGTCGGCAGTAACGTATCAGGCATAAAAGAAAGCTACAGCAAAGTTGATACTATAAGATTTCAAAACGTTTAAAACCATGATTAGAGAGAGACTGTCAATGAATACAGCAAAGAGCTGCTGTTTTTATGAGTGAGTTAAAGTTCTTACTCAGCACTGTCAACGATTTTGTATTCAACACTTTTATAACCCATGAAATGTGCATTCTTCCTATTTCCACTTAGCGCTACAACAAGCAGTGCAGCAGTAATGAATGAGTAGGAAAGTGTATTTATAGGCTTGCGTTGTTATTATTAGCGACTTGGGTCTTTTTTAATATCGAGGAATATTTATTTCACTTTCTCTGTTCATAAGAGTAACAACATGAATGTGTGCATGAGGCAGAACTAATGCTGTGAGACTCGCGTCTCGCCATCAGCTGGAAGACAGTGTCCCTTTTTGGTCAATGTCAGTGGAGGAAAGGGAGAGTGAAGGGATGTTGAGAGGGGGACCCTCATTCTCCTCTCTTCCCTCCGCTGAGACTGACCATCAGATGCAAGCACCATCAGCCCAGTAAAATAAAAAGCAAATTATTTAAATGTATGCTCACTCAGCTGTGCCTCACAAGTAATACAACAACGGATCTGTTACCGGTGAAATCATATAGCTTACCTAAAATGTTGAAATAAAATGTAAAACAACGGCCCGAACATTAATACTTTGGCAGGGAAATTCAAGCAAAGCCAATATGCGGTGATAATGTATTGGGCCTATAGTTTACTGCACAAACCTCATTGCTACAGTACTGTTTTTAATTGGTTTATGTTGCATAGGCTTACATTTTTTAAGTCATGTTAAAACAAAACCGAGCAGTAGATCTTGGCTTGCGCTTTGACTCAGAAAGTGATCTTGACTCAGAAAAGGTTGGTGACCAATGTTCTAGGGATTTCCCTGTTAACACTATCAGCGTTTCCCTTTACTGTGTCAATTCTGATCGAATCAACGCAATATTAGCCACTTTCAATGCAACATACTGAAACAACTATGCAAAATATTTTGTTGTAGTAGGATTCTATTGCATTGACACGCACAACTCAGCCTGTACCCTACACAGACCTGTGCGGCATAAACAATCAGCGATGCCGTAGGCCTATATGCAAATAGACCATTGCCGTATATGCATCTGTGCCATTTACTTTGAACTGGACTGTGTTTACAGCATGAGCAGTCGTGAGTAGATGCGCTTGTTTTGAGATCAAAGCCAGAGCTGCATGTAGCCACTTGTGCACATTTTGTTCATATCCTTTGCTAGTTATTGGCCCAGTTATAGATAATTTGTGGTCCGCAATAGGGAAATGATTGCTACTTTTTCTTATTCTTCACTATTATTCTATAATGTAGAAAATAGTAAAAATAAAGAAAAATCCTGGAATGAGTAGGTGTGTCCAAACTTTTGAATGGTACTGTAGGTGTCAAAATTATTGACACCCCTAAAGATTCTTATAAATAAAGTAGTCAACAGTTTAGTATTTGGTCCCATATTCCTAGCACGCAATGACTACATCAAGCTTGTAACTCTACAAACTTGTTGAATGCATTTGCAGTTCATTTTGGTTGTGTTTTAGATTATTTTGTGCCCAATAGAAATTAATGGTAAATAATGTATTGTGTCACTTTGGAGTCACTTTTATTATAAATAAGAATGGTAGCATCCATATTAATGTATACGTGTTTATAAACATAGTCTATTTTTTACGATAAAAGTTACTCCAAAATTACACAATACATTATTTACTATTCATTTCTATTGGGCACAAAAAAAGTATGAAACACAACCAAAACTAACTGTAAATGTATCCAACAAGTTTGTAGAGTAGAATAAGAATAGAATAAGGTAACAAGATGTGGAAAGTCAAGGGGTCTGAATACTTTCCGAATGCGCTGTATGCTGACAGGATTTAAGCCTATGGCTCACCAATTAAGTGGATAAGAACATCCTCCTGAGATTCAACCTCTGTCCTCTTCATGAGTTATGACTAACTTTACTGGCTTCATCACTTGTAAGTTATTGAACCCTTGTCTGGTATTTAAACAAGCACTTAGAGATGCACCACTGTAGAACTCAGGTTGACCTGCTTCCCTGAAGACCGTTTTATGTGATATATGGGCAGGCACTTTGTGAGATATCATGTTACCTTCACTTGAGATTTTAGGCTCCAACCGCCGTGTCTTTGTGAGACGCAGAGTAGGTGAACCGATGATCTCTGCATGTGTGGTTCCCACCGTGAAGCATGGAGGAGGAGGTGTGATGGTGTAGGAGTGCTTTGCTGGTGACACTGTCTGTGATTTATTTAGAATTCAAGGATCACTTAACGAACAGTGTCACCAGCGAAGCACCCCCACACCATCACACCTCCTCCTCCACGCAGTCCAAAAATGTTTTTAATGTTGCGTTATATATTTTTTGAGAGCATGGATGTCATGGACTGTTTTCAAAAGATAAAGAGGGTTTCTGACTCAGATTAGCATGGGAAGCTAATTTAGATGTTGCAGTGAATTAGCCTGATTGAGGAAGAGTGCAAAACCCATGTTATTTGATACATTACAACTTCAGAGATTATTAGAGAATCCATACGTTAAAAGGAGAAAGGAAATGTAGTAGCTGGTTTGAGTTTGAAAGAATACCCTCTCTTTTCTAAGAATCTCTTTCCTAATTATATACTTGATTGAATTTGTAAGTCGCTCTGGATAAGAGCGTCTGCTAAATGACTTAAATGTAAATGTAAAAGTGTTTGATAACATTCTTATGGTTGTTCGTGTTAGTTTGCAGATGCATGTCATTCCAGGATGATAAGGTCTTCCACGGAGGTTATGTGAGGTCTCTGACATTGTCATGGAATTACGCTCTGACGGCAAATGGCAAAAAGCTGCCTCCATAAGAAAATATGTGCAAAGTCAACAAAGTCACACACAAAAGAATGTGCCCCCAAAAAGTTATTGAATCCAATTATTTGATTTGTTTTGTCAATTTAACACTGACAGAGAAATATCAAATTATGTATCCGTTTTGAAGTGTGGAAAGTGTTATGCTGGTGAATGAGGACCCAAAAGCGACTTAATAGAAACAGAGTCTTTATTCCAGTCTTAAACAAAAAACGATACTCCTGGATATTATCTTAGGTAAATCCAAAACAGGAAAACTGAAATCCTCTCGTCAGTAGAGAGGAACGACTGGAGACGCGACCACAGACTGCAGGTCGCTTCGGGAAGGCACAGGCCGTAGCTGACATAGACACCTGCTCATACGCAGCATCTGAAGAAGGCAAAAACACGACAGGGCGGAACAAGGACACAGAACAGCAAACATCAAACAAGGATCCGACAAGGACAGAAGCGGAAAACAGAGGGAGAAATAGGAACTCTAATCAGAGGGCAAAATAGGGGACAGGTGTGAAAGAGTAAATGAGGTAGTTAGGAGAATGAGGAACAGCTGGGAGCAGGAACGGAACGATAGAGAGAGAGAGCGAGAGAGGGAGAGAGGGAGGGGGAGAGAGAGGGATAGAAAGAGGGAAAGAACCTAATAAGACCAGCAGAGGGAAACGAATAGAAGGGAAGCACAGGGACAAGACATGATAATCAATGACAAAACATGACAGTACCCCCCCACTCACCGAGCGCCTCCTGGCGCACTCGAGGAGGAACCCTGGCGGCAACGGAGGAAATCATCAATCAACGAACGGTCCAGCACGTCCCGAGATGGAACCCAACTCCTCTCCTCAGGACCGTAACCCTCCCAATCCACTAAGTACTGGTGACCACGTCCCCGAGAACGCATGTCCATGATCTTCCGTACCTTGTAAATAGGTGCGCCCTCGACAAGGACGGGGGGGGGGGGGAGGGAAGACGAACGGGGGCGCGAAGAAAAGGCTTGACACAGGAGACATGGAAGACAGGGTGGACGCGACGAAGATGTCGCGGAAGAAGCAGTCGCACAGCGACAGGATTGACGACCTGAGAGACACGGAACGGACCAATGAACCGCGGAGTCAACTTGCGAGAAGCTGTCGTAAGGGGAAGGTTACGAGTGGAAAGCCACACTCTCTGACCGCGACAATACCTAGGACTCTTAATCCTACGTTTATTGGCGGCTCTCACAGTCTGCGCCCTGTAACGGCAAAGTGCAGACCTGACCCTCCTCCAGGTGCGCTCACAACGTTGGACAAAAGCCTGAGCGGAGGGAACGCTGGACTCGGCGAGCTGGGACGAGAACAGAGGAGGCTGGTACCCAAGACTACTCTGAAACGGAGATAGCCCGGTAGCAGACGAAGGAAGCGAGTTGTGAGCGTATTCTGCCCAGGGGAGCTGTTCTGCCCAAGACGCAGGGTTTCGAAAAGAAAAGCTGCGTAATATGCGACCAATCGACTGATTGGCCCTTTCTGCTTGACCGTTAGACTGGGGATGAAACCCGGAAGAGAGACTGACGGAAGCACCAATCAAACGACAGAACTCCCTCCAAAACTGTGACGTGAATTGCGGGCCTCTGTCTGAAACGGCGTCTAACGGGAGGCCATGAATTCTGAACACATTCTCAATGATGATTTGTGCCGTCTCCTTAGCGGAAGGAAGCTTAGCGAGGGGAATGAAATGTGCCGCCTTAGAGAACCTATCGACAACCGTAAGAATCACAGTCTTCCCCGCAGACGAAGGCAGACCGGTAATAAAGTCTAAGGCGATGTGAGACCATGGTCGAGAAGGAATGGGAAGCGGTCTGAGACGACCGGCAGGAGGAGAGTTACCTGACTTAGTCTGCGCGCAGTCCGAACAAGCAGCCACGAAACGGCGCGTGTCACGCTCCTGAGTAGGCCACCAAAACCGCTGGCGAATAGAAGCAAGCGTACCCCGAACGCCGGGGTGGCCAGCTAACTTGGCAGAGTGAGCCCACTGAAGAACAGCCAGACGAGTAGAGACAGGAACGAACAGAAGGTTACTAGGACAAGCGCGCGGCGACGCAGTGTGAGTGAGTGCTTGCTTTACCTGTCTCTCAATTCCCCAGACAGTCAACCCGACAACACGCCCTTCAGGGAGAATCCCCTCGGGGTCGGTAGAAGCCACAGAAGAACTAAAGAGACGGGATAAGGCATCAGGCTTGGTGTTCTTATTTCCCGGGCGATAAGAAATCACGAACTCGAAACGAGCGAAAAACAACGCCCAACGAGCTTGACGTGCATTAAGTCGTTTGGCAGAACGGATGTACTCAAGGTTCTTATGGTCAGTCCAAACGACAAAAGGGACGGTCGCCCCCTCCAACCACTGTCGCCATTCGCCTATGGCTAAGCGGATGGCGAGCAGTTCGCGGTTACCCACATCATAGTTGCGTTCCGATGGCGACAGGCGATGAGAAAAATAAGCGCAAGGATGGACCTTATCGTCAGAATGGAAGCGCTGGGACAGAATGGCTCCCACGCCCACCTCTGAAGCGTCAACCTCGACAATGAATTGTTTAGTGACGTCAGGAGTAACAAGGATAGGAGCGGATGTAAAACGCTTCTTGAGGAGATCAAAAGCTCCCTGGGCGGAACCGGACCACTTAAAGCACGTCTTGACAGAAGTCAGAGCTGTGAGAGGGGCAGCCACTTGACCGAAATTACGAATGAAACGCCGATAGAAATTAGCGAAACCGAGAAAGCGCTGCAACTCGACACGTGACTTAGGAACGGGCCAATCGCTGACAGCCTGGACCTTAGCGGGATCCATCTGAATGCCTTCAGCGGAAATAACAGAACCGAGAAATGTGACAGAGGAGACATGAAAGGCGCACTTCTCAGCCTTCACGTAGAGACAATTCTCTAAAAGGCGCTGGAGTACACGTCGAACGTGCTGAACATGAATCTCGAGTGACGGTGAAAAAATCAGGATATCGTCAAGGTAAACGAAAACAAAGATGTTCAGCATGTCTCTCAGTACATCATTAACTAATGCCTGAAAGACAGCTGGAGCATTAGCGAGACCGAACGGCAGAACCCGGTATTCAAAATGCCCTAACGGAGTGTTAAACGCCGTTTTCCACTCGTCCCCCTCTCTGATGCGCACGAGATGGTAAGCGTTACGAAGGTCCAACTTAGTAAAGAACCTGGCTCCCTGCAGAATCTCGAAGGCTGACGACATAAGGGGAAGCGGATAACGATTCTTAACCGTTATGTCATTCAGCCCTCGATAATCCACGCAGGGGCGCAGAGTACCGTCCTTCTTCTTAACAAAAAAAAACCCCGCTCTGGCAGGAGAGGAAGAAGGCACCACGGTACCGGCGTCGAGAGAAACAGACAGATAATCCTCGAGAGCCTTACGTTCGGGAGCCGACAGAGAGTATAGTCTACCCCGAGGGGGAGTGGTCCCCGGAAGGAGATCAATACAACAATCATACGACCGGTGAGGAGGAAGAGAGTTGGCTCTGGACCGACTGAAGACCGTGCGCAGATCATGATATTCCTCCGGCACTCCTGTCAAATCACCAGGTTCCTCCTGAGAAGAGGGGACAGAAGAAACAGGAGGGATAGCAGACATTAAACACTTCACATGACAAGAAACGTTCCAGGATAGGATAGAATTACTAGACCAATTAATAGAAGGATTATGACATACTAGCCAGGGATGACCCAAAACAACAGGTGTAAAAGGTGAACGAAAAATCAAAAAGGAAATGGTCTCACTGTGGTTACCAGATACTGTGAGGGTTAAAGGTAGTGTCTCACATCTGATACTGGGGAGAAGACTACCATCTAAGGCGAACATGGGCGTGGGCTTCCCTAACTGTCTGAGAGGAATGTCATGCTTCCGAGCCCATGCTTCGTCCATAAAACAACCCTCAGCCCCAGAGTCTATCAAGGCACTGCAGGAAGCAGCCGAACCGGTCCAGCGTAGATGGACCGACAAGGTAGTACAGGATCTTGATGGAGAGACCTGAGTAGTAGCGCTCACCAGTAGCCCTCCGCTTACTGATGAGCTCTGGCTTTTACTGGACATGACATGACAAAATGTCCAGCAGAACCGCAATAGAGGCAAAGGCGGTTGGTGATTCTCCGTTCCCTCTCCTTAGTCGAGATGCGAATACCTCCCAGCTGCATGGGCTCAGTCTCTGAGCCGGTGAGAGGAGATGGTTGAGATGCGGAGAGGGGGAACACCGTTAACGCGAGCTCTCCTCCACGAGCTCGGTGACGAAGATCTACCCGTCGTTCTATGCGGATGGCGAGTGCAATCAAAGAGTCCACGCTGGAAGGAACCTCCCGGGAGAGAATCTCATCCTTAACCTCAGCGTGGAGTCCCTCCAGAAAACGAGCGAGCAACGCCGGCTCGTTCCAGTCACTGGAGGCAGCAAGAGTGCGAAACTCTATAGAGTAATCCGTTATGGATCGATCACCTTGACATAGGGAAGCCAGGGCCCTGGAAGCCTCCTTCCCAAAAACTGAACGATCAAAAACCCGTATCATCTCCTCTTTAAAGTTCTGATAATCGTTAGAACACTCAGCCCTTGCCTCCCAGATAGCTGTGCCCCACTCCCGAGCCCGACCAGTAAGGAGTGATATGACGTAAGCGATCCGAGCTCTCTCTCTTGAGTATGTGTTGGGCTGGAGAGAGAACACAATATCACACTGGGTGAGAAAGGAGCGACACTCAGTGGGCTGCCCAGAGTAACATGGTGGGTTATTAACCCTAGGTTCCGGAGACTCGGAAGACCAGGAAGTAGCTGGTGGCACGAGACGAAGACTCTGAAACTGTCCTGAGAGGTCGGAGACCTGAGCGGCCAGGGTCTCAACGGCATGACGAGCAGCAGACAATTCCTGCTCGTGTCTGCCGAGCATTGCTCCCTGGAACTCGACGGCAGTGTTGCGAGAATCCGTAGTCGCTGGGTCCATTCTTGGTCGGATCCTTCTGTTATGCTGGTGAATGAGGACCCAAAAGCGACTTAATAGAAACAGAGTCTTTATTCCAGTCTTAAACAAAAAACGATACTCCTGGATATTATCTTAGGTAAATCCAAAACAGGAAAACTGAAATCCTCTCGTCAGTAGAGAGGAACGACTGGAGACGCGACCACAGACTGCAGGTCGCTTCGGGAAGGCACAGGCCGTAGCTGACATAGACACCTGCTCATACGCAGCATCTGAAGAAGGCAAAAACACGACAGGGCGGAACAAGGACACAGAACAGCAAACATCAAACAAGGATCCGACAAGGACAGAAGCGGAAAACAGAGGGAGAAATAGGAACTCTAATCAGAGGGCAAAATAGGGGACAGGTGTGAAAGAGTAAATGAGGTAGTTAGGAGAATGAGGAACAGCTGGGAGCAGGAACGGAACGATAGAGAGAGAGAGCGAGAGAGGGAGAGAGGGAGGGGGAGAGAGAGGGATAGAAAGAGGGAAAGAACCTAATAAGACCAGCAGAGGGAAACGAATAGAAGGGAAGCACAGGGACAAGACATGATAATCAATGACAAAACATGACAGAAAGAATGCATTTGGTGGAAAAACTAACAAAGTGATGTTAAAATGTATTTGTAAGCCAGTGCTCCAAGCCATTTATTGAAGGTCCTTAGAAAGCATTTTACTGTTAAAAACCTGTGCAAAAAACCTAATTGAGGGATGGGATTTTGTATTTTATGGCATACTTTTATTGCATGCTTATTTTATTTCTCATTGTTAACCACAGACTAAACAACAAAGTGTGTACTGTCCAACAGTACATCTGACTTATAGAATTGTTTATTCTATATACAGTGGGGCAAAAAAGTATTTAGTCAGCCACCAATTGTGCAAGTTCTCCCACTTAAAAAGATGAGAGAGGCCTGTAATTTTCATCATATGTACACTTTAACTATGACAGACAAAATGAGGGAAAAAAACCCAGAAAATCACATTGTAGGATTTTTTATGAATTTATTTGCAAATTATGGTGGAAAATAAGTATTTGGTCAATAACAAAAGTTTATCTCAATACTTTGTTATATACCCTTTGTTGGCAATGACAGAGGTCAAATGTTTTCTGTAAGTCTTCACAAGGTTTTCACACACTGTTGCTGGTATTTTGGCCCATTCCTCCATGCAGATCTCCTCTAGTGCAGTGATGTTTTGGGGCTGTTGCTGGGCAACACGGACTTTCAACTCCCTCCAAAGATTTTCTATGGGGTTGAGATCTGGAGACTGGCTAGGCCACTCCAGGACCTTGAAATGCTTCTTACGAAGACACTCCTTCGTTGCCCGGGCGGTGTGTTTGGGATCATTGTCATGCTGAAAGACCCAGCCACGTTTCATCTTCAATGCCCTTGCTGATGGAAGGAGGTTTTCACTCAAAATCTCACGATACATGGCCCCATTCATTCTTTCCTTTACACAGATCAGTCGTCCTGGTCCCTTTGCAGAAAAACAGCCCCAAAGCATGATGTTTCCACCCCCATGCTTCACAGTAGGTATGGTGTTCTTTGGATGCAACTCAGCATTCTTTGTCCTCCAAACACGACGAGTTGAGTTTTTACCAAAAAGTTATATTTTGGTTTCATCTGACCATATGACATTCTCCCAATCTTGTGGATCATCCAAATGCTCTCTAGCAAACTTCAGACGGGCCTGGACATGTACTGGCTTAAGCAGGGGGACACGTCTGGCACTGCAGGATTTGAGTCCCTGGCGGCGTAGTGTGTTACTGATGGTAGGCTTTGTTACTTTGGTCCCAGCTCACTGCAGGTCATTCACTAGGTCCCCCCGTGTGGTTCTGGGATTTTTGCTCACCGTTCTTGTGATCATTTTGACCCCTTGGGGTGAGATCTTGCGTGGAGCCCCAGATCGAGGGAGATTACCAGTGGTCTTGTATGTCTTCCATTTCCTAATAATTGCTCCCACAGTTGATTTCTTCAAACCAAGCTGCTTACCTATTGCAGATTCAGTCTTCCCAGCCTGGTGCAGGTCTACAATTTTGTTTCTGGTGTCCTTTGACAGCTCTTTGGTCTTGGCCATAGTGGAGTTTGGAGTGTGACTGTTTGAGGTTGTGGACAGGTGTCTTTTATACTGATAACAAGTTCAAACAGGTGCCATTAATACAGGTAACGAGAGGAGGACAGAGGAGCCTCTTAAAGAAGAAGTTACAGGTCTGTGAGAGCCAGAAATCTTGCTTGTTTGTAGGTGACCAAATACTTATTTTCCACCATAATTTGCAAATAAATTCATTAAAAATCCTACAATGTGATTTTCTGGATTTTCTTTTCTCATTTTGTCTGTCATAGTTGAAGTGTACCTATGATGAAAATTACAGGCCTCTCTCATCTTTTTAAGTGGGAGAACTTGCACAATTGGTGGCTGACTAAATACTTTTTTGCCCCACTGTATAGTGTAAGAAGAAATGAGATGTGCATCAGTGAAGGTCCAAGGTAACGCTAATCATAGTGTGCAGTGAAAATACGGCCCAATCATTTTTGTTTATTTTTTCAGTTCCAGTTGGTTTAAATTGGAATGCTTTTCCAACAATCTTGAAGGAGTTCCCACATATGCTGAGCACTTGTTGGCTGCTTTTGCTTCACTCTGCGGTCCAACTCATCAAAAACCATCTCAATTGGGTTGAGGTCAGGTGATTGTGGAGGCTAGGTCATCTGATGCAGCAATCCACTCTCCTTCTTGGTCAAATGGCCCTGACACAGCCTGGAGGTGTATTGGATCATTGTCCTATTGAAAAACAAATAGTAATCCCACTAAGAGCAAACCAGATGGGATGGCATATTGCTGCAGAATGCTGTGGTAGCCATGCTGGTTAAGTGTGCCTTGAATTCTAAATAAATCACAGACAGAGTCACCAGCAAAGCACCCCCACACCGTCACACCTTCTCCTCCATGCTTCACGGTGGGAACCACACATGCGGAGATCATCCGTTCACTCTGCAAGACACGGCAGTTGGAACCAAAAATCTCAAATTTGGACTCATCACACCAAAGGACAGATTTCCACCAGTCTAATGTCCATTGCTCATGTTTCTTGGTCCAAGCAAGTCTCTTCTTCTTGTTGGTGTCCTTTAGTAGTGGTTTCTTTGCAGCAATTCGACCATGAAGGCCTGATTCACACAGTATTCTCCGAACAGTTGATGTTGAGATGTGTCTGTTACTTGAACTTATTTGGGCTGCAATTTCTGAGTCTGGTAACTCTAATGAACTTATCCTCTGCAGCAGAGGTAACTCTGGGTCTTCCTTTCCTGTGACGGTCCTTATGAAAGCCAGTTTCATCACAGCACTTGATGTTTTTTTGCGACTGCACTTGAAGAAACTTTCAAAGTTCTTGAAATTTTCCGGATTGACTGACCTTCATATCTTAAAGTAATGATGGACTGTCATTTCTCTTTGCTTATTTGAGCTGTTCTTGCCATAATATGGACTTTGTTTTTTACCAAATAGGGCTATCTTCTGTATACCACCCCTACCTTGTCACAACACAACTGATTGGCTCAAACACATTAAGAAGGAAAGAAATTCCACAAATTAACTTTTAACAAGGCACACCTGTTAATTTAAATGCATTCCAGGTGACTACATCATGAAGCTGGTTGTGAGAATGCCAAGAGTATGCAAAGCTGTCATCAAGGCAAAAGGTTGTTACTATGAAAAATCTCAAATATATATTTGTTTTACACCTTTTTGGTTACTACATGACTCCATATGTTTTATTTGATAGTTTTGATGTCTTCCAAGAAACCAAGAAAAACCCTGGAATGAGTAGGTGTGTCCAAACTTTTGACTGGTACTGTATATATTTTTTTATCAACCTAATTCAGGGCAGATTCCTGAAAATCGTTTGTAGATAGGATATTATTAAAACATTAACGTCATTATCATTAAGCTTTTTTTCTCTTCTTAAATAAAAGCCAGGAAGAGATCCTGGCACAAATGCTGCCTAACTTTTGTAACTGTTTAATGCCTCAGTCTATGTGGTTTATTAAGTGATTAAAAGTAGAAATCTCAGAATAATGACAATGTCATACCCAGGTGAATCTCTGAAGTGGAATGCTCTCATCTTTTTTAACTCAGATACCCTTACACAAAAAGCTGAGTATGTAGTCATCCGAGCCCTCAACTAAAATATAAATTCTTCCTATTCCCACTCACAGTTCACAGATTCAAAGGGTAAGCTCTGTTCATGTCAACTGTTATTCAGGACAAAAAGGCTATTCAAATGAAAATAATTAAATTTGTGGCTCAACCCATTGGCTTGTTTGATCCAAGCTTCTTTGTTTTCCAGATCAATTGCTGGTCCAGGAAACATGCACTGATAGAAATCTTGTTATTAACAAAACGGAATAACAATGTCTCCAACCACATAAGAGATTATTCTCCGCAGACATTGAGACATTCTGCCTTCACATAAGCAAAATAACATTTTCGCAAGATTTACTTATATGTTTCCCTCATGGCTAAGGGAACTGGGATGGCCTGATTTGGTTCATATCCTACAACAACCAGTGACATCAGTGTCTTTTTGCTTAGAGAATGTTGGAGCTAGGGACATATATGCAGTCATGGCTGAAACCAGACAGGGACAAATCGCAGAGGAAGACAGGCTTGAATGGGGAGGAGGATGATTCCCCAACATAGAGACATGTTAATGTACCAACATATGACCTCGTCCAAACCACATTAAGTCTCTGTGTGGTACACATTCATGGGACATGCTTTTCTGGTGACAACACCGGCATCATGACAGCACATCCTGGGACACCCAAGTAGATCAGTGGACCAAGGTTCACTGATCAAGCAGGCTATACAGTGGCTATACAGCAGGCTATACAGTGGCTTGCAAAAGTATTCACCCCCCTTTAGCATTTTTCCTATTTTGTTGCCTTACAACCTGAAATTAAAATAGATTTTTGGGGGGTTTGTATCATTTGATTTACACAACATGCCTACCACTTTGAAGATGCAAAATATATTTTATTGTGAAACAAACAAGAAATAATAAGAAAAAAATGAACATTTGAGCATGCATAACTATTCACTCCTCCAAGTCAATACTTTGTAGAGCCACCTTATGCAGCAATTACAGCTGCAAGTATCTTGGGGTATGTCTCTATAAGCTTGGCACATCTAGCCACTGGAATTTCTGCCCATTCTTCAAGGCAAAACTGCTCCAGTTCCTTCAAGTTGGATGGGTTCCGTTGGCGTACAGCAATCTTTAAGTCATATCACAGATTCTCAATTGGATTGAGGTCTGGGCTTTGACTAGGCCATTCCAAGACATTTAAATGTTTCCCCTTAAACCACTCGAGTGTTGCTTTAGCAGTATGCTTAGGGTCATTGTCCTTCTGGAAGGTGAACCTCCGTCCCAGTCTCAAATCTCTGGAAGACTGAAACAGGTTTTCTTCAATAATTTCCCTGTATTTAGTGGCATCCATCATTCCTTCAATTCTGACCAGTTTCCCAGTCCCTGCCGATGAAAAACATCCCCACAGCATGATGCTGCCACCACCATGCTTCACTGTGGGGATGGTGTTCTCGGGGTGATGAGAGGTGTTGGGTTTGCGCCAGACATAGCATTTTTCTTGATGGCCAAAAAGCTATATTTTAGTCTCATCTGACCAGAGTACCTCATTCCATATGTTTGGGGAGTCTCCCACATGCCTTTTGGCAAACGTGTTTGCTTATTTTTTTCTTTAAGCAATGCCTTTTTTTCTGGCCACTCTTCCGTAAAGCCCAGCTTTGTGGAGTGTACGGCTTAAAGTGGTCCTATGGACAGATACTCCAATCTCCGCTGTGGAGCTTTGCTGCTTCTTCGGGGTTATCTGTGGTCTCTGTGTTGCCTCTCAGATTAATGCCCTCCTTGCCTGGTCCGTGAGTTTTGATGAGTGACCCTCTCTTGGCAGATTTGTTGTGGTGCCATATTCTTTCCATTTTTTAATAATGGATTTAACGGTTCTCTGTGGGATCTTCAAAGTTTCTGATACTTTTTTATAACCCAACCCTGATCTGTACTTCTCCACAACTTTGTCCCTGACCAGTTTGGAGAGCTCCTTGGTCTTCATAGTGCCGCTTGCTTGGTGGTGCCCCTTGCTTAGTGGGGCCTTTCAGAACAGGTGTATATATACTGAGATCAAGTGACAGATCATGTGACACTTAGATTGCACACAGGTGGACTTTATCTAACTAATTATGTGACTTCTGAAGGTGATTTGTTGCACCAGATCTTATTTAGGGGCTTCATAGCAAAGGGGGTGAATACATACAGTGGGGAGAACAAGCATTTGATACACTGTCAATTTTGCAGGTTTTCCTACTTACAAAGCATGTAGAGGTCTGTAATTTTTATCATAGGTACACTTCAACTGTGAGAGACGGAATCTAAAACAAAAATCCAGAAAATCACATTGTATGATTTTTAAGTAATTCATTTGCATTTTATTGCATGACATAAGTATTTGATCACCTACCAACCAGTAAGAATTCCGGCTCTCACAGACCTGTTCGTTTTTCTTTAAGAAGCCCTCCTGTTCTCCACTCATTACCTGTATTAACTGCACCTGTTTGAACTCGTTACCTGTATAAAAGACACCTGTCCACACACTCAATCAAACAGACTCCAACCTCTCCACAATGGCCAAGACAAGAGAGCTGTGTAAGGACATCAGGGATAAAATTGTAGACCTGCACAAGGCTGGGATGGGCTACAGGACAATAGGCAAGCAGCTTGGTGAGAAGGCAACAACTGTTGGCGCAATTATTAGAAAATGGAAGAAGTTCAAGATGACGGTCAATCACCCTCGGTCTGGGGCTCCATGCAAGATCTCACCTCGTGGGGCATCAATGATCATGAGGAAGTTGAGGGATCAGCCCAGAACTACACGGCAGGACCTGGTCAATGACCTGAAGAGAGCTGGGACCACCGTTTCAAAGAAAACCATTAGTAACACACTACGCCGTCATGGATTAAAATCCTGCAGCGCACGCAAGGTCCCCCTGCTCAAGCCAGCGCATGTCCAGGCCCGTCTGAAGTTTGCCAATGACCATCTGGATGATCCAGAGGAGGAATGGGAGAAGGTCATGTGGTCTGATGAGACAAAAATAGAGCTTTTTGGTCTAAACTCCACTCGCCGTGTTTGGAGGAAGAAGAAGGATGAGTACAACCCCAAGAACACCATCCCAACCGTGAAGCATGGAGGTGGAAACATAATTATTTGGGGATGCTTTTCTGCAAAGGGGACAGGACGACTGCACCGTATTGAGGGGAGGATGGATGGGGCCATGTATCGCGAGATCTTGGCCAACAACCTCCTTCCCTCAGTAAGAGCATTGAAGATGGGTCGTGGCTGGGTCTTCCAGCATGACAACGACCCAAAAACACAGCCAGGGCAACTAAGGAGTGGCTCCGTAAGAAGCATCTCAAGGTCCTGGAGTGGCCTAGCCAGTCTCCAGACCTGAACCCAAAAGAATATCTTTGGAGGGAGCTGAAAGTCCGTATTGCCCAGCGACAGCCCCGAAACCTGAAGGATCTGGAGAAGGTCTGTATGGAGGAGTGGGCCAAAATCCCTGCTGCAGTGTGTGCAAACCTGGTCAAGAACTACAGGAAACGTATGATCTCTGTAATTGCAAACAAAGGTTTCTGTACCTAATATTAAGTTCTGCTTTTCTGATGTATCAAATACTTATGTCATGCAATAAAATGCAAATGAATTACTTAAAAATCATACAATGTGATTTTCTGGATTTTTGTTTTAGATTCCATCTCTCACAGTTGAAGTGTACCTATGATAAAAATTACAGACCTCTACATGCTTTGTAAGTAGGAAAACCTGCAAAATCGGCAGTGTATCAAATACTTGTTCTCCCCACTGTATACACCCACCAATTTTCAGTTAAAAAAAAATAATTAAACAAGTTCTTTTTTTTCATTTCACCAATTTTGACTATTTTGTGTATGTCCATTACGTGAAATCCAAATAAAAATGTATTTAAATTACAGGTTGTAATGCAAAAAAATAGGAAAAACGCAAAGGGGGTGAATACTTTTGCAAGGCACTGTATAACCTTATGTGCCAGAAAATTATACCAACCTAACCTGATTCAATTGCTCTTGTCTGCTTTTGAATAACCAAGCAACTCTCATAACCCTCATATTAAAACCCAAGCAGTGACACGACATGCAGATGAGGCAATGTGTTTGACGAATGTGTCACAGAGAAACAGTGAAAACTTCTCTGGAGAGGAAAACAGCCTTTTACACGCATCGTTGCAGCCTTCGCCTGGCAAGAATGACTGAAGCGATTCCCTAGAATTCCAGAACATATTTACGAGACTCGAGAGGGCATGTTAGGGGATACTTTACCCCGACAGAACATGGAAAATGAGGTCAAACAAGAGTTCTATCCACCCAAAAGTCCACACTAAGTAGAACCTCAGAGTTCCAGACTGACCTTCAACTGAATGAAAAGTATCAAACCAGAACTTTTATTAAATGCAAAAACAGATCTAAAAAGAATGTGTACCATATAACCAATGCAGGCCATCTAATGCACACCATTTATTGATCAATGTCAGTCACTGTTACCCTGGGAATGCCGTCTGCTAATAATCAGAGCTTGTTAAAGATGGGAATAAGCACTCATCAATACAAAGGGGCCGTATCCAATCCACTACTGAGATGTGCATCCATGGGAAAACATCTCCCTTGAAATGACAGCAAAAAAGTGAGATTAAGAGAAACTAAAGAAAGAAACTATGTACCATTCATATGTCAAACCACAGCATGTTCCCTGTCAAACCCACCTAGTGGAACGAGGAAGACAACAGCCAGGTTGGGCTATGCAACGTGTCTGCCATTTCATTGAATCAAAACACCGTAGCCGTAGCCACATTCTCATCAGCCAGGCAGCCTGTGATGCTTGGCTCTGAGAGAAAAGCACTCCGCTGCCGATCTGTTGGATACCTGTCAGTATGCCACGAGACATGATCTACAGGAGAGATTGCTCCCAGGCAAAACAGACCCTGAGCAGGAGCTGGGTATGAGGCCCATTTTCATTCCTCCACATAATCTTATTTTGGCCTTGGGACATTGACCAGTTAATTCTTAATTCGCACATCTGACCTGTTGTCTTGAGCGTTATGGAAAATGCGTGGAGCGTTTCAGCAACTCAGACAGAGAGGGTAGATTTGGACGCCATGAAAATCCCTCAGCAGTTACAAAGAACTTTGAAATCTTTGTATGACTTGTGTCATACTGTCATTCGGCATTCTCTCAGAGGGGCGTGTAACGCACGAACAGGAACAAACTAACAAACGAAACAGTCCCGTGTGGCACAAACACTGACACAGGAACAATCACCCACCAACAAACAGTGAGAACAGCCTACCTTAATATGGTTCTCAATCAGAGGAAACGTAAAACACCTGCCCCTGAGAACCATATCAGGCTAATTGAAAATGAACCCAACATAGAAACACATAACATAGAATGCCCACCCCAACTCACGCCCTGACCATACTAAACAAATACAAAACAAGGGAAAACTGGTCAGGAACGTGACAGAACCCCCCCCCCCCCCCCTCAAGGTGCGAACTCCGGGCGCACCACCTAAAACTCTAGGGGAGGGTCTGGGTGGGCATCTGTCCACGGTGGCGGCTCTGGCCCTGGACGTTGTCCCCACCCCACCATAGTCAATCCCCGCTTCCGTGGCCTCCTCCTAACGGTCACCCTCCATATTAACCCTACTGGATTAAGGGGCAGCACCGGACTGAGGGGTAACACCGGACTGAGGGGTAGCACCGGACTGAGGGGCAGCACCGGACTGAGGGGCAGCACCGGACTGAGGGGCAGCTCCGGACTGAGGGGCAGCTCCGGACTGAGGGGAAGCTCCGGACTGAGGGGCAGCTCCGGACTGAGGGGCAGGTCATGACTGGCTGACGGCTCTGGCTGGTCATGGCTGACTGACGGCTCTGGCTGGTCACGGCTGGCTGACGGCTCTGGCTGGTCACGGCTGGCTGACGGCTCTGGCTGGTCACGGCTGGCTGACGGCTCTGGCTGGTCATGGCTGGCTGACGGCTCTGGCTGGTCATGGCTGGCTGACGGCTCTGGCTGGTCATGGCTGGCTGACGGTTCTGGCTGGTCATGGCTGGCTGACGGCACTGGCTGGTCATGGCTGGCGGGCGGCTCTGGCTGCTCCTGTCTGGCGGGCGGCTCTGGCTGCTCCTGTCTGGCGGGCGGCTCTGGCTGCTCCTGTCTGGCGGGCGGCTCTGGCTGCTCCTGTCTGGCGGGCAGCTCTGGCTGCTCCTGTCTGGCGGGCGGCTCTGGCTGCTCCTGTCTGGCGGGCGGCTCTGGCTGCTCCTGTCTGGCGGGCGGCTCTGGCTGCTCCTGTCTGGCGGGCGGCTCTCGCTGCTCCTGTCTGGCGGACGGCTCTAGCGGCTCCTGACTGACGGACGGCTCTAGCGGCTCAGGACAGACGGGCGGCTTTGAAGGCTCAGGACAGACGGGCGGCTTTGAAGGCTCAGGACAGACGGGCGGCTTTGAAGGCTCAGGACAGACGGGCGGCTTTGAAGGCTCAGGACAGACGGGCGGCTTTGAAGGCTCAGGACAGACGGGCAGTTCAGGCGGCTCTGGGCAGACGGGCAGTGCAGGCGGCGCTTGGCAGACGGACAGCTCAGACGGCGTTGGGCAGGCGACGCTGGGCAGACGGACAGCGCAGACGGCTCTGGGCAGGCAGGCAGCTCAGATAGCGCTGGGCAGACGGCAGACTCTGGCCGGCTGAGGCGCACAGTAGGCCTGGTGCGTGGTACCGGAACTGGAGGTACCGGGCTAAGGACACGCACCTCAAGGCTAGTGCGGGGAGCAGCAACAGGGCGCACAGGGCTCTTGGTACGTGGTGTAGGCACAGGTGGTAATGGGCTGGAGACACGCACCACAGGGCTAGTGCGTGGAGGAGGAACAGGGCTCTGGAGACGCACAGGAAGCCTGGTGCGTGGTGTTGGCACTGGTGGTACTGGGCTGGGGCGGGGAGGTGGCGCCGGATATACCGGACCGTGCAGGCGTACTGGCTCCCTTGAGCACCGAGCCTGCCCAACCTTACCTGGTTGAATGCTCCCCATAGCCTGACCAGTGCGGGGAGGTGGAATAACCCGCACTGGGCTGTGTTGGCAAACCGGGGACACCATGCGTAAGGCTGGTGCCATGTATGCCGGCCCGAGTAGACGCACTGGAGACCAGACACGTTGAGCCGGCTTCATGGCACCTGGCTCAATGCTCAATCTAGCCCGGCCAGTGCGGGGAGGTGGAATAACCCGTACACGTACAGGAGACACCGTGCGCTTTACCGCATAACACGGTGTCTGCCCGTACTTTCGCTCTCCACGGTAAGTTCGGGGAGTTGGCGCAGGTCTCCTACCTGACTTCGCCACACTCCCTTGTAGCCCCCCCCCAATAAATTTTTGGGCTTGACTCACAGGCTTCCGTGCTAGCCGCGTACCTTCATAACGCCGGTTCCTCTCTCCGGTTGCCTCTGCTCTCCTAGCTGCCTCCAGCTGTTCCCATGGGAGCCGATCCTTTCCAGCCAGGATCTCCTCCCATGTGTAGCAACCCTTGCCGTCCAAAACGTCTTCCCATGTCCATTCCTCCTTTCTCTGCTCCTGCTGCCGCTGCCTGATACCCCGCTGCTTGGTCCTTGGTTGGTGGGTGATTCTGTAACGTTCGTTCTCCTCCTCATCTGAGGAGGAGTATGGATCGGACCAAAACGCAGCTTGGGTAGAATACATGTTTGATTTATTAAAGAAAGACGAAGACGGAAAAACTCTTAACAAACTACAAAACAATAAACGACGTAAACAGACCTGAACATGAGAACTTACAGACAACGAAGAACGCACGAACAGGAACAAACTAACAAACGAAACAGTCCCGTGTGGCACAAACACTGACACAGGAACAATCACCCACCAACAAACAGTGAGAACAGCCTACCTTAATATGGTTCTCAATCAGAGGAAACGTAAAACACCTGCCCCTGATTGAGAACCATATCAGGCTAATTGAAAATGAACCCAACATAGAAACACATAACATAGAATGCCCACCCCAACTCACGCCCTGACCATACTAAACAAATACAAAACAAGGGAAAACAGGTCAGGAACGTGACAGAG
Organism: Salvelinus alpinus; assembly: GCF_045679555.1. Lineage (NCBI taxonomy): Eukaryota > Metazoa > Chordata > Actinopteri > Salmoniformes > Salmonidae > Salvelinus > Salvelinus alpinus. The sequence goes on from NC_092106.1 coordinate 20,458,100, forward strand.
CGAGAGATAATGTTTGTGAAAATAAATCACCATTCTTTAAACAAGTTTTATGTAAGCTTTTCACTGAGCCTCATGGTACAACGGCAAACTATGCTGCCTTTGTTCAACGCTAGGCCCGGATTGATTTATAACTGGCATTATGGCAAATATATTTACTTTTAGGGAGTGGTGATGAAGATGTAGCCTATTCATTACATTAATACATCACTACAGAGTGTTGCTAATAACCTGATTCTCCGCGACCAAATGTCATCTATGGTAATTACCAAGTTATTTATGCTCCTATGCTTCTGGAAGGCTTGCAAAGTTGGCATGATGTCATTAGCTATAGAGCCATCAGACATTCAGGGCAGAGCCCCACCTGTTTTGAGCCCCACATTTTTTTCAAAACAAAACCCCAAAAATGTTTTGCATGTTATTTTGGCATTAATAGTGTCACATATCAGTTTGCAAAAAATTAAAAATATATATATATATCGTTGCGTTAATAAAGCTGCAAATAAACTTGGTCTCTTTTTTGTTTTCTTGAGCTTTCAGCTCCAAAATGTAGGTGTTTCAGCCTAGCTCAGTGCTTTCTGTGGTGGTGGGGCAAGCCAGCAGAAAATACGGAGCATTGCGCCGTGATTGGCTCATGGGGACACTATGTCACCGCCAAGTCAAATCAAATCAAATTGTATTAGTCACATGCGGCGAATACAACAGGTACCTTACAGCCTTACAACCTTACAGTGAAATCCTTACTTACGAACCCCTAACCAACAATGCAGTTAAAAAAAAATAAGAATAAGAAATAAAAGTGACAAGTAATTAAAGAGCAGCAGTAAAATAACAATAGCAAGACTATATACAGGGGGGTACCAGTACAGAGTCAATGTGCTGGGGCACCGGTTAGTTGAGGTAATATGTACATGTAGGTAGAGTTAGTTATTAAAGTGGCTATGCATAGATGATAACAACAGAGAGTAGCAGTGGTGTAAAAGAGGGGGGGGGGGGGGGGGCAATGCAAATAGTCTGGGTAGCTATTTGATTAGGTGTTGAGGAGTCTTATGGCTTGGGGGTAGAAACTGTTTAGAAGCCTCTTGGACCAAGACTTGGTGCCCCGGTACCGCTTGCCGTGCAGTAGCAGAGAGAACAGTCTATGACTAGGGTGGCTGGAGTCGTTGGCAATTTTTAGGGCCTTCCTACACCACCTGGTATAGAGGTCCTGGAAGGCAGGAAGCTTGGCCCCAGTGATGTACTGGGCTGTTCGCACTACCCTCTGTAGTGCCTTGCGGTCAGAGGCTGAGCAGTTGCAATACCAGGCAGTGATGCAACCAGTCAGGATGCTCTCGATGGTGCAGCTGTAGAACATTTTGAGGATCTGAGGACCCATGCCAAATCTTTTCAGTCTCCTGAGGGGGAATAGGTTTTGTCGTGCCCTCTTCACGACTCTTGGTGTGCTTGGACGATGTTAGTTTGTCTAAGGGTAGAGCTAGAAAATTCTAGCCCCTTGGGTGCTGCCATAGAGTTACAATAGAAGTGCCCATCCAAGAAGGCACAAGGTCATTGGCCACATATAAAATTAGGTCAAATCACGTTATATGTACAGTAACTTTGAATGGACTGATCATGTCAACATCATACTTTCATCATGAATCAAGTCGGCAATCTACTGGTAAATCATTTTTAATCCTTGTCAAATGAAGAGAAATAATGAAGAGAAAATATAGATTAAATGTATCGGTGCTCATCGGTCATTGGACATAAACATTACACAACAAGTTGGAAATCTCAAATTCAACAATGAGTGGTTTGGAAGGAATCAGTGACAGTGGCTAACTGCAAGCATTGCAAAGCAATCACTAGCCTGCTATTCAGTGGAGTGGATGTGTGGTCCCAAATTTGGGATTAAGGTACTTTTCCCAAGTTGATTTCAGTGGGTTCAAGACAACTGGGAAATACGTTTTGAACGGACATCCAACTCGGAATTGTAAATCTTGCCTCTTTCTAGAGCTACGACCTGAAGATCAATGACGTCATCATGATTTGACCTTGTTTTTCTCCGAGTTCCCAGTTGTTTTGAAAGCACCATATATCCAGAGAATGCCAGACTTTGATGACAAAATTTGCCCACAAAGGACCGCCGCGCCACCTTCCTGTTTAAGTGAGCACAGCACAACAAGGTCAGTCCAAAAATGTATTGTATGCTGCTGCATAAATTATGTAATATGCCAGGGAGATATGTATACTGTAGATAAGAAAGTAATACTAAGTGTATGTTGTGTAGTAAGATATTAGTAGCCAATGTGTCTCACCCTAATAATTTGGTCTATTTATCCCTCTTAATTTCGCCTACTTTTCTGACTTGGTGGTGCACATGTAGCCTACAATTTGTTTTAGAGAAATGTAATCATTGAATATTGTAAGAGCTTTCATTGACTGCTTATATGCCCCCTTCATTTATCCTACGGTTCTGACTTGGTGTACAGAGAGAACACTGTAAGAACGGCCATGTTTTGAATTGTCACTGTACATTTCAAAAGTGCTAAACAAATAGTTATATTGACCACGTACGTCCTAGCTCGCTCATTAATGTCTTAATCGAAATTACAGATTGCCTCTTATCAGCTTTTTGTCCCCTTACGCTATAGTTTGTACATCTCAATTGTCATTAGAAACCACATTTGTTTAAACAAGTCAGCCATATCAGCTATGTTTTTTTAAAAGGCAGTAAATGAGGCTGAATGAACTGTTTCGCTGCCAGACAAGGCTCCGCTGATAGCCAGGTGTAGCAGTGGTAAGCTGTTGGGACTGCTGTTGGGACAGCTTTATGTAGGCTCTAACAGTTTGTGGTAACCGTTTGTCACCGTTATAGTGCAATTAATGTATTGTTTAGTGTTGTGTTGTGTAGTGGCTTTTTTGGCATGCATCCCACTTCTTTTTTTTGCCCCTTCAAGATTTACATGCTAAAATCGCCACTGTATAGAGCTAAAGAGATGCAGACGGCACAATGCAACACAGGGTGATATATCCCAGATATAATGTACAGTATATCACAAAGACATATTTATGGATTCTTATTACTTTTTTTTCTTATTACACAGGGCTATGTTCTGAGATTGATATGATCAAGCACTTGAATGTGTAGGCTAGGTTTCACAAAATCTGACAGGGTTTTGTGAACTATGGGCCAGTTACACTGACAAAGACAAAGCCTACTCCTGGACTGGTTGATCCTGGACACGTTGCTACTTTGAAGTTTCAGAAAGGGTCCTATGATGGATGTTTATTACCATATAAACATCACAGGACTGACAAGTGAAAACATTGTTTATAGTAAAAATGTTGTTATAACTATGCAAATAATATATTTTATAATATATGATTATTATCAAGTAGATCTGATATGTATTGTTAAACTACAGTGAGCAGGCCAGATCAGGCCACCAGAGATACTTTTTAACTCCTGCTGCCAGTTCCACAGCTTTCAATGAGCGAATAGATTTGCCATTAGGTAATGATGTCTGCTTCCAGAGCTCTTTGTTAAAACGAGTAATTAAAGCTAAAACAGGAAATTCTGAAGGTTACTTACCGCCACCAAAGGAGGGAGAGAGAGGGGGGAGGGATAGAGAGAGCGCTTCCCACCTCCAATCCCAACAGTTTGAGCACTTGAGAAGCAAATCCCCTTTTGAAAACTTGAGGGTTTTCGAGAAATATTGAGACTAACACAAACACTCTCTGTGGAGAAAAAACTAACAGGCCAGAAGAGGAGACTCCAACAAACTGTATGTTAGGGCATTGTTCTGAAATTGCATTCATATTAGCATGATGTACAAAGGGCTATATAAAATAAAATAAAAAATAACAAAATAAACTTGATTTGATGATTCAAAGAAATGTACAAAAAAAGCAAAGCAGTCTTTTTGGAACAACACTCAAAACTTGAGCTCTGATTTTGAAAAACTGTACTCTCGGGCCTTGAAAAGGCAGAGTGAAAGTGTTTCCTGGTTAAAGATTTCTGAAGAAAGGATGATGAGGAACCCCTCAGTATTTCCTGTGTGTGAGAAAGGCCAAAATGGCTGACTCCCAGTCCCATCTGTGCTGTCAGACACCTCCAAGACATTTCCGTTACCTTCTCACCAGGGTGTCGATTCTCCTCAGTACTGTACCAGACAGCAGACACCCCATTGGGCTGTTTGTCTTAAAGCGTCTGGATGGCTGCGGTCCAATGTCGACGCTCCTCATATATCTCACTTGTGGTTTCTTTCATAATCTTAGTGTAAGTGCGTAATCGGTGGCAGGGAAGTCAGACGCAGGAGAGCAGAACTTGGTAATAGCCGGAGCAGTTTATTAGCAAAACCCACGGCATAAAAATAACAAGAATAGTTGGGTACAAAAACCCGTCGCACACCAAACAACACGTGCACAAACACTTACAATAAAAAATCCCACACAAAGACATGGGGGGGAACAGAGGGTTAAATACACAACAAATGATTGAGGGAATTGAAACCAGGTGTGAGGAAAAACAAGACAAAACACATGGAAAATGAAAAGTGGATCGATGATGGCCAGAAGACCGGCGACGCCGAGCGCCGCCCGAACAAGGAGAGGACCCGTGTTCGGCGGAAGTCGTGACACTTAGTTGGTTTTTCTTCCACACACTTGTGCTGTGCATTCTGGAGTTGATGAAATCTGAATTTGACTGTGTCTGTATGAGTATCTGATCTAAAAGGGGAAGACACTAAAGCATAATGTAATTCAACGCAAATTCTCACAATAAATATGTTACTACTTAACATCAACCAATTTTTATACTTCAAAACTTGTCCCATGAGGTAAAGCATAGGAATTGTCTTAGGTATCTCACATGACTGGACCCAAACAGCTCAATGGTTATTTTTCTTAACAGGTACTACCTTCATTAGATCATTTTCGAGGTGACATTCATTGGACAAACGTGAAGTCCAGTCAGTAATGTGGCGTAGAATACTTATTTTCTGCACCTCACCCCAGCAGCAATGCATCACCAGACGACCACAGGCTATTGAACAATTACCTCTCAATAGATGATCCTCACCTGTAATTATGCTCTTCAGACTCCACAGCAGAGATGGTAGGTGAGAGGACTTTCATAAATAATAATCACACCCGTTTAAAGCAATTAAGGACTGAACTAAAAACCTGTCACGTTCTGACCATAGTTCTTTTGTATTTTCTTTGTTTTAGTGTGGTCAGGGCGTGAGTTGGGTGGGTTATCTATGTTTTGTGTTTCTATGTTGGGTTTGTCATTTGGCCTGATATGGTTCTCAATCAGAGGCAGGTGTTTGTCATTGTCTCTGATTGGGAACCATATTTAGGGAGCCTGTTTTGTCTTTTGGTTTGTGGGTGTTTGTCTTCCGTGTCAGTGTTTGTCACCACACGGTACTGTTTCGTTTGTTCACTTCGTTTATTGTTTTGTTCCAGTGTTCAGTTTTGTTTATTAAAAAGACATGAACACTTACCACGCCGCACCTTGGTCCGATCCTTCTTCCACCGACGACAGCCGTTACAAAACCAGCAGACCAGGTAGCTAACCAAGAGAAAGTTTAAAGCTGGTTAGGTTATAACTAAAGGAAATGTATCAATAAATATTAACACATTTTCTTAGCCTTATAATCCATGTAGGAACTCTAAAATATAACTTGTTTTGAGATCTTGATGCCAATCTCAACCGGTTTCAATCATGTAATAAAACATTCAAAAGCACTGTGTGTGGCAATGTCAGCAGTTAGTCTCCATATCTGATGAAGACAAAAAGACAGTCCTGAAATATTTTGTTCCCAGCACTCTCGCAACTCTGACAAACATTTTTTGGGGAGGCGATAACAGTCATCATGCGATCCATGGAACAAAGAAAACAGAAAGAAAGGATAGGGAAAATATAAAGACAGCCATGAGACATTGGACTTGGAGTTGTCCAATTTGCCCAAGATCCACCCAGGGCATCAATCAATCAATCGAATGTATTTATAAAGCCCGTTTTACATAAGCTAATGTCACAAAGTGTTTTACAGAAACCCAGCCTAAAACCCCAAACAGCAAGCAATGCAGATGTAGAAGCACAGTGGCTAGGAAAAACTCCCTAGAAAGGCCAGAACCTAGGATGAAACCTAGAGAGAAACCAGGCTCTGAGGGGTGGCCAGTCCTCTTCTGCTGTGCCGGGTGGAGTTTATAACAGAACATGGCCAAGATGTTGAAATGTTCATAGATGACCAGCAGGGTCAGATAATAATAATCACAGTGGTTGTAGAGTGTGCAACAGGTCAGCACCTCAGGAGTAAATGTCAGTTGGCTTTTCATAGCCAATCATTCAGAGTTAGAGACAGCAGGTGCGGTAGAGAGAGAGTCCAAAACAGCAGGTCCGGGACAAGGTAGCACGTCCAGTGAACAGGTCATGGTTCCATAGCCGCAAGCAGAACAGTTGAAACTGGAGCAGCAGCATGACCAGGTGGACTGGGGACAGCAAGGAGTCATCAGGCCAGGTAGTCCTGAGGCATGGCCCTAGGGCTCAGGTCCCCGAGAGAAGAGAGAGAGAAAGAGAGAAAGAGAAAGAATTAGAGGGATCATACTTAAATTCCCACAGGACACTGGATAAGACAGGAGAAATACTCCAGATATAACAGACTGACACTAGCCCCCCGACACATAAACTATTGCAGCATAAATACTGGAGGCTGAGACAGGAGGGGTCGGGAGACACTGTGGCCCTGTCCAACGATACCCCCGGACAGGGCCAAACAGGCAGGATATAACCCAACCCACTTTGCCAAAGCACAGCCCCCACACCACTAGAGGGATATCTTCAACCACCAACCTACTACCCTGAGACAAGGCCGAGTATAGCCCACGAAGACCTTCCCCACGGCACGAACCCGAGGGGGGCGCCAAACCGGACAGGAAGATCACGTCAGTCACTCAACCCACTCAAGTGACGCACCCCTCCTAGGGACGGCATGGAAGAGCACTAGTAAGCCAGTGACCCATGTGTGGGGGGAACAAGAGACTTCAGCAATGACCGTTTTTTTGCACCTCTTGATAGATAGCAGTCCAGACTTTCCTGTGCTCTTTTGGAGGCAAGATCTGGAGACATCCGTTGAACTCAGAAACTTAAAGATTGAGGACGAGATTTCAATATTACAAATTATATCATTCCATGTAAATCCTGGTGCAGTAAATATTTCTGATTTGAATTAATTCACTCCATTTATACCACGTCCCCTCAATAAATTGATACCAAATCCATGTAAATCGGTTAAGAAAATAAACCAGGGAAAGGCTATTCAGAGGAATGATAGCATCTCTGCAAACATCTATAAAATCCAGACAACATCCCTCAGGGAGTATTCATTAGGCTTCATTACATTTTTTTGTACGAATTAATACTTGCAATGACTCACCCAATGTTACACTAATATATTTTTTCAACACTGGATAGTTTTCTCCATAGCGGCCTCGCCCATAAGCTTACCTCTGCTCCTTGCCTGCTTAGTCATTTCAACTACAAAACACAATCCCCACATGAGGGAGAGAATGATGCATCTCTTCGGCTGCTAAGCAAACAACAAGAGTTCAGCAAAGGACAGATCCGGCTGGCCACCTAAAGTTTGGACATATAATATCAGTAGGCTACTTAGATGAAATACACTCAGTGGTTGGTTTATTAGGTACACCCAATCTAGTACCCCCTTTGCTTCCAGAACAGACATAATTCTTCGGGGAATGGATTCTATAAGGCGTCGGAAATGTTCATTGCGCAATTGGTATTAAGGGACCTAACAAGGGCCAGGAAAATATTCCCCACACCAGTACACCTCCACCATCAGTGTTGTCCAGTGTTGGTGATCGTGTGCCTGCTTCTTCTTGTTTTTAGCTGATAGGAGTGGGACACGACCGTCTGTTGCAATAGCCCATTCGTAACAAGGATTGACAAGTTGTGCATTCCGAGAGGTCGTTCTGCACACCACTGTTGTACTGCGCCGTTATTTGTCTGTTGTTGGCCCGCCTGTTAGCTTGCACAATTCTTGACATTCTCCTTCGATCTCTCTCATCAACAAGCTGTTTTCACCCACTGGACTGACGCTGACTGGATGTTTTGTTTTTTGCACCATTCTTGGTAAACCCTAGACACTGTCATGAGTGAAAAGCCCAGGAGAACAGACGTTTCAGAGATACTGGATCCGGCAGGCCTGGCACCATACCACGCTGAATGTAACATAGGTCACAAATCTTTCATGAACGGGGTGATGTACCTAATAAACTGGCCAATAAGTGTATGTTTGTGATCATATCCGTTTTGGGAGCTTTAACAGTGTGCAGGCCTTCTTGTTCTTTACTGGTATTCTTCATTAGCCTAGCACCTATGTTTTTAAGGATGTGCGTCTGACCACAAACTTTTTATCTGTTTATATCACATTGCTTAACTTTTCATTTCTAGAACAAACCATGTCCTTTGTGTGTGTGTGGCTGCAATACTAAGTATGTTTTGTCTCTCTAGTTATTTGAATCTGTTAAATTAAAGAGCATAAATGTGTTGAATCCTATTACTGTGATAGGGTACTTCATAAGAAAGGGTTTTATTCTGTGTGTTTATGTATTCCACAGAGACATAATTTGATAAGTTATTTAAAACTCTGGCAGGGGTCTGGCAAAGGGCCATCCGTTATATAATTTGAATCTTTGAAACAGTCGAAATACAGAATAATTATAATGAAAACATTCCTGGTTGCTAAAATTTTAATAGTTTGTGTGACAAAACAAGCAAGTATACTGTAGAGAATAGGGCTCCCGAGTGGCGCAGAGGTCAAGGGCACTGCATCACAGTGCTAAGGCGCGTCTCCAGCCTTGGGTTTGATTCTGGCCGTGACCAGAATCGTGACCGGCCGTGACCGGGAGACCCATTGGGTGGCGCACAATTGGCCCAGCGTTGTCTGGGTTATTGGAGGGTTTGGCCGTCTCGGTCGTCAGTTGGACGATGTTTCCTCCAACACATTGGTGCTTCCAGGTTAAGCAAGCAGTGCGGCTTGGCAGGGTCGGGTTTCAGAGGACGCATGGCTCTCGACCATCGCCTCCTCCGAATCCGTTGGGGAGTTGCAAAGATGAGACAAGATCGTAACAACCAATTGGATACCACAAAATTGGGGAGAAAAGGGGGGTACAAAAAATTGTATACTGTAGAGAATGATGTACCATCTAAACCGCTGGGAAATATATTTTCCATAACCAAAAATAATGTATTTTCATCTGTTTGAAGCTGGCATAAGAAAACAAAAGTAAAAGGCGCAACAAAAAAACTTAAGAATGGGACACATAGAAATAGGACACATAGAACAGATCTACTGCTTCTTTGACTTGCTTTCAAAGAGAAAGAAATGTTAGTTATAGATCTTTCAATGTGAATTTGGTCAGGTCGTCCAAAAAAGTTACATGTTGCAGCTTTAAGATAAATTACAACTTGTTTACCTCATTTGGCTGGTGACTTCTTGTCTAGGTCTCACCCATCCTCACCCCTCTCGCCCTGGGTTGTGATTGGACAGCCAGCCCAGCCCATGCTGGGTGGTTGGATTTATGGCTTTGTGGGATGTGAAAGAATTCCTTATTTTAGAATACTCTGGAGGTTGTATTGTCACTCTAATAGGAGATAGGTGTTAGTAAGCCACAGGTCAGCTGATTCTGGAGATTCTACCTCACAAAGTGGTCATTTGAGGCGGATTTGTGGCTTACTGATATTTATAAAATATGGCAACCTCTAGATAGGGGTGCGACGGTAATGGTGAAAGTGCATAAGATGGCTGCCCCCATGAGCTTACCACATATGCCTTTTTTGCTCAGTTCGACGTATTGTACATTGCTCTCCATTACTCTTTTTATGTATCGGAATTACCGCAGTATTCTTGATCCCAATTCTAGCTCCAAGATGGCAACAATAAAAAAATAAAAAAAGTAGGTTGTGCTGATTTACAGGCACATTAAATCATGTTTTGCATAGTAGTTTATGAACTGTGGGTTAGTGCTAAAAACAATGACGTAAAATCTGAATTCCTCAATCTTAGTGCACCTTAGCCATTGAATAACCGTGTAACTGGTGGTTATGAATGAAGACCATCATGAAAATAAAATAACCGTCAAAATCGTTGAAATACACCGACACACATTTTTGGAAAAACATATATTTTTTTAATGTAGATAAACTTTACCTAATAGCTGGACTGATTACTTACTTATGATTATAAGTAATTGTTTTGCTAACTCTGTTTATTAAACTGTACATCTTGTCTTTCCAACTGTTGTTTGATGCTAGAGCAGCTAATCAGCTAGATGCGCATGGGTGTGGAAGGCAGCATCGCATTAGTGGAAACCAAGACTGTTCTCAGGGCATGCCTGGTTGTAGCTAAATGTGTTCAAGATGTGTCAGGGACAATTGTAGCATTTTAGCTAACCCTAACCCTTTTCCTAGCCTTAACCTAATTCTCCTAACCTGCCAGGTAAATTATCCTAACCTGGTGCTTAAGTTCTCCTAACATGCTATGAAAAGTGACTTCTGCTAGTCAAAACCGGCAAACCTGCCCTGAAAATAGTCTTGGTTTCCACTAATGCGATACAGCATGTACAGTTGAAGTCGGAAGTTTACATACACCTTAGCCAAATACATTTAAACTCAGTTTTTCACAATTCCTGACATTTAATTCTAGTAAAAATTCCCTGTCTTAGGTCAGTTAGAACCACCACTTTATTTTAAGAATGTGAAATGTCAGAATAGTAGTAGAGAGAATGATTTATTTCAGCTTTAATTTCATTCATCACATTCCCAGTGGGTCAGAAGTTTACATACACTCAATTAGTATTTGGTAGCATTGCCTTTAAATTGTTTAACTTGGGTCAAACATTTCGGGTAGCCTTCCACAAGCTTCCCACAATAAGTTGGGTGAATTTTGGCCCATTCCTCCTGACAGAGCTGGTGTAACTGAGTCAGGTTTGTAGGCCTCCTTGCTCGCACATGCTTTTTCTGTTCTGCCCACAAATTTTCTATGGGATTGAGGTCAGGGCTTTGTGATGGCCACTCCAATACGTTGACTTTGTTGTCTTTAAGCCATTTTGCCACAACTTTGGAAGTATGCTTGTCCATTTGGAAGACTCATTTGCGACCAAGCTTTAACTTCCTGACTGATGTCTTGAGATGTTACTTCAATATATCCACATAATTGTTCTGCCTCATGATGCCATCTATTTTGTGAAGTGCACCAGTCCCTCCTGCAGCAAAGCACCCCCACAACATGATGCTGCCACCCCCGTGCTTCACGGTTGGGATGGTGTTCTTCGGCTTGCAAGCCTCCCCCTTTTTCCTCCAAACATGACAATGGTCATTTTGGCCAAACAGTTCTATTTTAGTTTCATCAGACCAGAGGACATTTATCCAGTTGCAAACCATAGTCTGGCTTTTTTATGGCGGTTTTGGAGCAGAGCGGGCTTTCAGGTTATGTCGATATAGGACTCGTTTTACTGTGGATATAGATACTTTTGTACCCGTTTCCTCCAGCATCTTCACAAGGTCCTTTGCTGTTATTCTGGGATTGATTTGCACTTTTCGCACCAAAGTACATTCATCTCTAGGAGACAGAACGCGTCTTCTTCCTGAGCGGTATGACGGCTGTGTGGTCCCATGGTGTTTATACTTGCGTACTATTGTTTGTACAGATGAGCGTGGTACCTTCAGGCGTTTAGAAATTGCTCCCAAGGATGAACCAGACTTGTGGAGGTCTTTTTTTTCTGAGGTCTTGGCTGATTTCTTGTGATTTTCCCATGATGTTGTAACGCTCTGGGTGTCGGGGGTGTGAAGTCAGGAGCAGGAACAACAGAGAGTTCAATATAGTGCTTTTAATGCACACACGGTAAACAATGTCCCCACGAAAACACTGGGTGTACAAACAAATGCCCCATACACGGGGGACAAAAAAACAGTCCAAATACACACTACGAACGAAATAAACAATACGTTCGTCTACTCCCGATACCACGGTACAACTGATCAATCCCGCACAAAGAAACGTATAGGCTGGCTGACTAATAAAGCCCAACTAATTATAATCACCTCAACACAGGTGTAACAAATAAACACATAAGGAGGGGGAGGAAAAAGAGTCAGTGGCAGCTAGTAGGCCGGCGACGACGACCGCCGAGCGCCACCCGAACGGGAAGGGGAGTCACCTTCGGTCGGAGTCGTGACAGATGTCAAGCAAAGAGGCACTGAGTTTGAAGATAGGCCTTGAAATACATCCACAGGTACACCTCCAGTTGACTCAAATGATGCCAATTAGCCCATCAGAAGCTTCTAATGCCATGACATCATTTTTTTGAATTTTCTAAGCTGTTTAAAGGCACAGTCAACTTAATGTATGTCAACTTCTGACCAACTGGAATTGTGATACAGTGAATTATAAGTGAAATAATCTGTCTGTAAACAATTGTTGGAAAAATGACTTGTGTCATGCACAAAGTAGATGTCCTAACCGACTTGCCAAAACTATAGTTTGTTAACAAGAAATTTGTGGAGTGGTTGAAAAACGAGTTTCAATGACTCCAACCTAAGTGTATGTAAACTTCCGACTTCAACTGTAGATCTCAGGCAAATGTTAGCCAAGCGGCCCAATCTTCTGTTTAGTCCAGACATTTCTAAATTTTTCCTCAACTCGAGGCAGCTCTGGACAAAAATGTCGGCCTTTGATGCATTCACATGATTTAAATCTCGGGATTAAAAACAAATCCCTCTTAAGAGTCATGCTGAATTCCAGGGGTGGTAAGCATTCTTCTAAAGCAGAGAACACAAAATCTTCTCCTTCTTTTTCCCGTCTTTCTTCACATGATGAATTAATCTGGTTCATCCGTACAACCTTTTCCACCACCCATGCCATGCCCACTCCACTCTTTCCCCCTTCACTTGCCCTTATCTACAAAATTTGGAACAGGGCTCTTCAACCAACAACTCCAGAAAAGGATGTAATGTAGTGTATTGAAGCAGCTGATACCAAACAAACAAAAATACGACTTCACAGCAAAAATGCAGCATGTCTGCCTGAATATACCTCAGTGTTAGGTTATCTGTGCATCTCCACACAGAGGAAAGGAAACTCCACTGGAATGTGTATCTGCTGCCGGGCCGGGGCTTTTCGCTCTGTTATAATCCAGTAATGCAGTGGAATGACCATTTTTGGATTTAGTTTTGTGTGCTGCTGAATGCTGATGCCTAACCAATATACAAGCCTATGCAATTTGTGAAAGCAATTTTGAAGAAGGGAGGAAGTGGGTTGGCTTTCAGCATCGCTTTTATAAAGATCATCTTCCAAACCAGTATTATTGGCTATATTGCTGTCCTGGGCACTGTCAGATTAATTTTCCATAATGTTCTGTCACAGTTTTTCAAATGCAGACTCGAATTGGAGCAAATGTAGACTCGAATTGGAGCTAAGGGCTGCTTTGAGCAATTAGAGTCCTTGTTTATTCTGTTTGCATTAAGACGAAGCAGCGTTTGGATGTTCAGAGAGCATCATGGTTTCCAGCCTTTCAGTTTAAGCACATAATCTTGAGCTGCTAACATTGGGATTCTCAATAGGGATAGGCCTACTGTACATATAGCAATAGGGTCTGGGAACATTTTAATTCACCTGACTAGTCTAAATCTCCTGTGGTGATATTCAAATGCAGTACTGCTACAAGACCCCATCAACAAGAGGACCTAGATTTAGGTCAATTTATTTCGCAACACATCCAAAAAGACAATGGCAGAAGTTTACAGAAACCAGCATGTTTTCATGTACTGTACTGATTATTGTAATTCATCACAGATGTTTTTATACATCATGAGATTGATATAAAAAATATATTCCTAAAACAAAACAATGGCATAATGAGAAAATTGCTGCACAAATTAATTTTTAAACTAGCATAGGACTACATAAAACTAATGGAGTAAAAGGAGTAAACTACTTTAAACCTCTTGAGAATACAGGGGGTGCTATTTTCGCATTAGCATAATTTGCTCTACAGATTAAACTGCCTCTTATTCAATTATTGCTCTTACTATATGCATATGAATCATACCATTGGAAAGAAAACAATCCCTAGTTTCTAAATCCGTTTCAATTTTGTCTCTGAGTGATACAGAAGTCATTCAACAGCACTTTCCATGACCAAGAACATAAAATCAAGATGTTTATGCTGGCTTCAAAGCTCTGCCTATATATGGTCGTGCCTCCTATGACCCGAAACACAACTCACTGGCCTTCCTCTGGGTGTCTAGAGGACGTCAGAGGAAAAATTTCTTGTCTATCTGGGACTGACGTGAAATGAGAGCAAAATCTTTGGCATGACCGACAACTTCCGGTTCTTTGTTGCATGGAAATTGGAGCTACGTTTGTCTTCTGTTGTGCGGCCATTATTATCTCCGTGTCGAAGTTTGTTTGATACATGTGACCAGATCATCGTAATGTATGTTTTTTCAATATAGTTTAATCAGATTATTTGAATTTTTTAGGGAGTTTTTCGGTGTTCCGTTGTTAGATTTTAGTATCGTTTGAGAAATCCGTGCCACTCGACCGGTACCTGTGCTAAATGGAGTGGGAAAGGAACGACTCTGAACGGAACCAACAACTCATCTTGACAAAGGACACTTTGATCAACATTCTGATGAAAGATCAGCCATAGTAAGACCCAATTTACGATGTTATATCATATCTGTTGTGCATGTGATCTTGCCGTGGGCGCCCAGCCGAATCTGCCTGGTATAGCTATGCTAATTTAGCGCTACATTTTGTTTTCGTTATAAAACATTTAAGAAATCTGAAATATTGTTTGGATTCACCAGATGTTGGGCTTTCAATATCTGTACGCTGTGTATTTTTCTGAAATGTTTTAAAATGAGTAATTAGTTATATGACGTTGGTCTCTGTAATTGTTCTGGCTTGGTCGGCACCTTTTCAGATTGCAGCTGCAATGTAGAACTGTGATTTATACCTGAAAAATGCACATTTAAAAAAAAAAACTATGCTATACCATAAATATGTTATCAGACTGTCATCTTATGAATTTGTTTCTTGGTTAGTGGCTATATATATTTTTATTTAGTCGAATTAGTGATAGCTACTGACGCAGGGAAAAACTGTTGGGAGTGAAAAAATCCTCTCCTTTGCTAACGTGGTTAGCTAATAGATTTACATATTGTGTCTTCCCTGTAAAACATTTTAAAAATCTGAAATGGTGGCTTTATTCACAAGACCTGTATCTTTCATCTGGTGTCTTGGACTTGTGATTTAATGATATTTAGATGCTACAAGTTACTTGTGACGCTATGCTAGCTATGCTAATCAGTGGGGGGTGGGGGGGGGGTGCTCCCGGATCAGGGTTGGTGACTCGTGAGAAGTTTAACTCACACATTTTGAAAAATAACAAATGCCCTATAAATGCATCATGCATCATCATCAAACCAATTAGACCAGTGTCTCAGCACTTTCCCCTTTGGATTTGTGCAGTGTATTGTCATTAATCCATTCTATACAAACCAACATTTGAACACAATACATGCAACAAAGAGGAAATACTGTAACATATTCAGGAAGTGAAGGCCAAGATCCCTGATCTTACTCACAAGACACTCCAAAAACCATCAAAGAACAGATTAGAATAACAGACAGGAATTCTAGAATCCAGATCAAATCTCTCATACAGAAATAAAACCACAAGCAGACATGCTTCCAACACCCTATACAGCTCTATTTTAAAGCTGTTTAGCGTTATGGGGAGGTAAAATACTCAACAATAAAATAAAATAAATGTATACTGAATGTTTACATGACCTTGACACCATCTCACTTTCCATGTTCTGTAAACAGTCTTAACAGACAAACCATTGCTCATTTCCTCTTGGCATTGTAAAGTTGAATCACACAGAGTTTTCCATCATTTGCGGCATTCAGTCGTGAGATTTGAAAACACAACCATCAGCTAAGATCTACTGTGAGTACCAAGGCCAGAGTGAACTTGAAAGCAACTACGAGGTGGGAGAAGCCAACTTGTGATCCAGTTTCCTAAAACAATTCAGTCAGACTACAGGGTCTGTTTTGCATTTCTCCCACAGCGCCGTGCAAAACAATAGATATTTAAAAAGGTGATAATAGATCATTACTATCCACCATACCATGAATGGTAGAAGAAATACAAACTGGACTAATTTTTATCCAAATGAAATATTTTTTATTTTTGTGTTCTATTTTTGTGTTATTTTTATTGCATTGAAAAGCATGTCACTGAATACTGAAAACATATTCCACTCAGAGAAAGAGGCAGCCTAGGCCTAACTGTTCCCAGGCTTGCAGAGAGGCCTCCATGTTTTGGGAGGGCTCGGTGGGCCCTCATTCCCAACTGTGAGCTGCCTTTGGCCCCTGTCAGGACCATGATTGAGGCCACTGGTGCTATGTGCCAAGAATTACAACCGCTAGAACGCCTGGACACAAACACCTCCCATTTCTTCTGTTAATTCCACACACCAAGTGACCATAAAAGGCTGCGACTCGTTCAAAATAACCAGAATATCGTTTTTTTATGTTCAGGAGTCAAAACTGTTCACTACACAGTTGAGGTAGCATTGATAAGAAGTTAATGCATGTTTCCCAAAAACTCGACTGGGACAACATAGTATCCCTAGGCAGACAACTTGCCTCCTACATTAACAGTGTTCCAGCATACACGTCTGGTAAAAGCTTTGGTTGGCTTAGGCGGAAATAGACGCGCAGGAAATACATCCAGAGCCTTATTCATTTGTGCCCTGGCATAAACATCCTCACCGGACACAAAATTGGTATCTAGCTAAATGGAGCTCAGAAAGGATATTTTAAATGAGTGTATTTCGCATGTACCGTGACAGCTAACTTTAGCGTAACAAGCTTTCAACCGCTGACTGGCTGTGGCTATAATTATCCTAGCCAGAAATACTTTAAGAAGCTAGATCATCTTGGGCCTAGTGTCTTGGGTCTAGCTATCTGCGTCCGCATTGTGTCCTCTCTGTCATGTTGCTCTCAATTTAAGCCCCGCCTACCCAAACTTGGATTTGCAGGGAGAGTTGTCTGTGTACTGTCAGTGTGGTTATGCAGCATATATACAGTAACAGTCAATAGTTTTGACACACCTACTCATTCAAGGGTTTTTCTTTATTTTTACTATTTTCTACATTGTGGAATAATAGTGAAAACAAACTATTAAAAACTATGAAATAACACTATGAATGCTAAGAGTGTGCAAAGCTGTCATCAAGGCCAAGGGTGGCTACTTTGAAGAATCTCAAATATAACATATATTCTGACTTGTTTAACTTTTTTAGTTACTACATGATTCCATGTGTGTTATTTCGTTGTTTTGAAGTCTTCACAATGTAAGAAATAGTACAAATAAAATAAAAACTTGAATGAGTAGGTGTGTCCAAACTTTTGACTGGTACTGTGTATATAGTTGCAATGATTGAGAAAATTCAAATAACTAGTTAAAGTGTCAGGGGAAATTATATTTCAGCCATATCAAAATGTATGTAGCCAGTGAGTCTCTCTAGTTCAGGGATATCAACCTGGGGCCCGCAGACCAGTCACGGTAAGTGCCGCTGGCTTTTGGTAAACTTTCTTGACTTGGACATACATTTTTGCCAACACATGGTTAAGCTTTGATTAACCAGCTAAACAGCTGCTATTAGCGAAAATGTGTTTGGAGTTACCTTTCTGGCTAATAGGTTATGTTATAGTTCAGTTTACACTTTCTCTTCTAATTGTAATGTGGGGAGGCCAAAATAATGAAAAACTATCTACCAATTCTATTCATTTTAAAATGTTAATTACTTCTCCTTTCCATTATTATTCACCTGATAAGACAAGACATTGGGTCCCTGGGTTGCTCTAAGCTATTCTAGCTTGTGCTGGGTAGCTGACTATTTGCGCGGCTATCTCGGGACAAGTTGCAAAGTCAGCTACCTAGCCTATAAAACTTACCAAATTGTTGTCTTCATAA
Organism: Salvelinus alpinus; assembly: GCF_045679555.1. NCBI lineage: Eukaryota > Metazoa > Chordata > Actinopteri > Salmoniformes > Salmonidae > Salvelinus > Salvelinus alpinus. The sequence goes on from NC_092106.1 coordinate 20,476,157, forward strand.
GGTTTGAAAATTTGTTCAAACCGGTCCAGTCCCCTTTTCTATTAGCACACGCTCTCTCCATGAATTTTTTTTCAGGAACATTCATTCGGTTTGATGTGGGTGTTCAACTGTAGGTCAGTCGCATGATGTTGAGTGGGTAGCGGGAAAGTTCATTCAAGTTGTTACAATGGGTGGGTATGGCATCTGGCTTACTTGTCAAGGGGGGACTGGCCAGCTCACATCTATAGTTTTTATTTGTTTTTTTAGCACAGATTATCCATTATATTGACCAGATCATCAAGTGGCCGTTCTAACAATGAAAATAAATGTCATCAAGAATGGAAGGTAGTCAGGAGGAGGTAAGATCAGGTGGAACCATTCTAGTCAATGGGAGGGAAGAAACGTGTGTGAACAGGCACAACTTCGATATAAAGTGTTTTCCTCAAAGTTGCCGGGATGTCACGTGTCCTACTTCTATCGGTACACTCGTAACAACCAAAGCATTATGAAACTCCTATTTGAGAAAATAAGCCACCCGTAACAAATAGCCATTACTTTTTTGTTAACCAAATTCGACACTCTCATTGACCTCCATACAACAATTCCTGGATTGGTAAACTAAAAAACGCTATCTGTTGGAGAAGACAGATTTTGGGCCCAGTTACCCCTATTGCTTCGCCTCTTCCTATGGAGCCAGATAGCTGCCAAAAGGTTGAACGTACGTATCGTTAGGATGGTAAGAAAATCCATAGGTAAATTGTTAGGATCGTAAGAAAAGCATTTACACGTTCAATTCTTACTTTACATCTCCCTTTACTCGGTTACAGATCTTTTTTATATGTACAAACTTTTGTCAGGAATGTGGCATCTGCAAAGGACATGAACCGAATGTAGGTAGTCGAAGTTAACTAGTCAATCAAGCAACTCCAGACCAGACATTAGAGTTGCTTTGCAGCTTCTGGTTTCATTTCTAAAATACAAGTCTAGAACTTGTTTTAGAACTGCATTAAATAACGATGTTATATCAGTAGATGGTGTAGTATAGGCTTAGGCCTTTACTACACCATCTAGGCTTAGGCCTATACTACACACAGAAGAGCCTTGTCTAGAATAACCGCCTAATCTGCAAAATAGAAAGTAATTATAATATAATTTAGGCTAGGCCTATTCCACTATCTAAATATCCCATGCTGTTGTGTGTTATTTAATGGCCATATAATTGCACAATTTATTTGTATAGCCGTGTGGGGCTACTGTGGTGATCATGTAACCTAATAAATCACTTTTTCCAGTTTGGGAAGACGGGCTGTACTGTAGGCCTTATATTAGGCATTTGACTATTGTATTTGCGAATTCCACTCTGTATGTAGACTTGTTATAGCCATTTGCATTGCAAAACCCCATCACACTGAGGCTATATCGTTAGCAATAAATGAGACAAAACAAAATATTGATTAAGTCTTGGCTATAGCCTGTCCTGAGCGAATTAGCCAAGGGTTTCCTAAATGGTCAAGACTATCTATAGCCTACTCTTATTGCCAGTACTGTTTTCCCTATCAGCCACTGCATGTACTTAAACTATTTTGTTAAACATGTATTTAGAGGCTATATTTAGAGGCCTGTGAGCTAGGGTCTCTTTTAAGGGGAGCCCTATATGAAAACAGTTATAAAACACAAATAGAGTTCTGAAATTATTCCACAAGACACCAGTACCCACAATTATAGCCTAAATTGCAATGTCTACAAGTTGAAGGCCTAGTTTTTTTATTTGGATAGGTCTAAATTAAACATTGAATTATTTAAATAATAGGCTAAAGAACTTTGGAGAATTTAAATAATTTTGAATACACACATGGATTTCAATAAACAAATTAATGACTGTTCTGTTCTCTTTTATTTAGTTCCTATTGCAACTCAGACAAATGACAGAATGGATGACATACTGACTGACTGAACTGAATGAAGGATGAATTAAATTATAAAATAAGTTTGAATGATGAGTTGCACACATCATGTATGCTCTGCACTTTATTTGGCTAGTAAGCAAATAGTCCTACATTAGGGTATAATGATTCTATGACTGCATGCCTCCAGAAGGGGATCTTCTGAGGCTGAGGGGTGCTTTTCTGAAGGCGAATGCTGCTGTGGCGCTGCATGGAGATCACAAGCTCTTCAACTGGGCAGCAGTGTCGTGCTGGAGGGAATAGCCCATACGGAGACTACCTAAGACCACAGCTAACAGAGTTATTGTAAAGTGTGGCAATAAACTTATGCCAGACTTAGACTACATTTAACCTTTCCCTTGTTCCTTTCAAAGTCCATATGTTCATGACACGATTCAAATAAATCATGTCAAATTATTTTAAATTCATATTAACCCCTCCTACAGAATATACTTTGGCAAGATTTTGAGTGATTCAATAAATGTCAAATATTCTATACAAAAACATTTTGAGTAGAAAAGACTCCAGTGGTCATACATAATTTGTAGATTTACCAAACATATATTATTCTATGTACACCTAGCAAACTGAAACGTCACTGTTGTAGGCATAATACAGCTAGTGCTGTCTAGACTTGCGCTGGCAAACAAATACATTACATTAGCTACCTAAATGTGAAGTAAACTCAATTGAGGAGTAATAGAGAATTGAGACTTATAACTTGAAAACTTGCAGGACACCTCTTTCCGGTTTCGCTGACTTCCGTTTGTTTTATACTGTGTTAGGCTTGTTCGTGTAGCACTCCTCACAGGCAGTGTGGTGTACGTTTTTTTTGTTGTTGGTGAGATGAAACTGCCAAAACTCTGAAAGGTATTATTGTATGTCAGAATTGCAACACAAGATTTGTTTAAGCCTAAAATGTTAGTCTGTAATCATAACATGGTGTTTGCATGCTCACAGATGAAATTTCACGTTTATGTTTCACGCATGGCTTTTCTTGCGATCCTAATGATACGTACCTTCAACCTTTTGGCAGCTATCTGGCTCCATAGCTTCATCTCTGGTTTTAGCCAGAGGTTGTTCTGGATCCAGTGTGCTTGCCTTGAGTTTGACATGTAGAGAACGTCATTCCCGTCAACTGATGTAAACTGTCTTGGAGGCACGGGAATTTAGAACAGGCATGTCATCAAATATGTTAGATTGCATTAATAAAGTCTTCAATATATCCCCAATCATAGAAAAGAAGGTAGAAATATTCAGTCAAGCAACACAAAAAAGAAGTGAAGTCTACAAAGAAGAGGAAGACACACATCCTGCTCCTTCTCATGGTTCTATGGAAAAACTAACAAAACTAGTACCGAGGACAAGTGGTCCTCCACTGTTCACACCATTAATTTGTTGGTATTTTACTACCACCTGGTGGCTACATTGTAGACTCACAGACTCCACTTTGTTTTTGCAAAGAGGACAGGGGTGTATTCATTACGGAAACCGTTTATCGTTTAAGAACCAAACGGAAGCAAACAGAGTAAAACGAGAGTTTCGTTTGAACAAATTCGGGTACGTCCCTCCCTGTTTGCTTCTGTTTAAGAAACGTTTTGCAACCGAATCAGCGTAATGAATACGCTCCAGTGTTATCAATGGAAAATGGCGACCCGAGTCCTTCAGAGATTTGGCAATGGCCTGAATCAGGCTAAAAACACGGCCCAGTCGACAGGACAGATCTTCGTTTTAAGCAGGTGTGACTATTATTACTTTGCACGTTTAAAGCGTTGGGGTTCTGACTTTTGTTTCATTGACGATTTTTGAGAATAGAGGTTCCTACTGACTCGTCTATGCTGCAAGTGTGCAGGAGTGAACCTGAAAAAGTGACTGTTAGCAAGCTAACATAAATAGCTAGCCAGTCAACTATTGGCCTGTAGTCGATTTTATAAACTACAAATTAGTGCAACTTCTAATTTGAGCTATTCTAAAATGGTTAAACTGCTGAAGTTAATACACAGCATATCCAGTTACTAGTGTACTTGTCTGTCTAATAGGGAATTATTATTACACTTGCTCAAGGTCATTATTATAAAGCTAGGGCTACTGTTGTGGATCAACACTACATGACCAAAGGTTTGTGGACTCCTGCTCGAACATCTCGTTCCATTAATATGGAGTTTGTCCCCCCTTTACTGCTATAACAGCCTCTACTCTTCTGGGATGTTTTTTCACTAGATGTTGGAAAATTGCTGTGGGGACTTCCATTCAGCCACAAGAGCATTAGTGAGGTTGAGCACTAATGTTGGGCGATTAGTCCTGGCTCGCAGTCGGCGTTCCAATTCATCCCAAAGGTGTTCGATGGAGTTGAGGTCAGGGCTCTGCAGGCCAGTCAAATTCTTCCACACCGAACTCAACAAACCATTTCTGTATGAACCTCGCTTTGCGCACTGGGACATTGTCATGCTGAAACAGGAAAGAGCCTTCCCCAAACTGTTGCCACAAAGTTGGGAGCATAGAATTGTCTAGAATGTTGTTGTTAACTATAGCGTTAAGATTTCCCTAAAGCGGAACTAAGGGGCCTAACCCGAACCATGAAAAAAAAGCAGCTCCAGACCATTATTCCTCCTCCACCAAACTTTACAGTTTGCACTATGCAATGGGGCAGGTAGTGTTAGGATTTGTGTTTATTGCACTATAACCCAATGCTATATCACATGTGATTGAATATTAGCAACTGTTGGCCTGGGTGTCTGTGTGTGTGTGCTGGAAGTAACAGTTAGCACCAGATAAGTGTGCTGGGAAGCTGTGGTTAGCCTTGAGAGAGAACAGTGTGCTTTTGTATGCAGGTGCAAATAGCTCAGACAATGTTGCAGAGCTGTCTGACCTCAGCCTCTGGGGTGAGGGAGCGTAATCTACACAGCAACAGCGCCGGGGCACCAAAGAGCGCAAAGAGGCTAGGACTAGCCTGAGCGCCGGCGATAGGCTGAGCAGAGTTTAAACCACGCTCAGCCTCTACTGTGATAGGCCAACAGACGGGTTGGAACTAGTCTGTCACAGTATAAGAACAGCTGTTTACTTACATCCTGCCAGTTCCCTGTTCTACCCTGCGGGGTGGTACAGTGAACCCGTATATACGAAAATTGCATTTACCATTTATCGCTTGAGTTTAATAAAAATACTTAAAGTATATTCGGTGACTCTGAATCACATTTTGTCCTGATACCAGATTGAATTGACGCAAATCCCTTATAGTAGCGTTCTCTTGGCATCCGCCAAACCAAGATTAGTCCGTCAGACTGCCAGATGGTGAAGTGTGATTCATCACTCCAGAGAACGCGTTTCCACTGCTCCAGAGTCCAATGGCAGCGAGCTTTACACGCTTTGCATTGCGCATGGTGATCTTAGGCTTGTGTGTGGCTGCTCGGCCATGGAAACCCATTTCATGACGCTCCCGACGTACAGTTCTTGTGCAGACGTTGCTTCCAGAGTCAGTTTGGAACTTGGTTTTGAGTGTTGCAACCGGGGACAGACGATTTATACTCGCTTCAGCAATCGACGGTCCTGTTCTGTGAGCTTGTGTGGCCTAACACTTCGCGTTGTTGCTCCTAGACGTTTCCACTTCACAATAACAGCACTTACAGTTGACCAGGGCAGCTCTAGCAGGGAAGAAATTTGATGAACTGACTGTGATGGTGCCACGTTGAAAGTCACTGAGCTCTTCAGTAAGGCCATTCTACTGCTAATGTTTGTCTATGGAGATTGCATGGCTGTGTGCTCGATTGTATACACCTGTTAGCAACGGGTGTGGCTGAAATAGCCGAATCCACTCATTTGAAAGGGTGTCCACATTCTTTTGTATATATAGTGTAGCTTACTGTATTTTGCATGACATTAGTATGTTACTACATCGGCATTTCTTTACCTTATAACGTCAACATTAGCCAATGATATATCATTTGTATTTTAATACTTATGCAGCAGGGGTATTCTGTGGCTAGCTGTAACTGTCACTGCTTATTGTTTACTTCGGAAACAGCCAGGGACATGCAAGAACTGGTACTGCATGTAGGAGACCAGTGTGCATTTTCTCAAACATTGTGTGTAGGTAGCTTAGGCAACAACATCATACAGTGCATGTGTTACTGTTATTATTCTGCATGGGCAGATCTGACTTCAGCTCACTACTCAGCAGTGAAATCCTTTGCTGAAGGAATAGATGAGTCACTAACTTCATAAGATGTCTCCGTTCACATGTGTATTAACACTACCATCTGTATTTTTTTTCTCCAGGGGGTTGTCAGCATCAAACCATAGGAATCGTGAAGATAGCTGGTTCAAGTCACTATTTGTGCGTAAAGTTGATCCCAGAAAGGATGCCCACTCCCACTTGCTTACCAAGAATGAGGAAAGCAACCTCTACAAAATCCAGTGTAAGTTGTGCTTTACTGTAACTTGTTTACTTCAATTCCAAAGTACTTTTTATATTTTAGAATTGAGTGCAGTGTAATAACTATAGTGTAAGAAGTAAGTATAATGTAGAAATTAGTAATTACAATACCAATACTTGTTTCACTGTACTTACGGACCTTGACTGTAATGTAAAGTTTGACAAATTTAACCCCTTCCAACACAGAGGGCACTATGTCTTATAGAGCTTGTTCTGTTACAGTCCATAATGTGAAACCAGAGTGCCTGGATGCCTACAACCAGCTTTGGTAAGTAGTATGGACCTTGTTCAGTCTAGGCCTTTATACCTAAAGCCCCTCAAATAGTAGCCGTACTGAGGGTAGTACCGTCCCAAATTATTGTTTCATTTGGTTGTTGAGTATGTGTGATATAAAGTAAAACGTAGTAGTGGTGATATTATGAGTGCATAGCTGGTGTCACCAGTGGGTTGTGCACGTGAAAACATGTGATCACATTAACTTCACATAAGATCATGTGAAATTCATGTGTTTTTTGCATACGGGTAGAGTTTAGACAAAATGTTTTATTCCTGTGATGCAATTGATATACTGACATGACAACACTGTAGAAGAATTTATCTATGCTCATACTTAAGATGACTCAGTCATAATACCTTTCACTTATCGTAGAATCTGCACAACTGGTTTAGACACAACACACAGAAGACACAGCCAAAATGCCTATTTTAAACATTTGGGATGGGGATTGTTATAGAACATTTATATTTAGCTTGGAAGTGTATGTTGAAGTCCTAAGAGAAACCTGACAAGAAAGCTGCAGTGGTGTCTGTGCTAACGTCAAATGATTGCATCCAGGCATCAACAATAACAGTTAATCTGTTATAGTCATAATAACGGTCATATTATATATCATACAAGTATTATTATTATTATTATTATTAGGGGAAGGGGAAAGGTGGTACCTAGTCAGTTGCAGAACTGAAAGCATTCAACCAAAATGTGTCTTCCGCATTTAACCCAACCCCTATGAATCAGATTCAAGGGCAGAACGGCAGGTTTTTCCAGCTTGCCGGCCAAGGGATTCGAACCAGCAACCTTTCGGTTACTGGCCAAACGCTCTTAACCGCTAGGCTCCCTAGTAGAATATGTGTTTGTTATTGCTTTCCCTTGACAGTGAGGAGACCCTGCCATCTATCCATAATGATAAGTACTATCCCTGTGAGCTGGTGGGTACCTGGAACACCTGGTATGGAGAGCAGGACCAGGCTGGTAAGAATGCTGGCAGTAGAGCACACACTCCTCCACTTTCTAGTCTAGTTGAACTGCACATTCACTTCGAATTGACACACCTGCAGGGATAGGACAACTTAGTTCAGGAGAAATGGGCTTCATTGAACCAGTTTTGCTAATTTTTCTAGTGAGATGATGATTCAATTAAGTTGGTGTTACACCTACCTGGCAATAATAACAAAAGCCTGCAAACATTGGTGCTGAGCAATTAACCGAAATGTTGGTTATTTTTAGTTTTTTAAACAACTAATTAACCGACGTTGGTTCAATTATTAGAATTCAATTTCGTTAGGTTTTTAGAGATCAATCAGATCCAGCCTGTACTGTGCAATGTAGTAGGTAGTTGTAGTTTCCAACAGGCCAATATTGTACATAGTTTAGTACATAAAACGTGGTAGTTAACTACAATGACCGTAATCCATTGTGCATATACTTGGCTGGTCTGTGTCTTTTACGCCTGCCACAGAAGAGAGAATGTGTGATCATAAGGGGATATAGAGAGCAGCTGTTGCTTCGCGAAGCATCTCCCTAAAAATACATGAACTAAGTGATTAATAGTTGATATTCAGCAGTCATAAAGTATGCCTTGTTTACTTTGAAGAACTACAAAATAGTGATTTTGTCAGACAGCACAGGCAGCAGCACTATAGAGATTAGATTTTTACTTGGAATTAAATAAAGTCATATGTAATATACACAACTGAAATAATTTATTCAAGTAAAGTCATGTCAATAAATGTTTATTAAGGGATAAGCATTAATGGACAGTCACTACTACCATCATGGGACTTTTATGAATTGTTTATCCTGTGTTACAGCAATCAACCGAAATAATCAAAATCGAAAACCGTGATTGGTGTTGCCTAACCCTAGCCTACACATGTTGCCAATAGTTCCCTGGCTGTTGGTTTTGCATTACTGCATTACTGAAATAATACCCTTACACTTATCAGAAGTATTATGGATATGTCTCTGAATATGCGTATTATTGCTTTGCAAATAATGGCTGGTGTGTGTGTTTTTCCAGTCCATATGTGGCGGTATAGAGGAGGTTACCCAGCTCTGACCGAGGTCATGAGCAAACTCAGGCAGAACAAGGTAACCAAAATGTTCCATGACTGTCATTTCTTCCCCGGCAGCATCTAGAAGTCTTCACTTTAAATATAGTAGTCTTGAATATAGCTTCATATGCTAGTATTGTCTGAGGTTGCCTGTCACATTAACTCGTATACCTGGTGGCCAAGCTTCCTCCCGAAGAGCTATTGGGTGTGCTGGCTTTTGCTCCAGCCCTACTATAACCCCTGGTTTATAATCTGCAGCTAATGAACCCTTCCCTAAATAGACAGTGAGGGATCAGATGTGCTTATTGATGTGAGGTTGACACAGGAGTTCATGAAGTACCGGGAGGAGAGAGGAAAGATGCTGTTGTCTCGTAGGAACCAACTGCTCCTAGAGTTCAGCTTCTGGAATGAGCCCATCCCCAGGAAGGGACCCAACATCTACGAGCTCAGGTCCTACCAGCTCCGAGTGAGTACTGAGTGACTGAACCTCATTAACCATAGCACTACTAGGGGTTTAGTTTAGGATGGTGCTACATTGCTGAATAAATATGAATCACCACCAGATGATACAAAGAGTGGGCAATTGTTGACATGAACATTGGAGAGTTTGTGTAGGTTCTATGGAAACAGTATGCACATAAATGTAGGTCTATCTTGCAATCCATGTGAAAGGGCCATTATGAATCATTTTTAATCTTGGAGGAAATTGTCACACATTGATATTCCTGTCAAATACAAAAACTTTTTTTCTCATGTTTTCTTTTTTCAGCCTGGCACCATGATTGAGTGGGGTAATTACTGGTAAGGCAACCTGATTACATTTGAATTTCTCATCTTTACTTACAGCATATAGTTTATTTTTCGCTTGAAACTTCCTTCCCCATTTTCTCATTAGTAAGAGCTATTCCACTGAGAGACGCTATTTTGATACTCTGTTGTTAGATCCCAGAGTGCACAGGGAGATTCTACTGCTGTCCTTGCTATTTTCAGATTCAATTTAGTTGTTTACTTTCAACAGGAGCCTATGAGCCTGGACGATTCCATTCTCTCAGGTTTATGTTGAAAACATTTTTGTTCCTTTATGACAAATATTAAATATTTCAATGTTAATTCATTGTTCTGAATTCTTCAAACTTGTCTGCCAAAATAAGTTTAATTTGTGATTTGTGCATACTCTCTCTGATTATTTGGTTCAGTAATTGATCAGAATAACTCATTATAATTGGGGGGGGGAGTCATGCCACATTGTTAAAACAACATGAAATGTTGACAACGGGAATTAAGTCAGTATGATTTGGCTAATCAAAATAACTATACATGATTGTAATTTATATGATTGTATATACGATGACTAATGGGACTGGTTCAGAGCCAATAATGACATTTCTCCAACCCCACACCGTACAATTAGCAGTCTCGATGCATGAGTACATCCAATCCAACTAATCCTGGCACTGTGCAGCTACTGTCTGTATAGCCAACCGGTTCTGCCAAACTGGAATGATAGTTTTAAAGCAAGTTCAATCAAACCGTATGAATAATAACATTTGTTGGTCAAATGATCATCAATGGTTGAGACACCACATGGACAGTAGCCCATTATAATTGTATATGGCAGCTGTGCTTGCATCTTTGACAGGTCATCATGACAAATAATATGTTCTTAATTGAATAACTGTATAAATAAAAGTTAAATGGGATATAAAAAATAATCTGCATGGGGTGGCCTTGAGCCAATGTGTAGAAGATGAAGCGTTGGTTGTGGGAAAGTGTTGTGACTGTTTTGATTGGCCTGTTGTTTTCCCAAGGGCCAGAGCTATTGGCTACCGCCAGCACAACAGTGAGGCTGTGGGAGGGTTCTTCTCCCAAATCGGAAACCTCTACATGGTGCACCACCTCTGGGGTGAGGCCAGGCAGACCAGCTCTATCGCTCTTCTCTCCGTTCCTCCAGTCTCGTTCATTCACACAGATCTAACATTCATGTAGCGTCTCGTACTAGGCTTTTAGGCTATCTTATAGACAAGGCTATTATTCTTTTTCTAAAAAAAGACTAACATTCATTTTATAATAGTGTTTCATTGTTGATTTCAGCTTACAAAGACCTTGAGGCCAGAGAAGCCACAAGGAACGCAGCTTGGCAACATGAGGGTTGGGATGAGGTTGTGTATTATACAGGTGAGCAAAATCAGTTGTTATGAAGTGTACTTTCACATAGTGTGCACATTTTTTTTAAATGAAAAAACAAGATTAAATACTTTGAACTCTCCTCTGATCTTGTATCTCTATTGCAGTTCCTCTCATTCAGCACATGGACTCCAGAATCATGATCCCAATGAAGGCTTCCCCGCTGCAGTAACCTATGAGAGAACACAGAAGGCCGAACGCCAAGCCTCGCCGGTTTTTAAATGTAACAAAAAGTCAAAAATCTCACTGCCGTGGTCTCAACCTCTTCATTATTGTTGCCAACTAACTCCCCTCTAATTTGGTTTGTCTTTTACTTTACCTATTTCTGACTTTGTACCAGCAAACTATATTTGGTACTTTAAAAACATCACTGAGACACAGGAGGTTAAAGTATCATCGTATCCCATATTGAGTCTGTGGGCTAAAACACTCTTTCCATAATTGGAAGATCTGTAAGGCAATGGCACGAGAGCTCACAACTGCTTTTTTGTTATTGGGAGACAGGATGGGAAAAATCCGAATATTGAAACCTCCTGATAGTGGTTGGGTGGAGCACTGATGTCCAACATACTGGGTCATATTAACACTGGTCACATTGCCACAGCTGATCTAGTCTATTTTTACAACCAAAGTGCTGTTTTGAAACGAGAGCTAGCCTAGCAGTGTGTTCTGTTTGCAGTGAATAAGAATTGAGCTTTGGGCAACTATGGCACGACTTGACAAAAAATCACGATAGATGCACAATGTGTGATTTTATGGTTATTTCGTTTATTTAATGTAAATATTGAATAAATATATAAATCATTAAATTAAATTGCTAAATCAAGCTTTTGGGTGAAATCTGATTTAAAAATGTTGTTACTGACTCAATTGGAGCGCTAGAAAGACTGGTAAAATGGTATAAGTGAATTGTTACTGTATTTTGTCAGCGGAGAGAATATCCACTAAATAGTCAAATATTTAAACTTAATTGAAGTGAAGGCATTGAGTGTGAACATTATTTATTGGAATCATTTGTGTATTAGTATTGTACTGTTAGACATTTACTGCACTGTTGGAGCTAGAAACACAAGCATTTCGCTGCACCTGCTTTAACTTCTGCTAATCTCTGTATGTGACAAATAAACTTTGATTTATTTGAGAACTGGTATGAATACAGAGCTAAAGCCATGCCCATTTTAACCCTAAATATCTTCTCAGAATTTTTCAAGTAAATGTATTGATTGCAATTGTGGGCATTCTCTCCCCATTTCTTTCCCATCATCTGCAATAAGCTTTTGTTGTACTGGTTTGTTGTACTGGTTTAGTGAACATGGCTTGTATTACCTGCATGTCCAGTTTTTCAAGACATGTTTTATCAGATTTAACATGTTTCCGGTTGGGCATAATGAATAGCCTATTTCGTAAACATCTGATCTAATACTGTCATGGAACATTTATGTGCCCAGGTACAACTACCAATGTACTGAAATGAAAATCTGTAATTGTGGAGTCATGCTGCTACTCATTGTTTCAGTGTTGGTAGTAGCATGCCTCATCCTAGTTTTATTCCCTGATTTACAGGGTATTTATGGTAAAGGTGGCAAGAATGTCAGCACATAAATAAAGTTATTCAAAGAGAAACTGTGGTAATGCTGCTCTTTGTTGCCGGATTGTGTGCTAGCCAGTACAGTGTGCTCAAAGTATTGGGATAGTGACACATTTTGGTTGTTTTGGCTCTGTACTCCAGCGCTTTGGATTTGAAATTATATGGATATAAGATTAAAATGCAGACTAATTTGAGGGTATTTTCATCCATATTGAATGAACCATATAGAAATTACAGCACTTTTTCTACAATGTCCCCCTCATTTTAGGGGACCAAAAGTATTTGGACAAATTCACTTAAGTGTATTAAAGTAGTCCAAAGTTTAGTATTTGGTCCCATATTCCTAGCATGCAATGATCACATAAAGCGTGTGACTACAAACTTGTTTTGTAGAGTCACACATTTGCTGTTTGCTTTGGTTGTGTTACAGATTATTTTGTGCCCAATAGAATTGAATGGTAAATAATGTAATGTGTCATTTTGGAGTCACTTATTGTAAATAAGAATAGAATGTGTCTAAACACTTCTACATTAATGTGGATGCTACCATGAATACAGATAATCCTGATTTAATCGTAAATAATTAGAGAAATTTAGACTAAATTATACCCCCCAAAAAATGCCCCATTATTGTTTTAAAAAACAAATACATATTTAACCTTTATTTAACTAGGCAAGTCAGTTAAGAACAAATTCTTACTTACAATGACAGCCTAGGAACAGTGGGTTAACTGCCTTGTTCAGAACGACAGATTTTTACCTTGTCAGCTCGGGGATTTGATCCACCAACCTTTGGGTTACTGGCCCAATGCTCTAACCACTAGGCTACCTGCTGCCCCGATTGTAATGGTGAGAGGTTAGCACAGGGGTTCCCATACTTTTTTGGCCCACGACCCTATTTTGATATCTGAAGATTCTTGTGACCCCACCCATGTGAAAAAAAAGTATGTAATTAACAGCCAATGTTTACATTTTTATTTGTGGCTATGGCAGTCAAGAAGAACATTCTAACAGTATTTATGATTGTCTTCAACTCACCATCACATACTTTTAATGTGGGGTAGTCAATTGCATATTAGTCTGACATGTCTCTTATCTCACCACCACTAATGAGATGTGTGCTTGATGCATGTCGCGTCAGAGCTTCTCAAAGTCAGGGGGCGTGGTCGACAGTGCCATCTCATCTCTGCTGTCACATCCAACCTGGATCGTTATTTAGTTTTAATGCAAAAGAGAGCACTGAATCCAGCTTCACACAGATATGAGCTGGCAAAAGGTAGCATACCATGAGTTTTATGGTGTTTTCAAGACAACTGGGAACTCTGAAAAATATGAGGTCAAAGTTCCCGAATTCAAGTTTAGTTTTAATGTCACATGCACAAGTACAGTGAAAAGCCCAGCAATGCAATAATCAATAACAATGTATTACTAGAAAGAAAATTAATACACTAAGTAAACATACTATGTACAGGAAATGTTTATGCCAAACTTTTTCAACATCCTGAGAGGGAAGAGGCACTGTCGCGCCTTCTTCACGACTGTGTGTGTGTGTTTGGACCATTTTAAGTCCTTAGTTATTTGGACACAGGAACTTAAAGCTGTCTACCTGCTCCACTGCTGGGCGTGCTTGCCCTCCCCGTTTCCTGTAGTCCATGATCAGCTCCTTGGTCTTGCTGACGTTGAGGGAGAGGTTGTTGCCCCGGCACCACACTGTCAGGTCACTGACCTCCTTCCTGTAGGCTGACTCATCGTCACCGGTGATCAGGCCTACCACCGTCGTGTCGACAGCGAACTTGATAATGGTGTTGCAGTCGTGCGTGGCCACACAGTTGTGGGTGAACAGGGAGTACAGGGGTTGACTAAGCACACACCCCTGTGGGGCCCCTGTGTTAAGGGTCAGCGTGGTGGAGGTGATGTTGCCCAACCTCACCACCTGGGGTCTGCCCTTCAGAAAGTCCAGGATCCAGTTGCAGAGGGAGGTGTTCATACCCAGTCCTAAGCTTGGTGAAGAGCTTGGGTTGATAATGGTGTTGAACGCTGAGCTGTAGTCAATGAAGAGCATTCTCACATAGGTATTCCTCTTATCTAGGTGGGCGAAGGCAGTGTGGAGAGCAATTGAGATCGAGTCATTTATGGATCTGTTGGGGCGGTACGCAAATTGGAGTGGGTCTAAGGTGGCAAAGTTAATGTGTGCCATAACCAGCCTCTCAAAGCACTTCATGATTACAGAAGTGAGTGCTACAGGGCAGTAGTAATTGTGGCATTAGAGTTCTTAGGAACAGGGATGCTTGTGGTCATCTTAAAACGTGGGGTTTACAGCAATCGTGCTGTTTTGTTATTTTATTTTCATTACACAGAAAGTCAACCGAAAGTCTTTCATTTTTTTTTTTACAAACATTGTGAATGACAACAGTTCCTCTCTCAAAAATCTTTTTAACACTCCCCCTCGATAACCACCAAACCTCGGTGTGAAATAGAACATTGTCATGCTCCGATCCCATATCTCCACAGTTTTGCAAACAGGCGTGCGCGCAGTGGACATGGTTTGATGTCGTTTACAATCTAAGTTACCTGCTGCAGTATATCTCTGAGTTGTGCTCAGCTCTTTTGCCTACAGTTGCTCTCGGTGTATCATACTATACATCCATTTGGCAGAGGGAGACACACAACTAGAGTGCAGAGGCCTGCCCACCGTCCCGTGATAGACGGAGCCCCAAATAGCCATATGGAATCTGTTTTTCGTCAATATAGCCACGCAGCAAACTGAACATCCCATATACCATTTCATGCTTTGGAAAAATGAGACAGAACAATGTCCTCGTGAATAGCATCCCCCGCCATGTATAGCGAACAAAAGTCAATGCATGGGCATCTCGGCCCTCACAGCTAATGTCCATTTGGAGAGCATAAGCTGGGGAGTTTGAGTCATTCAGTCAGAGTTTCCTCTTGATTGCTAGCAATAGCATATATTATTTGTTTAACAGTGTTATCTGACAAAGGTATTGATGTGTGTTTCTGTGCCTCTGACTCCCAACACATTGTTTTCACCATATCAATTGTGGCCAGTAATAAGTCTCTGCAATAGTCTGTGGTTTCATAGCATTGAGGGCCTAGTCATTCCCCGTGGGAATGATTCAAGTGCAACGGTCAAGTGCGACCTTTTCTCATGATCTAAGGGCGCTCCCTGGTTGAATTTGATATTTTAGATTTGAATAATTTTCATTTTTAAAGTTAACCATATTACAATGATTTTGAGATACAAAGATAATATACATACTATAAATATTTTTTTTCTCAGGGTTTTGGAAATTCTCTTGCGACCCTATTTTAATACCAGGCGACCCCTAGTTTGGGAACCGTTGGGTTAGCATGTCTTGGGGGTATGATATTTGTGCCTCTAACTTTCTCACTCATCATTATTCACAATTCATTCAGGACTATCCGTAATCATGGTAGCATTCATATTAATGTACAAGTGTTTAGAAAACACTTAATGTGCTAGGAATATGGGACCAAATAAGAAACTCTTGACAACTTTAATACACAAGTGAATTTGTCCCAATACTTTTGGTCCCCTAAAAATGGGGGGACAATGTACAAAAAATGCTTTAATTTCTAAACGGTTCACTCGATATGGATGAAAATACCCTCAAATTAAAGCGGTCAGTCTGCACTTTATTCATTGTATAATTTCAAATCCAAAGTGCAACAAAAAATGTGTCACTGTCCCAATACTTTGAGCTCACTGTGTAGTTATGTCATTGTTTAGTGGATGATACCATCAGAGGCTGTTGTGCTGTTGACACAAAGAAAACAAACAAGTAAATGACCACACATACTCAGAACTGCATTTTACACTTTTACTATTATTAGTGTCAATGGCAAAACATTTACATCTATAAAGGCATTTAATGGCACATATTGTAAAATGCAGTAGTTTTATTACCTTTCCCACAAAAGTTTGAAGTAAGGACAAAACCACAAAAGTGCAGTTTAAAAAACACACCAATCCAGGGTTGGGTTCAATTCCAATTCAATTCATTGAATTCGGGAATTAAACAAACATACTGAAATGAAATCGAATGGACTCCAACCCTGCTCAAAACCCTCCAAAAAGGATAACATTTAGTTAACTTTAATTTTTTTAGTATCATCTAGTATAAAAATCAACAGGGGTCAAACCCAAGAAGACACTATTGTAGTGTAAACATTTATTAATAAAAAAAATCTATTGACTGGAAATAAAAAATATTGTGCACTGGATAACACCATTAGGTGAAAATAAAACACTGATGTTAGCATTAGTAACAATAGTTGTAAGAGGGTTCAGGTTATGGTATTTCCTTGTTGTTAAATCTTCTCCAGTTCTTTTAGCAGCTCTCTAAAACTTGTGACGTACCACAAACTTCTCTCCTTTACTTGCTGCCTAACCACGTTTCCACCAAATCCAATGAATGCATTCTGAAAAACAAATCAATGTGGTGAGGATAATTGTTTAATTAAAGGATCTAACCCTTTTTCCCCCAATTTTCACCTAAAATTATATAACCAAATCTAACTGGCTGTAGCTCAGGACCTGAGGCAAGGAAACACTTTGAAGTTTGTGGAAATGTGAAATGAACGCATGAGAATATAACACATTAGATCTGGTAAAAGATAACACAAAGAATCAAAACACACATTCTCCGGTTGAAACATTATTGAAGATTTATGATAAAAACATCCTAAAGATTGATTCTATACATCGTTTGACATGTTTCTACGAACTGTAATGGAACTTTTTGACTTTTCGTCTGGCCTGCGCTTCATGAATTTGGATTTGTGAACTAAACGCGCAAACAAAAAGGAGGTATTTGGACATAAATGATGGACTTTATCGAACAAAACAAACATTTATTGTGGAACTGGGATTCCTGGGAGTGCATTCTGAAGATCATCAAAGGTAAGTGAATATTTATAATGCTATTTCTGACTTCTGTTGACTCCACAACATGGCAGGTATTTGTATGGTTTGTTTTGGTCTCTGAGTGCTGTACTCAGATTATTGCATGGTGTGCTTTTTCCGTAAATCTTTTTTGAAACATCAATTCCTTTGTCTTTAGAAATGAAAAGGAACGCAGCTAACTCTCACGTCCGCATGCCAGACTGAGCTCATGTAATTCTGCCAGACACCTGACTCAAACAGCTCGTCACCTCCCCCTTCACAGTAGAAGCCTGAAACAAGGTTCTAAAGACTGTTGACATCTAGTGGAAGTGCAATCGGACCAAATTGTACACTGTATATTGGATAGGCAAAGACT
This sequence comes from Salvelinus alpinus, assembly GCF_045679555.1. NCBI lineage: Eukaryota > Metazoa > Chordata > Actinopteri > Salmoniformes > Salmonidae > Salvelinus > Salvelinus alpinus. The sequence continues at coordinate 20,493,914 of NC_092106.1, forward strand.
TGAAAACCTACAAACCTCAGATTTCCCACTTCCTGGTTGGATTTTTTCTCAGTTTTTTGCCTGCCATATGAGTTCTGTTATACTCACAGACTTCATTCAAACAGTTTTAGAAACGTCAGAGTGTTTCCTATCCAAATCTACTAATAATATGCATATCTTAGCTTCTGGGCCTGAGTAGCAGGCAGTTTACTCTGGGCACCTTATTCATCCAAGCTACTCAATACTGCCCCCAGCCATAAGAAGTTTTAAGCACCTTTTTTAAAGACACAGTTGCAGGGGTTTATTCACTAGGAACCAAACAGAAGCAACTGGATTGAACCGGGGAGGAACCTACCTGATTTTGTCGAATAGAAACCCGTTTCCATTGCAAAACTTTTTGCTACGGTCTGCGACTAATGAATACATCCCAATACTAGATTGTCAGGTGTTAGAGGCAGCTATAATGTAAAGTAATAATGGACACTGGATGTCTTTTGTCTTTTAACTCCTCCAGAGGCACTGCACTGCTGTTGACTCTGTGTTCCACCTAAAAATGTGTTGTGTGCGTGTTTCTGTGGTGTCTAGGGGTGTTGGGCGCAGAGACAAAATACAAATTTCCTCCACAAAATGGACAATAAAGTATTTCATGACAGAAAGCCGGAGATTACATAAATAACAGCTATAAATACTAGCTTGTCACCTGTCTTTTAGTGTATTGACAAGACAACACTTACTGCAGGGGGACAGGCCTCCAGGTCTGTGGCTCCATCACCGATCATCACCACGTTCTTGAAGCCGTGCTTCTCCTTGAGCATGCTGATCACCTTCCCCTTCCCATTACTCTCAGATGTGGGCTGGGTCTCGTCAAAGCCAGCGAACTCACCTAGAAGGAAAATAGAACAACAAATTAGTAAAGAATTCCTCCCTGTAGAGGCCAATCTACTGCTTGCTTGATTGAAACCAGCCCTCTGAAGTCCAGTTCAAGTTTTATTGTCACAAGTACAGTAAAATGCTTCACTTGCAAGCTCTACCCAACAGTGCAGTAATCAATATCAAAAGAGTATAACTAATACAAATAAAAAAATATGTATAATAAAGGAAACGAGAATTAAGAAATAAGAGAGGAAGCTATATACAGAGTCAGTGCCAATATCAAATGTACAGGGATACCGGAGTAACAAGATGGCCACCCGTTTTTGTTTCCAGCCATCAAACCAAAACAACCAATAATATTAAAACATGAATGATCATACTGTCATCAACCACACTTCATCCCTTCCACAGTGTGAGAGGTGATTCTGATACTGCTCTGATCTGCTCTTACCATTGAAGTAGAACTTGAGGCGGTTGGCATACACGTGATGGAGGGGAATGTTGAGTTGAGTGGAGACATGCTCCACGATACAGCGGAAACCGCCAGAGACCAGGAACACCTTCACGTTGCGCTGGTGCAGAGTATCAACAAGCTCCCTGGACAATGTACAGAAATGTGTAAATTTATTCTACAACATGCAGAAATTAGTACAGGTTTCATAAGCGATTGTAACTTGAGGTTAGACACCCAGCTTGAAGAGACTACTAGTTCAACCATTTTATGTGAGAATTATGATCAAATTACCATAGCCTCTGCTAATAACCAAATAATGTTGAGTGGGAAAAAAAGACTGACCAATTGAAATCAACAACCACTTACTTAATACCTGCCGTCAACTGGGGAGGGTGGTCAGTTATCAGTTTGTTCACTTGTTCCCTCGAGCATCGGATGATGGACAGGCGCTCCGTCAGAGCAGTTTTAAAAGTCACTGACCCCCCCATGGCCTTGCGAGTCCTGAAATGAGAGAAACACAATGTACTCAACAAATATGTTGCAAATTTAACATTTAGAAAGTAACATGTAGAAAATTATGGCACAGGGAAATGTACAGGGGAATGTAGATGGGCCTAGATAAAGAAAGGAGAGAAGAAAGAAACATGCATTTCAGCACACTTAAAATCATTACGAATTGCTACACAACATACATTTCTGTGACAGCATCTCCAACCCCGCAGAATTTGGCTAGCTCATCAATGCCTTCTTCTCTGATAACAGTGCTGTCCACGTCGAAGCACACAGCATCTGCTCTCCGGAAGATTTCCTTTGTCTGTGATAAAGTTGTCATTATGCTGAAGCAAGAGCACGCAGGAGAGACAAAAACATAATTGATTGTTTAACTGACAGCGGTAATTTCTATTTGGACAGGACGAGTGTATTTGAAAGTGATGAGTGCATCGAAGGACAAGTAATTACATTTGTTAATAGTAGACAGAAAAGCACAAGATTGAACTTCACTCAACTTTCTAGAATTATTCCCCTTAGTTAACACGATCAACGTTTCACTTTACTGTGGGAATTGTGATCGAATCAACACAATATTAGCCACATTCAATGTAACATACCGAAACAAAACGAACTATGCAAGACTTAGTATGCAAAACTAACTATACGAGAGATTTTGTTGCAGGCAGACAGATCGGAGTAGAAGTCTATTGCAATGACAGGCACGACTCAGGCATGTACTCTACACAGACCGGTGTGCCATTACCAATCAGATGTGCAGTAGACATATATGCAAATAGACCATTGCCATATATATGGATCTGTGAAATTCACTTTGAACTGGACCGTTTTTACAGCGGTATTGAGTAGATGCGCTTGTTGAGATCAAGGCGAAAGCTACATGTAGCTACAGTTGAAGTCGGAAGTTTACATACACCTTAGCCAAATACATTTAAAAACTCAGTTTTCACAATTCCTGACATTTAATCCTGTTAAATTCTCTGTCTTAGGTCAGTTAGGATCACCAATTTATTTTAGGAATGTCAAATGTCAGAATAATAGTAGAGAGTATTTATTTCAGCCTTTATTTATTTCATCATATTCCCAGTGGGTCAGAAGTTTACATACACTCAATTAGTATTTGGTAGCATTGTCTTTTTTTTTTTTAAATTGACTTCGGTCAAATGTTTCGGGTTGCCTTCCACAAGCTTTCCACAATAAGTTGGGTGAATTTTGGCCCCTTCCTCCTGACAGAACTGGTGTAACTGAGTCAGGTTTGTAGGCCTCCTTGCTCACACATGCTTTTTCTGTTCTGTCCACAAATTTTCTATGGGATTGAGGTCAGGGCTTTGTGATGGCCACTTCAATACCTTGACTTTGTTGTCCTTAAGCCATTTTGCCACAACTTTGGAAGTATGCTTGTCCATTTGGAAGACTCATTTGCGACCAAGCTTTAACTTCCTGACTGATGTCTTGAGATGTTACTTCAATATATCCACATAATTCTTCTGCCTCATGATGCCATCTATTTTGTGAAGTGCACCAGTCCCTCCTGCAGCAAAGCACCCCCACAACATGATGCTGCCACCCCCGTGCTTCACGGTTGGGATGGTGTTCTTCGGCTTGCAAGCCTCCCCCTTTTTCCTCCAAACATAACGTTGGTCATTATGGCCAAACAGTTCTATTTTTGTTTCATCAGACCAGAGTACATTTCTTCAAAAAGTCCGATCTTTGTCCCCATGTGCAGTTGCAAACCGTAGTCTGGCTTTTTTATGGCGGTTTTGGAGCAGTGGCTTCTTCCTTGCTGAGCGGCCTTTCAGGTTATGTCGATACAGGATTGGTTTTACTATGGATAGATACTTTTGTGCCTGTTTCCTCCAGCATCTTCACAAGGTCCTTTGCTGTTGTTCTGGGATTGATTTGCACTTTTCGCACCAAAGTACATACAGAATTTGTCTCCTTCCTGAGCAGTATGACGGTTGCGTGGTCCCATGGTGTTTATACTTGCGTACTATTGTTTGTACAGATGAACGTGGTACCTTCGGGCATTTGGAAATTGCTCCCAAGGATTGACCAGACTTGTGGAGGTCTACAACTTTTTTTCTGGGGTCTTTTCTGAGACTGATTTATTTTGATTTTTCCATGATGTCAAGCAAAGAGGCAGTGACTGTGAAGGTAGGCCTTGAAATACATCAACATCTCCAATTGACTCAAATGATGTCAATTAGCCTATCAGAAGCTTCTAAAGCCATGACATCAATTTCTGGAATTTTCCACGCCGTTTAAAGGCACAGTCAACTTAGTGTATGTAAACTTCTGACCCACTGGAATTGTGATACAGTGAATTATAAGTGAAATAATCTGTCTGTAAACAATTGTTGGACAAATTACTTGTGTCATGCACTAAGTAGATGTCCTAACCGACTTGTCAAAACTATAATTTGTTAACAAGAAATTTGTGGAGTGGTTGAAAAACGGGTTTTAGTGACTCTAACCTAAGTATGTAAACTTCCGACTTCAACTGTATGTGTGCACATTTGTACATATTCTTTCCTAGTTAGTGAGTTTTTTGCCCAGTTATAATTTGTAGTCAGCAATGGGGGAGCTTCCTACAAGGGCACAAAATGTGTGCATTTCTAGACATCTTTGAAAAGCAACTCAGGTGAAGCGCTATTTTTGTCTTAAAGGGGCAGGGTTGTATTTTGAGACAGGCTTGAATAAACTGGGTAGCATAATTTGTCTGATTCTCTGTAATAATGGTATGGGAATAATGACACATTTTATTTTGCCTGAAGGACAAGCGGTTAAACAGGTTAATGTCAAGCCCTGCATGTTTATTTTTTCTCAAATTATGAAACCACACATTGGTTGCTACTGTAGGCTGAACGGTAGAACAGCTATGTCCATGTTAAAATGTTACGGGATGCATTTTCTCCATTGATGATAGGCCACTGGTAGGCCTGCCTTATAATCAAATAGCCACAGTAGTCTAGTTGACTCAGTGTTCACAGTAAACGTGCACCGGATGTTGCACAGAACTTTCACAAGGTTCAAGTTTTGCACTCAGCAGACCTGAAATTTACTAAGTGATGAAAATCTTTTGAGGGAACATTGGTTAGGAGAAGGGTTAACTAACATGATATGTAGCTACAAATTTGCTAAAAAGTACTAAGTAGTTGAAATGTTGGGTTGCTAGACATTTACGTTATATGCCCACCCATTCTGACCAATCACCCTCCTTTTGTTTTTTTGCCTAAAGTAACTTTCTGTCTTACGTAACCATACCAAATGTAACAGACCATACTAATTTGAGTGTCCAGGATTTTAATTTACTATGTTATGTCTAGTCTGAAACCAGGCTGAGAATTTGGCCAAATGAGTTGAAAGGTAAGATAATGTGATTGGGGTACTATTTGCATATTGCATCCTGATTGGCCATATGCTAAATGAGGACCTGGGGAACGTAGGGGTTCATGAGGAAAGCGTCGCTCTCTCTCATGTGGCTTGTAATGTGAAGTTAGCAATAAATGTGCCTTCATAAAGATACACCATTACTAGTTATTTTACTCACGTACAGACAAGTTGATTACACAACATGGTGTCAGAAGTGGACTAGAACGAGTGTATTTACTAACAGAGTTTAGCTTACAGTAACTGGTTGAAAAGTTTTGGGAAGAAAATCGAGGAGTCTAATCAGCATGGAAGACGTCGCAGGAGAAGCACAGTAGCCACCGCACCCGTGCAAAGTACAGCGGGAGGGTCATAGATACTCGCGCATACAGGCCCAAGCCCCACATTTAGCATATAGCCGCCGGAGACGTTCGATTTTTCTAAACCTCAAGAATGGACCAAATTGCTTAGGAGGTTCGAGCGCTTTCGTCAGGCGAGTAATCTTCACACATCTACCGAGAAAAACCAGGTAAACACTACTGTATGTACTGTACGGGCGACGAAGCAGATTACGTTTTGAGGGGTCTAAACCTAAACGAACTCCAGCAAAAACAGTATGGACAAATAAGAGATGGATTTCTTGCATTCTTTATTGTGCCCAGTGGATAGAGTTATGCAGAAAGGCAGCCAGTGGAAACAGAAATTCCAGCATGAGAAAGCTAGCCATGAAAACACTAATGACAAAAAGCAGTCAGTGTCAAAACTGTGTCAAAATCCTTGTCCATCCAAGAGCACAGTGTGCAGCTAATGAAGTAGTGTGTCACTCCTGTGGGGGAAAAAGGACATTACCAACGTGTCATTAACAGCCGTTAACGAGGTTCAAAGAAAAGGATGATAGCATTTTCCGAGGAACAATAAGAGCAGGATGATTGACATTCAAGTGACGAACAGAAATGTGACATTTAAAATAGACACTGGTGCCTCTGCTAGGACCAGGAAGAGTGCCGCTGGACGTGATCGGCATCGCAAGTGTGGTTCTAAGAAAAGGAGACACTGGAGGACGTGTATGTCAGAGATCTACACACAGCTTTACTAGGCAGACCAGCGATCACAAAGCATGAGCTAGTAGCTCGACTCTGACAGCATTACATTTACAAGCACTGAAAGAAAGCTATCCAAAGCTGTGCAGCGGTCTTGGCACAGTACAAGAACCATATACCATCAAGCTGAAACCTGGCGCAGAGCCCTATTCACTGCATGATGGATTCCTCTGACATTGCTGCCAAAAGTCAAGAAAGAGCTAGTGTGCAAGCAAGGGTTCAAGGCTGCTACCAGAGTGGAGGAGCCCACGGACTGGTGAGCCGGCATGGTGGTTGTCCCAAAGAAGAACGGGGACGTGTGGATATGTGTCGATTTTACCAGTCCCAACGAGAAAAATACACACTTCCCACTGTCCAACAGACCCGTGGCTCACTAGCCGGGGCGAAGATCTTCAGCAAGCTCAACGCGAACATGAGCTTCTGGCAGATTCCGCTAGCCAAGGAGTCAGTTAAGCTAACAACCGTCATCACACCTTCTGGACATTACTACTTCAACTGTCTGCCTTTTGGCATTGCAGAAGATGGAAAAAGCCGGCTTAGCTTTGAACATGGACAAATGAAATCAGATGAAATCATGGACAAATTAAATTAAATCAGTTTAACCTCATTTCTATCAGCACGTTAAATGTGCAACCAGAGGGAAAAAGACCACTTTAATCCTCACACAAAGCTCTCCCTTGCATTCCATTTGGCAAATCTGACCATAACTCTATCCTCCCGATTCCTGCTCACAAGCTAAATTTAAAGCTGGAAGCACCAGTGACTCGGTCTATTAAAAAAGTGGTCAGATGAAGCAGATGCTAAGCTACAGGACTGTTTTGCTAGCACAGACTGGAATATGTTCCGGGATTCTTCCGATGGCATTGAGGAGTACACCACATCAGTCACTGGCTTTATCAATAAGGGCATCAAGGACGTCGTCCCCACAGTGACTGTTTGCACATACCCCAACCAGAACCGATGGATTACAGGCAACAGTCGCAGTGAGCTAAAGGGGAGAGCTGTCGCTTTCAAGGAGCGGGACTCAAAGCCGGAAGCTATGCCCTCCAACGAACCATCAAACAAGCAAAGCGTTAATACAGGACTAAGATCGAATCGTACCACACCGGCTCCGATGCTTGTCAGATGTGGCAGGGCTTGCAAACTATTACGGACTACAAAAGGGAAGCACGGCCGAGAGCTGCCCAGTGACACAAGCCTACCAGATGAGCTAAATAACTTCTATACGCGCTTCGAGGCAGGTAACACTGAAATATGCATGAGAGCACCAGCTGTTCCGGACGACTGTGTGATCACGCTCTCATGTAGCCGATGTGAATAAGACCTTTAAACAGGTCAACATTCACAAGGCCGCAGGGCCAGACAGATTACCAGGACGTGTACTCCGAGCATGCTCTGACCAACTGGCAAGTGTCTTCACTGACATTTTTAACCTCTCCCTGTCAGAGTCTGTAATACCAACATGTTTCAAGCAGACCACCAGTCCCTGTGCCCAAGAACACTAAGGTAACCTGCTTAAATGACTACCGACCTGTAGCACTCACATCTGTAGCCATGAAATGCTTCGAAAGGCTGGTCATGGCTCATATCAACACCATTATCCCAGAAACCCTAGACCCACTCCAATTTGCATGCCGCCCCAACAGATCCACAGATGATGCAATCACTATTGCACGCCACACTGCCCTTTCCTACCTGGACAAAAGGAACACCTATGTGAGAATGCTATTCATTGACTACAGCTCAGCGTTCAACACCATAGTGCCCTCAAAGCTCTTCACTAAGCTAAGGACCCTGGGACTAAACACCTCCCTCTTTAACTGGATCCTGGACTTCCTGACGGGCCGCCCCCAGGTGGTCAGCGTAGGTAACAACATCTGCTACGCTGATCCTCAACACGGGGGCCCCTCAGGGGTGCGTGCTCAGTCCCCTCCTGTACTCCCTGTTCACTCATGACTGCACGGCCAGGCACGACTCCAACACCATCAATAAGTTTGCTGATGACACAACAGTGGTAGGCCTGATCACCGACAAGACTGCCTATAGGGAGGAGGTCAGAGAACAGGCTGTGTGGTGCCAGGACAACAACCTCTGCTACTCTCTGTTATTATCTATGCATAGCCACTTTACCTACATGTACATAATTACCTCGACACTGGTGCCCCCTGCACATAGACACTGTTCCAGTACCCTCTGTACATTGCCCTTCATTTGTTACTTACTGCTGCTCTTTAATTATATCTGTTATGCTTACTTTTTTAGGGATTTTCTTAAAACTGCATTGTTGGTTAACTTCTCTAGGGTAGGGGGCAGCATTCGGAATTTTGGATGAAATGCATGCCCAAATTAAACTGCCTGCTTCTCGGGCCCAGAAGATATGATATGCATATAGTAACTGGTAGATTTGAATAGAAAACACTCAAGTTTCCAAAACTGTTAAAATAGTGTCTGTGAGTATAACAGAACTGATTTGGCAGGCGAAAACCTGAGAAAAAAAAGACTTCCTGAATGGATTTGTTGTTGTTGTAGTTTTCTATTCAATGCCATTACAGTATCCATTGACTTAGGACTTAAATTGCAGTTTCTATGCCTTCCACTAGATGTCAACAGTCTTTAGAAATTGTTTCAGGCTTGTATTCTGAAAAATGAAGAAGAGCAGTCTGAATGAGTGGACCCTAAAGTGTCACAGAGCTTTTTCATGCGTGAGACCGAGAGATTGCGTTTCTTGTTTACCTTTTAAATTGACGACGTTATTGTCCGGTTGAAATATTATCGATTATTTAGGCTAAAAACAACCTGAGGATTGAATATAAACATCGTTTGACATGTTTCTATGAACTTTACGGATACAAGCTAGATTTTTTTGTCTTCCTGTTTTGACTGCGTTTGAGCCTGTGGATTACTGAAGAAAACGAACAAAACTGAGGTTTTTGGATATAAAGAGACTTTATCGAACAAAAGGAACATTTATTGAGTAAATGAATGTCTGCTGAGTGCAACCATATGAAGATCAAAGGTAAGGGATTCATTTTATCTCTATTTCTGACTTGTGTAACTGTTCTACTTGGCTGGTTACTGTTTGTAATGATTTGTCTAGTGGGCTATGTTCTCAAATAATCGTACGGTATGCTTTCGCCATAAAGCATTTTTTAAATCTGACACCGTGGTTGGATTCACAAGAAGTTAATCTTTAAACCTATGTAAAATATGTTTTGTTTTCTGAATTTTTATAATTAGTATTTCTGTATTTGAATTTGGCGCCCAGCAGTTTCACTGCCTGTTGAAGAGGTGGGACGCTAACGTCTCACGTACCCAAGAGAGGTTAAGTGCTTGTAAGTAAGCATTTCACTGTTGTATTCGGGACACATGTGAAAAACAAAATTTTATTTGAAATGTATCCTGTCAAAAGGAGGAAGTGAAGTTCCTGGGCCACAGTATCTCAGACAAAGGAGTACAGCCCGATCCGACAAAGACAGGCTGTCAAGGAGATGGCAGAGCCATCCAAAGTCAGCGAGCTATGGAGTTTTCTAGGAATGGTGAACCAACTGGGAAAGTTCATCCCTCAGTTAGCAGAAAAGGACAAACCTCTGTGACCTACTCTCAAAGAAAAACCACTGGTACTGGAGGGGGGGGGCGACCAAGTCAGAGCCTTCAAAGAGCTGAAGGAGGAGCTGACATCCACACCCACATCCAGACCCAAACAAAGAGACCAAGGTGTCAGCCGATGAATCTTCCTACGGACTAGGAGTGCTGCTGCTGAAGAAGATCAAAGAATGGATACCCGTTGCTTACACTTCCAGATCTCTCACACCGACCGAGCAGAGACACGCTCAAGTGGAAAAAGAAGCTCTGGGGCTGATATGGGCATGTGAAAGATTCAGAGACTTTCTCATTGGTCAACACTTTCAGCTGGAAACTGACCACAAACTGCTCCAAAGTCTTCTGGGGAACCAATATTGGGACAACCTTCCCCCACAAATGCAACGCTTCAGGATGAGACTTATGACATACTCTTATACGATTGCTCATGTCCCTGGAAATAGTCTGTGGACTGCAGACACGTTGTCACGTGCGCCAGTCAAAGCCAAAGCTACTGCTGCAAAAATGGAGCTCATGGAGAGAACAAATACATATGTGAATGCCATCATGGAACAGCTTCCAGCGAGTGTTTCCTACATAGACAATCTGAGAGAACAACTCAAAGCCAACAGTGTGTGCTCAAAAGTCATGACAATGTGTCAGAAAGGATGGTCGGAGTTCAGCGGATGCAAAGGACCGCTGAAACTGTACTGGGCAGAACGCGCTTTTCTCACAATGCACAACGGTCTTCTGTTGAAAGGAACAAGACTTTTAATTCCATCAGCCTTACGAAATGATGTCCTCACTAAGCTGCACGAGGGTCATCAAGGTGTGGTCAAGTGCAGAGAATGCACCCAACAGGCTGTGTGGTGGCCTGGACTCAGCCAGCAACTGAACGAACTTGTGCTTAACTGCAGGACACAGATCAGAGGGCACAAACCACACATAACCACTCATACCATCATAACTTCCTGAGAGACCTTGGCAAAGACTGGGAGCGGACTTGTTCACTCTGAAATGCACCACCTACCTGCTAGTGGTGGACTACTCCTCAAGGTGGAAATTGCAAACCTGTCACTAACAAAGTCTGCAGACGTCGTAGTTCATCTGAAGTCCATCTTCGCCCACCATGGGGTACCTGAGATCCTGGTTACGGACAATGGGCCTCAGTTCTCTGGAAGATCCCTTTCCGACTTCGCTGCAGAGTATGAATTTTGCCATGTCACCAGCAGTCCAAAGTTCCCGCAAAGCAACATAGAGATGGAACGCGCCGTTCAGATGGTGAAGAACCTCCTCAAGAAAGCAGCTGACCCTTACCTTGCTTTGCTGGCCTATCGGTCAACCCCACTCCAGAATAGCTTCAGCCCTGCGCAACTGCTGATGGGACGACAGCGTCGTACCACAGTGCCAAAACTCCCATCGCTGCTAGACCCATCAATCCCAAACACAGGTGTGGTCAGCTCAAAGGAAAAGGAGAGAAGGAGTGCGGATCAGCAACGCTTCAACAAGCGTCACAGAGTCAGCAACCTCAGCAGACACCCACCTGGAAAACAGGTGTTGATGACGGACTCAAATCACAGGAACAGTGCTGAGGGAACATGCAATACCACAATCCTACATAGTGGAAGTTCCCCACGGTTCTGTCCACAGGAACAGATATCACCTCATCCCTATGGATGGACCTGAGAACAACAACGCTACGCAGGTTCAAGTGTCTTCACCACTCTGACACACCAACACCCAAGGTAATCCTGGATGTACCTGCTACATCCAGAACAAGGTCTGGGCGAGCAATAGTTAAACCTCAAAGACTGGACTTTTAAATCAGAGCAAAAACAAAAAAGACTGAGCTCAAAGTAAAAAATAAAATAAAAAATAGGACAAAACAACAGCTGTCAAGTTGTTACAGTTCTAATTTACCTGTGGGGTACATTTGTGTTAAAAGAAATGAGAGATGCATTTTGGGTTAAAGTTTACAGAAAATATTTTACAATCATGACTATGTTGAAATGTTCCAGAAGAACTAGACAGGAACAGACGTACTGACATAAAAAGGCAGAATAATCCCTTAGACCTACCGACATAAAGACATAATAATACCTTGAGGTTTTTTGAGACAAAGGCAGTGTACCATTTATCTTCTGAAAAGGGGAGATGTGGTGTTATTTGCATATTGCATCCTGATTAGCATATGACCAATGGCGTCTGGGGAACGTAGGGGTTCATGAAGAAAGCATTGCTCTCTCTCTCATGTGGCTGGTAATGTGAAGCTAGCAATAAATTTGCCTTCATAAAATATATACTGTTAGTAGTTATTTTACTCACGTACAGACAAGTTTGATTACACGACAGTGATCAGCTCAAGCATGCGATAGAAACTGTCTACCGTACATGATTAATCGACTGATGCAGTGCAAAAAAATATTTAACGAAACAAAACTTTAAAATATATATTATATTGTTAAAAATTACACCGAATTAACTTAGTCGGTCCGTGCATCGTTTTCTTCTAGTTGCTGGCAGTAGCAAGAGTACAACAGCAGCCTTGGAGAAGACTATCGTGCAACTGTTGCGTCACCCTCTCCTCGCGAAAAAGTGCCCGGCATGCACGCAAAAGGTGATGAATGCCATTGCCAACTTGAGTTTCCACTACGATACATTTGTGCACGGTCGGCATCACAGAGCAAAACAGTAGTTAATTTGAAATCATGCAATGCGTTACATAATGTATCAATTTAAGGACATTATATACGTCTGTATTACCTGTGCAAAGTGTCCTTGATGGTGTTAAATGTTACTCTTCATATGTATTTTTTGGCATGTGCTGGTTCTGCAAACTAAGTCTACTTTCTTCAACAAGAAAACAAGTTTGTGCAAAATGTTCTTACTTACTGGTTGCTAAAGCGTTGATATGGCACTGTCCACGGTTTCAGCATTGGCCGACTTCCCAGATGCTTTCAATAGGTTCAGTGAGGAAGAGAAAGCCGAGCGAATCAAAAGAAAGCCGGCACGTGAGACCGCCCACTACTGTTTGCTTTTACCAGAGACACTTTCGAGGAGATGGAAAACTCAATTGGCAGTTTATTATCGGCCATTGTGTATGATGCCCATGCAACTTCAATGAGCCGCGTGGTGCACTCTGTGATTTTGGGACAAGTAGAGCTCTCCTTCAAGGAAAGAAATGGAGTCAGTTGGGCGCTAGCTCAAAAACCCAACATTAGCATGTATTTCGTCAACAAGAAGTACATTACACATATATTCCAAGATGTGAGATAATTAACTTGCTATCTGTAATATTGTATAGCTTTGGAATCGTGACATTATATACTTTCGAGGAAAATATGCACGTTTATCTACTCATACCCTGACTTTGAGAAGGGATTACGTGACGATTAGCTTCCACAGGGTGCTGGGTGGGGCGTTATACGTCCCTGCATTAATTTACCCATTTGATTCTTATCTCTTCCTTTCTCTAATATCTCTGCTTTTACGTAACCCCAGAGGCGAAGAGGTGAGATGCCCAACTCGGCAGAAGAAATGTCCAGCAGGTGGCGTTCTTTCGTTGCTTCGCCCACCAAGCAAGGAATTTTTGTGTGGAGATCAGTGAGAGTGTCGAATTTGGTGGCTTATTTGCTAGGTGAGGTTTATTTGATCTAATATAAGTTTCGTAATTATTAAATTGTTACGAGTGTACTGAGATAAGTAGGACACGTGACATCCCGGCAACTTTCAGAAAAAATACTATATCGGAGTTACTATACTATACCGCCCCCAACTGCATTGCCTTTTTGACAGTGAGACAAATGACATCTATTTTTACATATACATGACCTATTTATGTCCATATTAATATTTTATTTCATACAAAGTGGTTGCTCATGATGGTAGGTTTTAGAAAGGAGTAGGGCACTTTTTAAAATCTGACTTATAAATCACATCCTCTTCTAAACAGCTGAGCTTGAACAGTTTTGTATTATAAAGATCTGTGAATTTGCGCCGCTCAGCGCCAAATTGAACCTCGTGAACAAAAAGGTTGACTCCGCCTTTTCTATATTTGAGTTACCTATTGTATCACCAATCACACAGGGTAATTTGGATTTCCGCCTAACATCTGGCCAATAAGACGACAGTAAGGAGTGATCACTGTCAATTTCCGCACGTGAAGCCCAGAGAGTTCCAGAAACCGGCCTTTCTTAATTTAGCGTTAGCCTTTACAGTACATTCTACAGCGTGGATTAACTGAATAGCAAATGTTTACACCATGACTGCTATAAAGGCATTAAACCCGAAAGCTGAGGTAGCACGTGCTCAAGCCGCTCTTGCAGTAAATATCAGTGCTGCTCGGGGTCTTCAGGATGTGCTCAAAAGTAATTTGGGACCAAAAGGAACAATGAAAATGTGAGTGCAACTGGCCATGCTCGCTAGCAGTTAGCATGCTACTGCTACTACTTTAGCTAACATCGTGGTATCCTGGCAGCCAGTAGACCATTTGTGGTATTAGATATGTTTATTTTGTCAGATCCATTGTACGCAGTAGTTTCTCTAAGAAACTATGTTAGCTTTTTGATAGATAGTGGATTTCCTAGCCACCTCCAAAATACGTAGCTACGGTTAGCTAAATTATAGCTAGCTATCTGAATTATCATCAGGGAGTGGTTTTACAATTGGCACTGGATTATTTGACCAATCAATTTCTATTAACTATAACGGATAATCAGCAGATACCTAAATCATTTGGAGACTGCTATAACTGAAAATCTGGCTATCAGTTTATATACAACTAGTCTCATTGTTTTCTAGCTATACTCGTGATTAGAGACATTAGTGTACAATGCATCTAGTCATGTTTTAAATATCCATTTGTTGAGCCTCTAACAAATTATGTTTTGTGTGTTTGTTTGCAGGCTTGTATCAGGGGCTGGTGACATAAAGCTGACCAAAGATGGTAATGTCTTGTTGCACGAAATGGTAAGACAAATATCCCATGAGTTTGATGTACAGTTAACGCCCATGTGTGCTTTTAATTTTTTTTTAGCTCCCATGGATTTTACTCTGTGCTACAGTAAAGTGTGGTCTGTAACCTCTGCATTGGAGGAGTTGCATTCTCCTCCACATGTATTCAGTAGACCAGTACATCTTCATCTAACATCTGTAACCTTACTAATTGTGAGATGTGTTGCCTTATAGTCTTGCTTTGACACTAAAGTTTTGTCTTCAATCAGCAAATCCAGCATCCGACAGCATCCTTGATTGCCAAAGTGGCTACGGCACAGGATGACATCACAGGTGATGGTACAACATCCAATGTGCTCATCATTGGAGAGCTCCTGAAACAAGCTGACCTCTACGTGTCAGAGGTGAGATGGGGCTTGGGGGAAGCCCCCAACATGTAATTTAAATAGTTTCCTAGATAAAAGAAGGGATTTTGATAAAGCATTTCATTTTAGCAAGGTTGTGTGATGACTTAAAATTATTTAATTGATAAATGTAGAATCGGTGCCACTAAAGCAGGTTGCATAATCTGCATCCCAGTACCATTAGTTAACCCCCTATTCCTGTTTTTTTTCTGTCTTTGCCTCCAAAAAGGGTCTCCACCCACGGATAATAGCAGAAGGTTTTGAGGCAGCCAAGGATAAGGCTCTGAAGGTGCTCGAGGAGATGAAGGTGACCAGAGAGATGGACAGAGAGACCCTCATCCACGTGGCCCGCACCTCCCTCAGGACCAAGGTCCACGCCGAGCTGGCTGATCTCCTCACAGAGGTGTGTGTTTGTGACGGGAATACAGATATGCATCTGTTCTTCAGATACCTTTAAAACATAAAGTAGGGGCGTGGATCAGAAAACCAGTCACTATCTGGTGTGACCACCATTTGGCTCATGCAGGGCGACATCTCATTCACAGAGAGTTGCTCAAGCTGTTGATTGTGGCCTTTGGAATGTTGTCCTACTCTTCAATGGCTGTGCGAAGTTGCTGGATATTGGCATGAACTGGAACACGCTGTTGTACATGTCGATTCAGAGCAACCCAAACATGCTCAATGGGTGACAGGTCTGGTGAGTATGCAGGCCATGGAAGAACAGGAACATTTTTAGCTTCCAGGAATTGTGTACAGATCTCTTTTATTTTTTCTATTTAACCTTTATTTAACCAGGTAGGCTAGTTGAGAACTAGTTCTCATTTACAACTGCGACCTGGCCAAGATAAAGCAAAGCAGTGCGACAGAGTTACACATGGAATAGACAAACGTACAGTCAATAAAACAATAGAGAAAGTCTATATACAGTGTGTGCAAATGAGGTAGGATAAGGGGGTGAGGCAATAAAAGGGGTGTAGTGGCAATTATTACGGTATGGCAAATTAAACACTGGGGTGATAGATGTGCAGAAGACGAGTTTGCAAGTAGCGGTACTGGCGCGCAAAGGAGCAAAATAAATAACAATATGGGGATGAGGTAGTTAGATGGGCTATTTACAGATTCTGTGCAGTGGTCTGTGAGCTGCTCTGACAGCTGGTGCTTAAAGCTAGTGAGGGAGATATGACCCTCCAGCTTCAGTGATTTTTGCAGTTTGTTCCAGTCATTGGCAGCAGAGAACTGGAAGGAAAGGTGGCCGAAGGAGGAATTGGCTTTGGGGGTGACCAGTGAAATATACCTGCTGGAGCGTGTGCTGCTATGGTGACCATTGAGCTGAGATTTGGCGGGGCTTTACCTAGCAACGACTTATAGATGACCTGGAGCAAGTGGGTTTGGCGATGGATATGAAGCGAGGCCAACCAACGAGAGCATACAAGTCGCAGTGGTGGGTAGTATATGGGGCTGTGTCTGCATTCAAATTGCTGTCCATAAAATCCAATTTGGTTTGTTCGTAGCTTATGCCTGCCCATACCACAACCCTACCGCCACCATGGGTCACTCTGTTCACAACGTTGACATCAGCAAACCGCTCGCCCACACAACGGCATACATGCTGTCTGCCATCTGCTCGGTTCAGTTGAAACCAGGATTTATCTGAGAAGAGCACACTTCTCCAACGTGCCAGTTGACATCGATGGTGAGCATTTGCCCGCTGAAGTCGATTACGACACTGAACTGCAGTCAGGTCAAGACCCTGGTGAGGACAACGAGCATGCAGATGAGCTTCCCTGAGACGGTTTCTAACAGTTTGTGCAGAAATTCTTAGGTTGTGTGAACCCACAGTTTGATCAGCTGTCCGGGTGGCTGGTCTCAAGATCCCGCAGGTCAAAAAGCTGGATGTGGATGTCTCGGGCTGCCGTGGTTACACGTGGTCTGCTGTTGAGGCCGGTTGAATGTACTGCCAAATTCTCTAAAACAACGTTGGAAGTTGCTTATGGTAGAGAAATTAACATTTAAATTATCTGGCAACAGCTCTGGTAGACATTCCTGCAGTCTGCATGCCAATTGCATGCTCCCTCAACTTCAGACATCTGTAGCATTTTGTTGTGACAAAACGGTACATTTTTAATGGAATTATTGTCCCGAGCACAAGGTACACCTGTGTAATCCGCTTCTTGATATGCCACAACTGTCAGGTATATGGATTCTCTTGGCAAAGGAAAAATGGTCACTAACAGGGATGTGAACAAAATTTGAGAGAAATAAGCTTTTTTGTGCATATGGAAAATTTCTGGGACGTTAGTTCAACTCATGAAACATGAGACCAACACTTCCATGTTGCATAAAAAATAAATGCAATTTCTGCCCTGCTAGAGCTGCCCTGGTCAACTGTAAGTGCTGTTATAGTGAAGTGGAAACGTCTACGAGCAACAACTGCTCAGCTGCGAAGTGGGAGGTCACAGAATGGGACCATCGAGTGCTGAAGCACACAGCGTGTAAAATCATTGTCTGTCCTCGGTCGCAACACTCAACCAAGTTCCAAACTGCCTCTGGAAGCAACGTCCGTACAATAACTGTTCGTCGGGAGTTTCATAAAATGGGTTTCCATGGCCGAGCAGCCGCACACAAGCCTAAGATCACAATGCCAAGCGTGTGTAAAGCTCGCCGCCATTGGACTCTGGAGCAATGGAAACACGTTCTCTGGAGTGATGAATCCCGCTTCACCATCTGGCAGTCCGACAGACAAAACGGGGTTTGGCGGATGCCAGGAGAACGCTACCTGCCACAATGCATAGTGCCAACTGTAAAGTTTGGAGGAGTAATAATGCTTTGGGGCTTTCATGGTACAGGCTAGGCCCATTAGTTCCAGTGAATGGAAATCTTAACGCTACAGCGTACAATGACATTCTAGATTCTGTCGCCACAGTTTCGGAATGTCCCTTTCCTGTTTCAGCATGACAATGCGGTGCACAAAGCGAGGTCCATACAGAAATGGTTTGTTGAGATTGGTGTGGAAGAACATAGCCCTGACCTCAACCCCATCTAACATCTTTGGGATTAATTGGAACGCTGACTGCGAGCCAGGCCTAATCGCCCAACATCAGTGCCCAACCTCACTAATGCTCTTGTGGCAGAATGGAAGCAAGTCTCTGCACCAATGGTTCAACATCTAGTGGAAAGCCTTCCTAGAAGAGTAGAGGCTGTTTTGGTAAAGGGGGGACCTTTAATGCCCAGGATTTTGGAATGAGATGTTCGACGAGCAGGTGTCCACATACTTATGGCCGTGTAGAACAGGGATGGGCTACTGTAGTCCTCGGGGCCGGAGTGGTCACACACTTTTCCCCATCCCTAGCGCAAACGGACAAATCTTTTTTCTTTTTTAAATTAATATATTTATTTTTTAAGTCAATTGCATTTTAAACTGAATATCATGATTAGTTGGTCTATTGGAATCTGGTGTCACACTTTTGCCCCAGCTAACACACCCATCAGGCCCTCGAGGACTGGAGTTACCCATCCCTGACTTAAAGCATTTACTTGAGCTTGGCTGATGTGGGACTTTTTTGGTGGGGCTCTTCCATGCACCAGACAAGCTTAATCAAGCAATGCTCTACTTGTCATTTGATTGTATGATCAGGACATCTAACTTCACTCCCTTTACTTGGGGGATATTTTTCAGGCTGTGGTGGATGCTGTGCTGGCTATCCACAGACCCAATGAGCCTATTGACCTGTTCATGGTAGAGATCATGGAGATGAAGCATAAGACTGACAGCGACACACAGTGAGTGTACATATCACTTTCCCTCATATACCGTCACTGACAATGCATACATTTGAATTGTGTCCAACATTGTAACCTTTTCTGTCCCCTCCCTAGGCTGATCCGAGGCCTGGTATTGGACCACGGCGCCCGCCATCCAGACATGAAGAAGCGGGTGGAGGACGCCTTTGTGCTCACTTGCAATGCCTCTTTGGAATATGAGAAAACGTCAGTATAATGTTAGCGCAGCTATCTTTGGCTTTTACTAGGTGGACTAAATGTGTAGGCATGGATGAATTCTGTGTTACGGTCAGTAGTAGATCCAGTCAGACACCATGCAAAAGCATCCTTTCACTACTTCTTTACTAAGGGTGAGTGCTGACCTGTGCCTCATCTACTCCATGGAGAAGTGAATACAAGTCCTGCAGTTTAGTTAATTTCAGAGATGTGGCAATGCTCTTTTTAAGCAGGAATGATTTTTGGTCACTGGAAAGTCAATATTATAGGACGTAGCTACTACAGTAAAGGGGCTTGTAGTGTGACCGCCTATGTTGGTATACTTTCCCAATAGTGTCCTGTGAAAAGAGCATGGATTTCTGAACTGTCAGTTCACATAAACCCCTGCTTTACTTTCAGTGAGGTGAACTCTGGCTTCTTCTACAAGAGTGCTGGCGAGAGGGAGAAACTGGTGGCTGCTGAGAGGAAGTTCATCGAGGAGCGTGTGAAGAAGATCATCGAGCTCAAGAACGCAGTTTGTGCTGATAACAGCAAGGGCTTTGTGGTCCTCAACCAGAAGGTATGACTAGGAAGTTAATTTATTCACTGGCGAAGATCACATTTCCAAAATATGTTTTATCTTCAATCTTTCAAAGAACATTTTTTGAAGACTCAGGCAATACTAACTTATTAACCAGAAGTGTCTGACAGCACAGTGAACACCCTTGTGTGCTTTCTTTGTAGCTCCCTTGGATTTTACTCTGTGCTACAGTAAAGTGTGGTCTGTAACCTCTGCATTGGAGGAGCTGCATTCTCCTCCACATGTATTCAGCAGACCAGTACATTCAGTATTGCAGCATATTAAAACTGATTTGAATTACATTTGGATTCATTAAATATATATATTTTTTAATTACTTATTACAGGGCATTGACCCATATTCCCTGGATGCTCTGGCCAAAGAGGGCATTGTAGCTCTGCGTAGGACCAAGAGGAGGAACATGGAAAGGTACAATAACTATATAGCTTTCCTCAATCTTTGTTTACAAGCTTGAACAGTGCATATTGGAGAGGTACTCTAGTGCATGGACGAATTCTGTGTTACTCTTGTCAGTAGTAAAATCAGTCAGACACCATGCAAAAGCATATTTTCACTCCTACTTTACTAAATGTGAGTGCTGTCCTGTGCCTCACCTACTCAGTGGAGGAGTGAATACAATGTTGTGTGTGTGTGTGAGACTAATGTAATATTTGAGTGTCTTGCTGACCATTTTACCCCGTCTCCCCCCAGACTCACCCTGGCCTGTGGAGGTATCGCCATGAACTCTTTCGAAGACCTCACCCCAGAATGCCTGGGCCAGGCTGGTCTGGTCTATGAACACACCCTGGTGAGTTAACGTGCTGGGTCTTTACCTTTATACCAGGACAAACCGTCAAATGGTCTGTACCAGTTTCTAAAACATTTGGTACAGAATTCCTCCTGGTGTGGGTGGGTGGAATCACTGGCCACATTCACCCCACTAAGTGAGGATACAAAAGGGGCCTAATCAGCTTGCCATGCCTCTTCTTTCCAATACTATGAAAATCTATGATTTGGTAAAAATTGTTATGTCAAACATGTAATATTGTGGTTTATCATGAAGTTAAATATGTAGTGGTTTCTCCCCCAATACAGGGTGAGGAGAAGTACACATTCATAGAGAAGTGTGGAAACCCCCTGTCGGTGACCCTGCTTGTGAAGGGACCCAACAAACACACCCTGACCCAGATCAAAGACGCAGTCAGGGATGGGCTTAGGGCCGTCAAGAACGCCATCGAGGACGGTACGTACTGCTGCAATGGAAGTTCATCTGACACTAGGGAGGATTAATCAAACTCAGCAACTATTTGAATCCAGCTCTACTATCACTGATATTGAGTGGGGGAGAGTTTGGTTTTATCAAGATGGGACTGATTCTGTAATGATGCTGGAATAGATTTGTAGGCATGGATGAATTCTGTGTTACTCTGTCAGTAGTAGATGCAATCAGACACCATGCAAAAACATTCTTTCACTACTTCTTTACTAAAGGTGAGTGCTGACCTGTGCCTCGCCTACTCCTTGGAGAAGTGAATACAAGTAGCTAGTTTAAGTGCATACTAAAACTCTTCAGGAACAGCCCACTGTAAAGTCTTCCCTGTGGAATGATGAGAAGTCTGTGGTCAGATGGCATCCATTCACATTTTCAAACACCGCTCTGCCTCAAATCACTTAATTTTGTGTGTATAATAATACCTTTTAGAAATCCTTTTGTTTTTCAGTGTGTGCCTACCCATATCAACGACTGATCTCTTCAGTGTTGCTTATCGGCCAGTCAGCTGTTGTTCAGAGTCTGATCCCAATGTTGACTTTGCAGGCTGCGTGGTGTCAGGTGCTGGGGCCTTCGAGGTGGCTGTGCATGATGCTCTGATAAAGCACAAACCCTCAGTGAAGGGCCGGGCTCAGCTGGGTGTGCAGGCTTTTGCTGATGCCCTCCTCATCATCCCCAAGGTATGTAATGACTCTTAAAGTTATTTATTTTTGTCAATGCCTTCCGTGCTTTGGCATTCTATTGATATAACATCTATTTAACTCTGACAATGAATGAAATCAGCTTTTAGTTAAGAAAAGTCTTAGCAATAGATCTAAGTACTGCTGACTGTTTCTTTCTCTCCAGGTACTAGCCCAGAACTCTGGTTATGATCCTATGGAGACCCTGGTCAAACTCCAGACTGAGTACAAAGAGAGTGGTCAGCTGGTTGGAGTCGACCTGAGCTCTGGTATGGAATTTAACCTCAAACTGAGGATATGGATTTATTTCACATCATACTCATTTCCTATGTCAAAACCAAAATATTAAAATCACTTTAAATTGACCAATTTTTGTTTTCTTTAGGTGAACCAATGGTCGCTTCGGAAGCTGGGGTTTGGGATAACTACAGTGTTAAGAAACAACTCCTTCACTCATGGTAAGAACAACACACCCTTTTAATCTCAATTCAGTATGACCCTTCAGATTTAAGATTCAATGACCCTTTGTATTAAACTGTTATTGATTTGTTTTCTGTCCACAGCACGGTAATAGCCAGCAATATCCTGTTGGTGGATGAGATCATGAGAGCAGGCATGTCATCCCTGAAGGGTTAAGGTCAGAACCGATGACCGAGATGAGCTCTTGTGGATGACTACCACTTCAGATACTAGTTATTAGAGCAGCCTCGTAGAATAACTAGGGGAATAAATGGACCAGTATTAGGTTCTCATCCTAGGTGGTGATTGGAGAATTATCTTGTTCCCCTGCTTGTTGACATGTCCGTTCTGTCGTATTATACATGGATGGACACTTTCATCCCACGTGTTCATTTTTGTTTAGTTTTTTTGTTATGGATCATACCAAGAATGTATAAACCTCACTCTTAGTATGTAATAAACCTGTTGCTTGGCTTTGCGTTTGCAGCTCATTATAATCAATCATAAGTTATACATTTTGCACCAATCACATACATCAATCAGGTTGAGATTTAATAAATACAATTAATCAATGTTAGCATACAATTAAAGTCTTCTCATGCTCCCTTAAACAGTTTACAGTACATGACCAAGTACAGTATAACCCACACTATGTCAAAATAAAAATGTACATGCCGGGTTCATTGCACATACTGATCGAAGGGGAGATTCACTAGCACTAAGAAGCTTTGCATGCAGAGCAATTGTCTTTTACATAACTCTATGCATATGTAATTTGAGGCTCATATGGTTGAAATTACCTTTAACACTATCTAGGAATAATTCAGTAGGGAGCAACATTTCAGAATACATCTATATACTAGACTGGACACCATACTCATGTTGGAAAAGAATAGAGAGCCTGGATGTGTGCACTATTTCCATCTCTGAATTTTCTGAGACCTGCAATACTGTATAAGCCATAGAAAAGTGATAACATTTCACTGTGGATGTCGTCTAGCTATTTGTTCCATTATGTCCTAAATACAGATGAATATTCCTCAGTGCAGGTGTTGGAGGGTATGGTTCTAGGATATTTCCTAAGTCTTTTAAAATCAATCCATAATTTAAAAGTGATTCTTAAGCCTCTGGGACCCCCCAGACGTATCACAATTTTGTATCGCTAAACGAGCTCACCTATTCAAAGGCCTGATTAGTGACGAGTTGAATCAGGTGTGGAATAGATCAAATACATGGAACGGCTGGAGGTCCCTGAGGAGAGGTTTGAGAACCACTGGTTTAAAAGACATACCAGTCAAGTGACAAATAGCTGCAATCCATTAGCATGGATTTTCACCAACCCTCCTTTCTGATACAAAGAACAAGCTATATCTATAAAGTATCCAACCCAAAGTTTTTTTTATTATTGCGTCACACCAATGCTTTAATCAGCCCAATTTTAGACAGATGGAGTCAAATCCTGAGCCGAGGCTAATGACATACCAGCCCAATTCTGTCCTTTCTCCAGATGTGTGTAGCCGTACACCACACATTTAAAACCTTTGGATTTTAAAAGGATAGAGAATTGAGACAGATGGCAAGCTTATGTAGAGTCCCACCTCCCTCTTAGGACCTGGACTGAGAAACAGCATCATTACCAGGAGTGCATGGAGGAGTCCTCGGGCTCTGCAGCCATGGACAGCAAGATGGCCTTGGGAGTGTTCTCGAACAGGGCAGCTCTGTTCTGGGTCTGTCCCTTCTTGACCCAGTGGCCATAGATCTTGAAGGCACAGGCGTCAATTAGCTTGCGGATGGGCTTGATGGCGTACGGGTCACTCTTGATCACCTCCTTGGTGATCGGCTTGGCGCGGCGGTAATTACAGTAGATGCGCATCACGGCCAGCACTGTCATGCAGACGACCTGGTGACATGGTGAGAATGTGTTGGTTCTATGTACAGTCTTGGCTAAATGTTTTGAGAATGACAAATATGAATTTTCTAAGTCTGCTGCCTCAGTGTCTTCAGATATTTGTCAGATGTTACTATGGAATACTGAAGTATAATTACAAGAATTTCATAAGTGTCAAAGGCTTTTATTGACAATTACATGAAGTGGATGCAAAGTCAATATTTGCAGTGTTGATCCTTCTTTTTCAAGACCTCTGCAATCCGACCTAGCATGCTGTCAATTAACTTCTGGGCCACATCCTGACTGATGGCAGCCCATTCTTGCATAATCAATGCTTGGCGTTTGTCAGAATTGGTGGGTTTTTGTTTGTCCACCCGCCTCTTGAGGATTGACCACAAGTTCTCAATGGGATTAAGGTCTGGGGAGTTTCCTGACCATGGACCCAAAATATCGATATTTTGTTCCCCGAGCCACTTAGTTATCACTTTTGCCTTATGGCAAGGTGCTCCATCATTCTGGAAAAGGCATTGTTCGTCACCAAACTGTTCCTGGATGGTTGGGAAAAGTTGCTCTCGGAGGATGTGTTGGTACCATTCTTTATTCATGGCTGTGTTCTTAGGCAAAATTGTGAGTGAGCCCACTCCCTTGGCTGAGAAGCAACCCCACACGTGAATGGTCTCAGGATGCTTTACTGTTGGCATGACACAGGACTAATGGTAGCGCTCACCTTATCTTCTTTTTTCCAGATGCCCCAAACAATCGGAAAGGGGATTCATCAGAGAAAATGACTTTACCCCAGTCCTCAGCAGTCCAATCCCTGTACCCTTTGCAGAATATCAGTCTGTCCATGATGCTTTTCCTGGAGAGAAGTGGCTTCTTTGCTGCCCTTCTTGACACCAGGCCATCCTCAAAGTCTTCGCCTCACTGTGTGTGCAGATGCACTCACACCTGCCTGCTGCCTGTACTGGTGGTTCCCCAATCCCGCAGCTGAATCAACTTTAGGAGACGGTCCTGGCGCTTGCTGGACTTTCTTGGGCGCCCTGAAGCCTTCTTCACAACAATTGATCTGCTCTCCTTGAAGTTCTTGATGATCTGATAAATGGTTGATTTAGGTACAATCTTACTGGCAGCAATATCCTTGCCTGTGAAGCCCTTTTTGTGCAAAGCAATGATGACGGCACATGTTTCCTTGCAGGTAACCATGTTTGACAGAGGAAGAACAATGATTCCAAGCACCACCCTCCTTTTGAAGCTTCCAGTCTGTTATTCGAACTCAATCAGCATGACAGAGTGATCTCCAGCCTTGTCCTCGTCAACACTCACACCTGTGTTAACGAGATAATCACTGACATGATGTCAGCTGGTCCTTTTGTGGCAGGACTGAAATGCAGTGGAAATGTTTTTGGGGGATTCAGTTCATTTGCATGGCAAAGAGGGACTTTGCAATTCATCTGATCACTCCTCATAACATTCTGGAGTATATGCAAATTGCCATCATAGAAACTGAGGCAGCAGACTTTGTGAAAATAAATTTTTGTGTCATTCTCAAAACTTTTGGCCACAACTGTACATCAGACTGCATGTTAGGATTTATTTTACCTATGACTGCTATTACGGTGTCATATTGCCATCGATCCCAGTCAGTTCCGATATTGACATTTTAGAAAACTAATTTTCCATGAGGATTTCTGAACTCAAACATAAACCCCAACTGTGGTGTTGATTCCACATCACATGGGAATCTTTGTATAGTGTTGCTGCTCTTACCTTGAACCTCCTCTTGGGGGTGAAGTGTCGTACTTCAGCCACCACATACTGCTGGAAGAAGGGGTGGTTCAGGCAGTCTTGGGCTGTATAACGCTGATCTGGGTTTACCATCAACATCCTGGAGATCTGAAAACAGGGAGAGACATGAGGCAACATTTAAGGGGCAATCAAGGATTCCCCCCTCAAAAAAAGTGGCCATTCTGACAAACAGCTGAAGGATGCGACTGGAGAAATGTAGGCACTCTCAAATTAGGGGGAGGAGGAGGTAGCCTCGAGGTTAGAGGGGTGGAACCCCCGAGCTGCCAGCGAGGAAATCTGCAGGGAGTGAGCCTTCAATATCCCGTATACAACCTATCGCCGTTCTGCCATTGAGCAAGGCACTACCCCTTGTGCCCCAGGTGCACTGCTCCCAGCCTGTGATGTGTGTCAGATTGGGTACTGTGACAGCAAAAAATAAACAGTATCCGTGCAAATGGACCAATGAAGTGGATTCATTGACAGAGCTATGGATGCATCTGACTATCCTTGAGATCAGAAGTATAGTTTTAACCATGTTTTGAAGCTACAGTGTTAATCATTCCAAACCCACTAGGTCTTTGATAGTGTCGGACCGGTCGTCCCATTCAGGAGAAGATAAGTCGTAGTTCCCAGCTAGGATCATACGAAGCATCATCATCTGTTTTCTGTGCCAGAAGGGAGGGGATCCAGCCAGCAAGGTGTACAAGATCACCCCTGAACTCCATCTGGAATCACAATAAATCATCAGGATTATAGTAATACTTTTTCTAGGACTTTATTTCACCATATAATATACAGGTAACTGCCAAAATAGTGGAAACATGAGTAAATGAGGAATACAAAGTATATTGACAGAAGTTGCTTCCACACAGGTGTGGTTTATGAGTTAATTAAGCAATTAACATCCCATCATGCTTAGGGTCATGTATAAAAAGGCTGGGCAGGCTGTTATTTTGGCAGCAGGTAGCCTAGTGGTTAGAGCGTTGGACTAGTAACCGAAAGGTTGCAAGATCGAATCCCCGAGCTGACAAAGTAAAAATCTGTCGTTCTGCCCATGAACAAGGCAGTTAACCCACTGTTCCTAGGCCATCATTGAAAATAAGAATTTGTTCTTAACTGACTTGCCTAGTTAAATAAAGGTAAAATAATTAATAAATACCATGGCTATGCCTCCATAGGATGACAATGCCCCCATCCACAGGGCACGAGTGGTCACTGAATGGTTTGATATGCATGAAAACGAGGTAACCATATGCCATGGCCGTCTCAGTCACCAGATCGCAACCCAATTGAGCCTGAGACAACGTTTTACACCACCATCAAAAAAACACAAAATTATGGCATTTCTCGTGGAAGAATGGTGTCGCATCCCTCCAATAGAGTTCCAGACACTTGTAGAATCTATGCGAAGGTGCATTGAACCTGTTCTGGTGGCACAACGCCCTATTAAGACACTATGTTGGTGTTTCCTTTATTTTGGCAGTTAGCTGTTAGGTACCATGTAAAAACTAGGTACCAAGTAATATTAAACTAAATAAATACTATGGAAGAAGCTTAACTAAATGGATTCTTTTAGAAATAAATGTTGCACTTAAATGGTGATTAGCGATAATATTTCCATTAAAATAAATTAAGTGCTGGAGCAGTGGGAGGACAGAGAAGTTTTATGTACAGTATTTAACCAAGATCTGGTATCCAGCGCGTAGATGGAAAGGTGAATGGGTAGTTGTGTGTAATCGGAGTACTCACATGTCGACTGCAGTCCCGTATCCCCTGTGGTTGGGGTCCATGGAGCACTCAATGATCTCAGGAGCCAGATAGCCAGGGGTCCCACACACCTCTGGTGTAGAAAACAGATAGAGGGGGCATTGCTAGGTGAATATTAGTAATAATTAATATTCTCATAATTATGAGTACAATAAATGTATATGAAAGTCTCAAGCTGATACAGGAAACATCATAGTCTACTACAGTAATTGACTGTTCTTTGCATGTTTATCATTCAACCTGAACCTATATAGTATTTGTTGACAAACGTATAAGTGTGGATTGTATTTTACCACAAAAAACTGACTGCAGTTCCTTGTCTGAAGTTCTGTGCATGCTGAGAAGTCACAGCATCGGCTTTTGAAAGGTCAACACATGCTCCTAATGATTTGGGAACAGCAAATAGCTCAGCAAGTGTCCTGTTGCATCTTAACCTTTGCTTGAGCTAACGACAGGGACATGACAGAAGGGGAGTGGGTTGTGGACGAGGATTTAGGTACGTAGAAAGGGTTCCACTACATAGCACTGACAGCTAGTGTTCTAACTTAGCGCCACAGCGTTCAAAACATGAGACTTCCTTCCACTGACTGAGCAGCCAGTATGAAGCGCTCATTACCTTCCGCTATAATGCTTAATTCTATGTGGTATGCAATTATGGACATGGGGTATTCTGACGACTTTCTACAATGATTTCACTGCTAATTCAGTCAGAATGAGATTGAGTGGGACAGTAATTAACTAGATTTTCTTTGCCAGTCGTAGACCCCACATCTGTTAATAGAAACTACTAACTAACCGTTGAGTGTCTGTCCGGGCTCAATCTGCAGGGAGAAACCGAAGTCAGTGAGCTTGATGTCCATATTGTCATCCAGCAGGATATTCTCAGGCTTGAGGTCTCTGTGGATGATGTTCTGGTCGTGGAGGAATTTAACCACCTCTAGCAGGGCACGCATGATCTTCCTACAGGAAAATAGGGAAATGTTGTCCTTCTGATCTATATCTCTCACACTCCCTAAACATGCAAGACTCTTCCCATTAGGGCCAAACTAACTAGCCTCAAATCACTCAAATTCTAAAGCACTCACACAGCAAATCTCTCAATGTCCCTCAAATGTCTTAATGAACCCCTCAACCCCAAACAGTCTTGTCCAGATATACATTTTTGAGGGGACCGAACCCAGATGTACGACAATAAGATAGTGAATGAATGTGTGTGAGGTAGAGTTTCTGACCTGGTCTCCTTCTCACTCAGAGTTACTTTTTCTGTGAGGTAGTCAAACAGCTCTCCTCTCTTCATCCTGGGAGAGAGACAGATTATATTGGTATGCATACATCCTGAGGGCCAGAAAGTGTAGAGTCAAATGTACTCTGTATAATCACTTTTCAGTGCACTAAATCATCAGTGCACTAAAAATGTCACTCTTCCTTGTATCTTGATTGAAAATTGTTTTTTAAATGTTTTATAAATATTTAAAAGATTCCTTGTTAAGAAATTAACAGATTACGTGATTGTATGCTGCAGAGTCTGTCTGGATACTTACAGGTCAAACACCAGGAAGAAGAAGGCTTTGGACTCATAGCAGTCCTTCAACTGGACTGTGGAGAGATTATAGGCCTGTTATGATGTATGTCTACAACCAGTAGAACAGATAGCCCAATTCTGATATTTGTTTCACAAATTGGTATTTTGACCAATCAGATCAGCTCTGAAAAGATCTGCTGTGAAAAGATCTGATGTGATTGGTCAAAAGATCAATTAGTGGGGGGAAAAAACAGAATTTGGCTGCCTGTGTAAACACAGCCATAGAGTTACACAGATGTTATATTATCAATTTGACCTTTTCTAGCTAAACAAGTGATGCGCAGTCAATATGGTTATGAAGCAGTAGAGGAGAGCAAATGCTAAAGTTGTCCAACCCTCTAGGATGCATAGACATAACCTTTGAACAAAGTTATTGTAAAATAACTTAAGAGATCCACGTCAATGTGCTCCACACTCCATATTAGACCAGATGAGTGAATAATGTTTTTATAGGGCCCATTTTCCGAATCCAGATTAAGCCTACTCCAGGAATAGGCTAGATGGATGTGTGAGTTTCTTCCTCAAGTTTTTTCAAGTAGTTTTGTTGTTATACACATTAAGTTCCATTAAAGTGTCAATAATGTACGCATTGTGGTGTTATTTTGCTTACTGATGTTGTCCATTCCATAGACTTTCTTGAGAATATCAATCTCTTTCACTGTGGCCTCTTTGATCTCCTCGATCTCTGCAGCCGAGATCTTGTCAGAAGGAGTGACGTCAATGATTTTGACCGCATAGTCCTGTTGGGTTTGTTTATGAATACAACGTCGCACCACGCTACTCACCCCCCTGAAGCACAAGGACAGAAAAACAAACAGCATCATATCTAAAGGTAGTAAATTACATCACACACATTTCAAGTTATTATTTTATTTGTACAGCTCAATACTCAAGTGGAACTTATTTTGTTAGATTTGTTCCATTGCAAAGAAACAACGGAAATGTGCACCACCAGGGATTTGAATCCACAACCCTCTGATCATCACTTTCTAGGATGTCATCTCGGACACCCAGAACTAAAATCTTGTGGAATTGCGTCAAATATTTAAGATTAAATTCTGTGGGGAGCATAGATGTACTATAATTACAAGGGAGACGTGTTAGAAAATGTACTAACGGGACTAGCGAAATCTCAAACTCTCTAAATTGAAATGTAGCTAGTTTCGTGCAAATCTATGGGCAAAATGTCCCCTCCCCTGTTCTGCGTACCAGAACAAAGTTCCTTGTTGGTCGTCGCGTTCCACAGTCTGTCGACAGATGCAACTACCATTTATGTTACGTGCATCTGTCCACGAGAGATTATATAGGATGTAATACAACTCTAAATAAACCAATACAGGACACAATGTGTATCTAATGCAGAACATATACTAGAGCTAAAATCTCACAAGGCTGAGACTGATTGTCTATCCCTATCAGATAAAATATTTGAAATATCTGAAGCACAGCTTTATATATTAAGGCAGCCTCAAAAACATGTTCATCCTTACCATTTTCTTTTTGAGAACCTTCTCCACCTTCTCTGTTAGTTGGAGTATGATGCTGGCAACAACAGGGTTGTGGTGGGTTTTATTCTCATGTGGCCCACATACTAAATGTGTTTTTTATGTACAAAAAACGATGATGAATTATCTTGTCTTTGATCTGTCCTGTCTTTGTTAACGTTCTGTGATACTTGTGAGAAACAATGGCAAAAAACTAAAATAAACAGGCAAAGCGTAAATACTGGACTAAGATTGAATGCTACTACACTCAGCTCTGACGCTTGTCAGATGTGGCAGGGCTTACAAACTATTACAGACTACAAAGGGAAACCCAGCCGCGTGCTGCCCAGTGACGCGAGCCTACCAGACGAGCTAAATGCCTTTTATGCTTGCTTCGAGGCAAGCAACACTGAAGCATGCATGAGAGCACCAGCTGTTCCAGACGACTGTGTGATCATGCTCTCCGTAGCCGATGTGAGCAAGACCTTTAAACAGGTCAACATTCACAAAGCCGCAGGGTCAGATGGATTACCAGGACGTGTACTCAGAGCATGCGTGGACCAACTGGCAAGTGTCTTCACTGACATTTTCAACCTCTGCCTGACGAGTCTGTAATACCTACATGTTTCAAGCAGACCACCATAGTGCCTGTGCCCAAGAACATTAAGGTAACCCGTGTGGTCCCGTGTGGCTCAGTTGGTAGAGCATGGCGCTTGCAACGCCAGGGTTGTGGGTTCATTCCCCACGGGGGGACCAGGATGAATATGTATGAACTTTCCAATTTGTAAGTCGCTCTGGATAAGAGCGTCTGCTAAATGACTTAAATGTAATGTAAAATGTAACCTGCCTAAATGACTACCGCCCCGTAGCACTCACGTCAGTAGCCATGAAGTGCTTTGAAAGGCACCTCCCTCTGCAACTGGATCCTGGACTTCCTGACGGGCCGCCCCCAGGTGGTAAGGGTAGGCAACAACATATCTGCCACGCTGATCCTCAACACGGGGGCCCCTCAGGGGTGCATACTCAGTTCCCTCCTGTATTCCCTGTTCACCCACGACTGCGTGGCCAAGCACGACTCCAACACCATCATTAAGTTTGCTGATGACACAACAGTGGTAAGCCTGATCACCAACAACAATAAAACAGCCTATAGGTAGGAGGTCAGAGACCTGGCAGTGTGGTGCCAGGACAACAACCTCTCCCTCAACGTGAGCAAGACAAAGGAGATGATTGTGGACTACAGGAAAAGGGGGGCCGAACACGCCTCTATTCACATCGATAGACTGTAGTGGAGCAGGTCAAGAGTTTCAAGTTCTTTGGTCTCCACATCACCAACAAACTATCATGGTCAAAACACCCCAAGACAGTCGTGAAGAGGGCACGACAAAACGTTTTACCCCTCAGGAGACTGATTTGGCATGGGTCCCCAGATCCTCAAAAGGTTCGACAGCTGCACCATCGAGAGCATCCTGACCAGTTGCATCACCGCCTGGTATGGCAACTGCTCTGCATCCGACCGTGAGGCGCTACAGAGGGTAGTGCGTACGGCCCAGTACATTACTAGAGGCCAAGCATCCTGCCATCCAGGATCTCAATACCAGGCGGTGTCAGAGGAAGGCCCCAAAAAATGTCACAGACTCCAGTCACCCAAGTCATAGACTGTTCTCTCTGCTACTGCACGGCAAGCGATACCGGAGCGCCAAGTCTAGGTCCAAAAGGCTCCTTAACAGCTTCTACCCCCAAGCTATAAGACTGTTGAACAATTAATCAAATGGCCACCTGGACTATTTACATTGTCACCCCCATTTGATTTTACACAGCTGCAACTCGCTATTTATCATCTATGCATAGTAACTTTACCCCTATCTACATGAACAAATGACCTTGACTAACCTGTACCCCCGCACATTGACTCGGTACTGGTACCCCCTGTATATAGCCTCTGTATTGTTATTTTATTGTGTTACTTTTTATTTGATTAGATTTTTTACTTTAGTTTATTTAGTAAATATTTTCTTAACTATTTTTTAAACTGTATTATTGGTTAAGGGCTTGTTAGTAAGCATTTCACGGTATGGTCTACCTACACCTGTTGTATTCGGCGCATGTGACAAATAAAATTGGATTTGAAAATAAAGCAATTTCTTTATCACACAAGTGGCCCCGTGTGAATCCGAGTGGGATGACATAATGACTACTAGCTGACCAATCACTAGTACTGTTCAGTGCCAAAACCTTTGTCCTAAAACACGCTCAAATGAATGCCGCCCAGCTCAACAATGCATAGTTTAGTTACGTAATGGCATACCTCTCTTGATTAACAAACAACACACAGTGATACGACACAAAGGATGTCCCTGATGACAGGGTTTAATGGTGAGTTCCCAGAACCCCAACTCCCTTCCATAAGCAGTCTAGACTGAGGGGTGGTCGATGTGTGTTTAGAGTTTCTGTTTTTTATTATTTCTGTTCTCGTCTGGTCCCAGATCATTTTGGGCTGTATAGCCAACTCATATGGTCCTTGTGATGCATTGCCAAACATTGTTGAGTTGAAATGCGAGTTTGTTACAGGTGTACAGCACAAACAGACCTGGGGCCAGGCTATTTCTATGCAGTGAATTAATAGAAAATACCTTCATGTTCTTTTTACCTCATGTACATGTAAACAATCCCAAATTACATACAAATGATACCATACCTTCCCAGGATCTCCTTGGGGTCATATTTGCCATAGAACTCCTGAGCTCCCACCCAATCCGGGATCTCGTCCTCTTTGGTCATGTTGGCGTGACTGGTTATCCAAGGAAACTAGACTATTGTACTGCTGCTGCTGACAACAAGCTGGGAACAAGAAAACACACGGCAAACTCACTTTCTCATTAAACTAAGCTGTATTTGTGAAGTTGATTGCCCTTTTAACAAAAGGTTTAGTAAGTTTGATTTTACTTATACAGTGAAATGTATGAAATTTAAAGTAAAAATGTAATTCCCCCTAAAATAATTCCATTCTAAACTAACAGCAATATAGGCAAGCACATAGGAGACAATTGATGTAGGTTTTTGGTGACAGTAGCCCAATTGTTTGACAATGGTTGTGTATGTATGTACAGTTGAAGTCGGAAGTTTACATACACTGAGGTTGGAGTCATTAAAACTTGTTTTTCAACCACTCCACAAATGTCTTGTTAACAAACTATAGTTTTGGCAAGTCGGTTAGGACATCTACTTTGTGCATGACACAAGTAATGTTTCCAACAAATGTTTACAGACAGATTATTTCACTTAAAATTCACTGTATCACAATTCCAGTGGGTCAGAAGTTTACATACACTAAGTTGACTGTGCCTTTAAACAGCTTGGACAATTCCATAAATTGATGTCATGGCTTTAGAAGCTTCTGATAGGCTAACTGACATCATTTGAGTCAATTGGAGGTGTACCTGTGGATGTATTTCAAGGCCTACCTTCAAACTCAGTGCCTCGTTGCTTGACATCATGGGAAAACCATGAGAAATCAGCCAAGACCTCAGAAAAAAAATTGTAGACCACAAGTCTGGTTCATCCTTGGGAGCAATTTCCAAATGCCTGAAGGTACCACGTTCATCTGTACAAACAATAGTACGCAAGTATAAACACCATGGGGACCCCTCAGCCGTCATACCACTCAGGAAGGAGACGCGTTCTATCTCCTAGAGATGAACGTACTTTGGTGCGAAAAGTGCAAATCAATCCCAGAACAACAGTAAAGGACCTTGTGAAGATGCTGGAGGAAACAGGTACAAAAGTATCTATATCCACAGTAAAACGAGTCCTATATCGACATAACCTGAAAGGCCGCTCAGCAAGTAAGCCACTGCTCCAAAACCGCCATAAAAAATCCAGACTACGGTTTGCAACTGCACATGGGGACAAAGATTGTATTTTTTGGAGAAATGTCCTCTGGCCTGATGAAACAAAAATAGAACTGTTTGGCCATAATGACCATCGTTATGTTTGGAGGAAATAGGGGGAAGTTTGCAAGCCGAAGAACACCATCCCAACCGTGAAGCACGGGGGTGGCAGCATCATGTTGTGGGGGTGCTTTGCTGCAGGAGGGACTGGTGTACTTCACAAAATAGATGGCATCATGAGGTAGGAAAATGATGTGGATATATTGCAGTACCATCTCAAGACATCAGTCAGGAAGTTAAAGCTTGGTCGCAAATGGGTCTTCCAAATGGACAATGACCCCAAGCATACTTCCAAAGGTGTGGCAAAATGGCTTAAGGACAACAAAGTCAAGGTATTGGAGTGGCCATCACAAAGCCCTGACCTCAATCCCATAGACAACTTGTGGGCAGACCTGAAAAAGCGTGTGCAAGCAAGGAGGCCTACAAACCTGACTCAGTTACACCAGCTCTGTCAGGAGGAATGGGCCAAAATTCACCCAATTTATTGTGGGAAGCTTGTGGAAGGCTACCTGAAACGTTTGACCCAAGTTAAACAATTTAAAGGCAATGCTACAAAATACTAATTGAGTGTATGTAAACTTCTGACCCACTGGGAATGTGATTAAAGAAATAAAAGCTGAAATAAATCACTCGACCATTATTCTGACATTTCACATTCTTAAATTAAAGTGGTGATCCTAACTGACCTAAAACAGGTTCATTTTACTGGGATTAAATGTCAGGAATTGTGAGAAACTGAGTTTAAATGCATTTGGCTAAGGTGTATGTAAACGTCCGACTTCAACTGTATGTATGTGTAAACAGAACAGGTAGACCCAGGATAGAGCTGCAGATGCCATGTTGAACTGGTTTAAATACGAGCTATATAATGACATTTAGAAGCTCCGCCCCCAGCCCCCTCCGTAGGTGGCCATGATCAGAGGGAAAGAACGTGTGACAGAATATAATAGATATAGCTAGGCTATTTCTCATTACACTAGGTTATTCATAAACCCATGAAAATATATATTTTTTTAAACAATATTGATTTAGCCTACGCATTATGCTGCGTTCAGGTACTAATCGGAACTAGGAAACTCGGAAATGTGCGACTTACTAACTGGTTGTAGTTATACACGTGCCGCGTGTATAAAGTCGGACATTTGAGTTTCCTAGTTACGACTGGCACGTGAATGAACGCAACATTATATAATGATTACATTTTTGTTAAAAGTATTCCAGAAATATTTTATGGACTAATAATAAATGTAACCATGCCCATATATAATTAATCTACCATCATAATGCATGCGAGCATTGAATTTTGTGGAATACACAAGATACAGTATTGTTCTGTTCTGAGTGGGTCGAGCATCATAAGCCTGTTACACAATTTCCAGCATTGTTACAAATTAACCGATTGAATCGCAAGCCATTTTGGAAACAAATCTTATAAAATCAGCCATCAACTGCTGTCGTGCATTTCACTCATCACTATTTGACCTTTTAAATCGCGGTCTTGTCAAGTTGAACAAACACGAAATTCCCACGATCAACACTCACCGTATCAATCAATGCGTGTTTAGTCCTTACAATGCAGTTAAATCCATCATAATTCAAACACTTCATAAAAATAAGGAACAAACGAGCAACTGGCTCACTAACGATATCAACACAGTTGGTAAATCTTCATGGTGGACTGTGCTAGATTAGGAAAAGGGCGAATGCTAATGTCAGATGCCAAAAATAAATCCGTGCTAGTTGAAGAGCACAGGCCTTTACGCATGTACACATATCTTCTTCCTATTCATGAAATAACACCTCGGTTTACATTCTAATCAGGACATCCCCGCTAATAGTTTGCATGCAACACCGTCTCAGATAATTGAATGGGCACAACAGGTGGCACATAAATGTACTGTAGTAGTACTTCAATAAAATAAAATAAAACTGCATACAAATAACTGCATGTTTTTCTTGCTCTAGTCTAGTGTTCCACAAGGATGATCCAATGTATGTAATACTTAATCACATTATCACTGTGTGCAAAAGAGCCATCAGGGATGAGAGAACAAGAGATACCAAGATTATTTAATGTGATTCACATCAGCTTTATTAGATCCTATGCTTGTTACAAGCAAATTGTGACTGTACAACCCTAATCCAGATATGATGGAAATGGGTGGACCAAGGGAAAAATTAAAACTTGCAACAAACCCAAAAAATCTAAACATATACATAACTTATTACAAGCTTCACAGCATCAACCGGAGAAATGCTTTTATTGTTCATATGATTAAGTTATTTGATCAACTGTCAAAACAAATGACTTGTTTAGTATTATTGTGTGTATGTGTGTTCAGCGTTGATGGGGTTGTTCGTCTCCCTCTCAGGACATCCCTGTGGAGGAAAATAAAAAAACATTACATTAGGGAACATTTTTTGTAGTTTTTACTTGATCGATTTAGTGAAGTCATTGAGATGGAGAGACAGATGAGAGGGACTCCAGGGGGCATGTGTGGTAGCAGCACTACCACTAGACCAGCCCCCAGCACAACATTAGGGAAAAAAAATTTAGCCAGTGACGCCCTCACTGGAAATGGGAGGGCAGTCCTTACAGTGAAATCAAAAGTGTGAGCACCTGGCATGAGCTCCTACATATTTCATGATTTAATGTCCCATAGTGCTATATCATCCTATGGCCACTCCGTGTATTGCATACATTTGTAGTTAAATATCTTGGGGACCAAGAATATTGAGTGTGACCCCGTAACTATTATGAACATATGAGGATATACATTAAAGTGGAACTGGCAGCCGTTTTAATTACTTTGCAGATATGA
Source organism: Salvelinus alpinus (assembly GCF_045679555.1). Lineage (NCBI taxonomy): Eukaryota > Metazoa > Chordata > Actinopteri > Salmoniformes > Salmonidae > Salvelinus > Salvelinus alpinus. The sequence continues at coordinate 20,531,377 of NC_092106.1, forward strand.
AACAAACAATCATAGCAGTAAAATATAACATTTCCAGTTTAAGTTTGAAAAATAGGTTATATTTAACTCAATTCCATGACAGAGAAAGCATTGTTGGCAGAATAGATGGATGCAGTTCAATTCATGGTTAATATAATTCACCAATACATTTCTTGTTAGTCCAACAAATACTGTTATCAGGGTACATTGTTTGCTTCCTCCAGCCATTAGGGATGCACGGTTTCAGTTTTAAAACTCAATATTTTGGACAAAAACTGACAAATGTAACTAAGGCTAGGAATGTTAATAGAATGAAACTAGCAAGTGCAATGTTCACAAATCAGTCATAACGTGGCTAATTGGCTAGCTTATCTATTTATGCAGCTATTTATTTACCAATCTAAAAACACGGAGCCTAACGTTATCTGGCTAGCTGCTAGGAGGATGTCATTGGACAAGTGGACAACTTTCTACCCCACATTTCATTTTTCTGTGGCTACAGCTAGAAATGCAGGTCTCATTTGGTTAGCTAGCATGACGTGAATCACTTGCTAGCTATGCTAAACTTGGAACGACTGTAATCTACAGTTACTATATCTCTTAGTTGTCAATCAAATGTATTTGGCATCGATCAAATGGGCAAGTTCCCATTCAGTTGTCAAAACGTGGGTTGGGACAATCATGCATTGGCAGGCAAGCTGCAGAAGGGCGAGGAGGCTACTATTCCCCATCGTTTATCATTGCAATTTTTGACAGCTAACTACAAGCTGATAAAGTTTGAGGGTTTATCTACTGTTCCCTCATCTCGCTCTGACTAACAGTTGTTGATCTTGTTGTTGTTGATGTGCATAGGCTCAATGTTCCAAGATGGCTTAGCAGTTCAGACGTCATTTCTGTTTCGTATTGTCGTGTCCTGTATATATATATATATTTACACCTTTCTTCGCATATCTTTTATATATTTTATTATCCAAGAACTCAACTACAAAAGCTTCCCTGCAAAAGCTTTCCTGCAACCCGCTTCACCAATTACAAAAAAGTATTATTTACCTCAAATCTGAAAAACCACCGTGGAAGCTAGCCAGGGGCTAATTCAGAAGCTAGCCAGAAAGCTAACCAGAAGCTATCCGATAGCTAGCCAGAAGCTAATCTGTAGCTGCCCAGAAATTAGCCGGTCTGCTGGCTAGCGTTGGTGTTTCAGCTGCCCACGTTTTGTGGTCATCAGCTATTCCTTTAGCTCGATAATCTACCGGCACTTTTGTGCAACGCGACTCGGACCGGAGCATTCCGGGACTTTTTTCTCTCTCAGTTTCCCCGGATTTCAGCCGCAGGCTCTGGACATTTGCAGCTAGCTAGCTGCAAACCGTGTGACTACTGGCTTACGTCGATCCCAGAGCAAACTCAAATCATTCCGGAGCTAGCCAGCTGAGGAGTTCCATCAGCCATTCCTGGGCTACAGCCACCTATCCGGACCCGTTTTTTTTGTTGTTTTGTTGTTGCTGCAGATACGGAGCCCCACCGGGCCTTCACGACTGACTGCCGACGTTATCTGCCCGAGGGAGTTATCCAACTGGCACCTCCGTCCCGACGTTACCTGAACGCTCATCTGGGGCCCGCTAACCGTTAGCTGTCTTATCGGCTGCTATCTGAATAAGTATATCGGACAATTATTATTATTATTATTTTATTTTTTTCTTGGGTCACTATATCTATTTTGCCAATTTGGATTGATCCCCTCTACCACACGGAACCCCACTAACCTACCGACGGAAACGCACGAGGTATCTACAAATAGACTTCCATACTATGCTATCTTGCTACCGATAGCCATCTACCCGGCCAGCTGTCTGGATCGCCGTGACCCCAACCAACCTCTACTCACTGGACCCTTATTGATCACTCGATTAAGCATGCCTCTCCTTAATGTAAATATGCCTTGTCCATTGCTGTTCTGGTTAGTGTTTATTGGCTTATTTCACTGTAGAGCCTCTAGCCCTGACCACTTTACCATATCCAACCTCACAGTTCCACCACCCACATATGCGATGACATCACCTGGTTTCAATGATGTTTCTAGAGACAATATCTCTCTCATCATCACTCAATACCTAGGTTTACCTCCACTGTATTCACATCCTACCATACCTTTGTCTGTACATTATTCCTTTAAGCTATTTTATCGCCCCCAGAAACTTCCTTTTACTCTCTGCTCTAGAAGTTCTAGACGACCAATTCTCATAGCTTTTAGCCGTACCCTTATCCTACTCCTCCTCTGTTCCTCTGGTGATGTAGAGGTGAATCCAGGCCCTGCAGTACCTAGCTCCACTCCTATTCCCCAGGCGCTCTCTTTTGATGACTTCTGTAACCGTAATAGCCTTGGCTTCATGCATGTTAACATTAGAAGCCTCCTCCCTAAGTTTGTTTTGTTCACTGCTTTAGCACACTCTGCCAACCCGGATGTTTTAGCCGTGTCTGAATCCTGGCTTAGAAAGACCACCAAAAATTCTGACATTTCCATCCCCAACTACAAGATTTTCAGACAAGATAGAACGGCCAAAGGGGGCGGTGTTGCAATCTATTGCAAAGATTGCCTGCAGAGTTCTGTTTTACTATCCAGGTCTGTTCCCAAACAATTTGAACTTCTACTTTTAAAAATCCACCTCTCTAAAAACAAGTCTCTCACCGTTGCCGCCTGCTATAGACCACCCTCTGCCCCCAGCTGTGCTCTGGACACTATATGTGAACTGATTGCCCCCCATCTATCTTCAGAGCTCGTGCTGCTAGGCGACCTAAATTTTAACATGCTTAACACCCCAGCCACCCTACAATCTAAGCTTGATGCCCTCAATCTCACACAAATTATCAATGAACCTACCAGGTACCACCCCAATTCCGTAAACACGGGTACCCTCATAGATATCATCCTAACAAACTTGCCCTCCAAATACACCTCTGCTGTTTTCAACCAAGATCTCAGCGATCACTGCCTCATTGCCTGCATCCGTAATGGGTCAGCGGTCAAACGACCTCCACTCATCACTGTCAAACGCTCCCTGAAACACTTCAGCGAGCAGGCCTTTCTAATCGACCTGGCCGAGGTATCCTGGAAGGATATTGATCTCATCCCGTCAGTAGAGGATGCCTGGACATTTTTTAAAAATGCCTTCCTCACCATCTTGAATAAGCATGCCCCATTCAAGAAATTTAGAACCAGGAACAGATATAGCCCTTGGTTCTCTCCTGACCTGACTGCCCTTAACCAACAGAAAAACATCCTATGGCGTTCTGCATTAGCATCGAACAGCCCCCGTGATATGCAACTTTTCAGGGAAGCTAGAAACCAGTATACACAGGCAGTTAGAAAAGCCAAGGCTAGCTTTTTCAAGCAGAAATTTGCTTCCTGCAACACAAATTCAAAAAAGTTCTGGGACACTGTAAAGTCCATGGAGAATAAGAACACCTCCTCCCAGCTTCCAACTGCTCTGAAGATAGGAAACACTGTCACCACCGACAAATCCACTATAATTGAGAATTTCAATAAGCATTTTTCTACGGCTGGCCATGCTTTCCACCTGGCTACCCCTAACAATACAACAGCACTGCCCTCCCCTCTGCTACTCGCCCAAGCCTTCCCCATTTCTCTTTCTCCCAAATACAGTCAGCTGATGTTCTAAAAGAGCTGCAAAATCTGGACCCTTACAAATCAGCCGGGCTAGATAATCTGGACCCTTTCTTTCTAAAACTATCTGCTGAAATTGTTGCCACCCCTATTACTAGCCTTTTCAACCTCTCTTTCGTGTCGTCTGAGATTCCCAAAGATTGGAAAGCAGCTGCGGTTATCCCCCTCTTCAAAGGGGGGGACACTCTTGACCCTAACAGCTACAGACCTATATCTATCCTACCCTGCCTTTCTAAGGTCTTCGAAAGCCAAGTCAACAAACAAATTACCGACCATTTCGAATCCCACCATACCTTCTCCGCTATGCAATCTGGTTTCAGAGCTGGTCATGGGTGCACCTCAGCCACGCTCAAGGTCATAAACGATATCTTAACCGCCATCGATAGGAAACAATACTGTGCAGCCGTATTCATTGACCTGGCCAAGGCTTTTGACTCTGTCAATCACCACATCCTCATCGGCAGACTCGACAGCCTTGGTTTCTCTAATGATTGCCTCGCCTGGTTCACCAACTACTTCTCTGATCGAGTTCAGTGTGTCAAATCGGAGGGTCTGTTGTCCGGGCCTCTGGCAGTCTCCATGGGGGTGCCACAGGGTTCAATTCTTGGACCGACTCTCTTCTCTGTATACATCAATGATGTCGCTCTTGCTGCTGGTGATTCTCTGATCCACCTCTACGCAGACGACACTATTCTGTATACTTCTGGCCCTTCTTTTGACACTGTGTTAACAACCCTCCAGGCGAGCTTCAATGCCATACAACTCTCCTTCCGTGGCCTCCAATTGCTCTTAAATACAAGTAAAACTAAATGCATGCTCTTCAACCGATCGCTGCCTGCACCTGCCCGCCTGTCCAACATCACTACTCTGGACGGCTCTGACCTAGAATATGTGGACAACTACAAATACCTAGGTGTCTGGTTAGACTGTAAACTCTCCTTCCAGACTCACATCAAACATCTCCAATCCAAAGTTAAATCTAGAATTGGCTTCCTATTCCGCAACAAAGCATCCTTCACTCATGCTGCCAAACATACCCTTGTAAAACTGACCATCCTACCAATCCTCGACTTCGGTGATGTCATTTACAAAATAGCCTCCAAAACCCTACTCAATAAATTGGATGCAGTCTATCACAGTGCCATCCGTTTTGTCACCAAAGCCCCATATACTACCCACCACTGCGACCTGTACACTCTCGTTGGCTGGCCCTCGCTTCATACTCGTCGCCAAACCCACTGGTTCCAGGTCATCTACAAGACCCTGCTAGGTAAAGTCCCCCCTTATCTCAGCTCGCTGGTCACCATAGCAACACCTACCTGTAGCACGCGCTCCAGCAGGTTTATCTCTCTGGTCACCCCCAAAACCAATTCTTCCTTTGGCCGCCTCTCCTTCCAGTTCTCTGCTGCCAATGACTGGAACGAACTACAAAAATCTCTGAAACTGGAAACACTTATCTCCCTCACTAGCTTTAAGCACCAGCTGTCAGAGCAGCTCATAGATTACTGCACCTGTACATAGCCCATCTATAATTTAGCCCAAACAACTACCTCTTTACCTACTGTATTTATTTATTTATTTTGCTCCTTTGCACCCCATTATTTCTGTCTCTACTTTGCGCTTTCTTCCACTGCAAACCAACCATTCCAGTGTTTTTAGTTTTATTTTACTTGCTGTGTTGTATTTACTTCGCCACCATGGCCTTTTTATATTTTTATTTATTTATACATATATTTGTTTGCCTTCACCTCCCTTATCTCATCTCACTTGCTCACATTGTATATAGACTTATTTTTTTTCACTGTATCATTGACTATATGTTTGTTTTACTCCATGTGTAACTATGTGTTGTTGTATGTGTCGAACTGCTTTGCTTTATCTTGGCCAGGTCGCAATTGTAAATGAGAACGTGTTCTCAATTTGCCTACCTGGTTAAATAAAGGTTAAATAAAAATAAAATAAAATAGGCAACTGAGGGAGAGCGAGCCTACCTTTTCATGGTTGTTTGATCAATAGGGCTGTAAAGTTCCCAAATGTAAGAGGACTCCTGTGGTATTTACATATTTGCAGAAATCCATTCAGGTGTATTTAGTAGCTTTTGGCGAATTTCTAATGATCTAAAGTCACACTGTTGCTACTGCCTGTAAACAAAGTCCAGTGTGGCAAATGGCTTATTTGTATATAGGCCTATTGTAGCTCTGATTGGCTATGACACACCAGTCTGTGTAGAGTCCAGTCCAATATATTTTTTTAAATTAGGTTTTATTTAGTGCAATGTCTAATAATTGGCAAAACGTACAGCCACTTTAACACAAATGCCTTACTCTGTCATTCCCTAACATTCTATGAATGTGTGAAAATGACCTAAGTGCTCACTTGTCAAAAAAATCAAATGTATATGAACAATTTTTAATAAGATCACATGTTGCTAAAACGGTCAGTTCCACTTTAAAGTGGGCCTAGCTACACATTTTGTGGGGCTTTCAACAAATCTGCTCAGTTGACTCAAGAGTCAGACTTAATTGAATGAATGCCAGACACCTACAGAACACCATCCAGGAACCAGACTGAAGAACACAAGCTGCCATAAAACCTCATCTTAATCCTATTCCAAAAGGTGACACCAGGGAAGGCAAGGGATAGGCAACAAGTCAACTGATAACATCTAATGAATGCATATAGGTAATGATACAAATTCACTATTTAACATTTTCAGGGACACAAAGCACCCTCTTTTACACAAATATTTCCATTAACAGGTAAGATTGTATTAACACACATACACACACTTAAACTCACCATTGGATAACTTGCACTGCTTGAGCACCTCGCTGAAGCCTTCACAGAGTTTCAGGTCACTCTGGGTCTGAGCACACTCAATAAACTGCTTGAACTCGTAGGAGCAGGTTCCCTACTGTGGAGCAGGCTCCTGCTGGATCATGGACTGGGGCTGCTGCTGATACTGTGCTGGCTGGTACATGGGTGGCTGCTGGTACTGCTGCTGGTACTGCTGGGGCTGCTCCTGAGAAACATAATAAAGCATTTGAGGTTAGTGTTGATTTTATTCTCAACTGTTTAGATGCCCATTCTTTAAGGACTGGCACAGGGTATAATCCTCCATGGTTTATCCTCTCTCTCTCACTCATACTCTCATCACTACCATTACTAATTAGGCTACATGACACAAAGCCACGATATTGATTATATTATCGTGGCCCAGTCACTCACTGTGATTAAGCAGTGATCACCTACCTGGTAGGTGACATCAGGCTTGGCAGCCTCCTGGCTTCCCCCGCCTCCACCCATCCCTCCAGTCATTGCGTGGCCGATCATGTGCCCTGCGGCTGAGCCAACGGCTACCCCAGCGGCTGTGGTGGCCATCTGCGCAAACATGCCTGGCTGCCGGGGAGCAGCGGCGGCTGGGGCAGCCATGGCGGACGGAGGGCACGCGCTGGAGCGTAGGATGGTGGGGGTGCAGCCCTGGCCATGGGAGGAGGCGGTGGGGATATCCTGGTTTGAGAGAAAGAGAGATGAGCAATCAAGTGTCAAATCAATCATGCTCACTGAAGAACTTGAATTAGGTCCATTAGCAGCATCCATTTCAGTAAATTACTCTTGGCCAATTCAGTAACATATAATTAGGGTAGTGTAAATATTAACCTACCAGATTTAGTACATTTAGTTCTTTAATTGATTATTAGTTTCACCTTTCACTTAACGTCATTAGCAGGTGTCTAGCAACCTAGCTAGCTACATAACGTTATTTGTTATCTAGCTAACTATAATAACTTTGAAATAGAACCGAGGTAAAGACAGTTTCAGGTTGGATATTCGCCTGTAGTTTTCCTTACGTC